>NC_080082.1:66424171-66751671 GCF_949987535.1 Balaenoptera acutorostrata
AACAAGTTGAAGAATAAAAGTCATATGATCATCTCAATAGAATGCAGAAAAAGCTTTTGACAAAATTCAATACCGATTATGATAAAAACTCTCTAGAAAATGGGCATAGAGGGTACATACCTCAACATGATAAAGGCCATATATGATAAGCCCACAACTGGTATCATACTGAACAGTGAAAAGCTGAAAGCACTTAATCGAAGACAAGGATGCCCACTCTTGCCACTTTTATTCAACATAGTTTTGGAAGTCCTAGCCACAGCAATCAGAGAAGAAAAAGAAATAAAATGAAATTCCATGGGATTTCAGAGCTTGGTGGCAGGAACTGTGGTCAAAGACCAAATATTAGAACAAAAGATGCTCTTAGTGCTCTTATCACTTAGGAAATTAGAAGGGTTTTAGGAGCTCTGTGCCAGGAACTAGTGGTAGAGACCAACATATTTTTACTGTATTTTACAGTATATTAAAACACACCACTCAGCCATAAAAATGAATGAAATTGGGTCATATTTAGAGACATGGATGGACCTAGAGAGTGTCATACAGAGTGAAGTAAGTCAGAAAAGCAAATATCGTATAATAACGTATATATGTGGAATCTAGAAAGATGGTATAGATTTTATTTGCAAAGCGGAAATAGAGACATAGACATAGAGAACAAATGTATGGATACCAAGCGGAAAAGGGGTGGGGAGGGAGGAATTGGGAGACTGGGATTGACACATATGCATTATTGATACTATGTATAAAATAGACAACTGATGGGAACATACTGTATAGCACAGGGAACTCTACCTAATGCACTGTGGTAACCTAAATGGGAGGGACGTCCAAAAGGGAGGGGATATCTGTCTATGGATGATTCATTTTGTTGTCAGTGGAGGCTAACACAACATTGTAAAGCAACCATACTCCAATAAAAATTAAACTAAACAAAACGAAAAAACACACACACCAGAAAATATCTCTAGCACCCTGGAACTGGCACAATGGTCATATGAGTGGTCTGGCAGTCCAGGCAAACAACTACCCTTGGGAAAGTGTATTGGCTATTTCTTCTCCATGGAACATCTTTCTGATGTATCCTTGTCACTCTCTCCTCTCCATTAAATACTTGCTCGAATATTATCTGCACTATGAGAACATCTCTGACCCCTCTATTTCCTACTGAAATCCTCAGACTCCACATGCTTGCATTCCTCATTGCTGCTCTTTTATATTTCCACAGCACCTGTCATCTTATAATTACTATAATATAGAATTTTTTTGTGATTTATTGACTATTCCTTCAATAAAGAGTTAGGTTGAAGGCTGCATGAGAACACATTTTTTTGGTTGCTGATGTATAACTCATATCTAGATGAGCCTCTGAGCCAGATGAGATGTTTAGTAAATGATTATTGATGGAATAAAACATGATGCCATAGCTTTCCTTCCATTCTTCTACTTCTTTCTGCTCTCACCTTACTGTTTCTTTTTCTCAAGTTTGTTTTCTCAGGGTTGTCATGAATGGAAAGGATTCACACTTTGTGGAAATAAGAATTTCATGGTAGCCAAGTCTCCAGCATAACCATGGACTCAACTTAATTCTCTCACATTTTAGGACTCGGTGTCCTTCATTTACCACCCATTGAGACTTACCTGTTCTCAGGTTTCACAAGTCCTTTTCTAGTGATTTCCACAGTGCTTAATGGATGACTCCATTAATCAACATTAATAACTTTCTGTAATTTTCTCACTCTACAACTATTTTTCAGAGATATTCTTGAGTCCCCTTGCAGACACTGTCACTGCATTTACAGGTGAAATAATAATCACTGCCGAGCAAGGAGATGAGATCGTGGAATTAAAAACCTTTATCTCTTGTTTGGATGCCCACTTTTTACCCCATACACAGATGCCAATATTTTGGCCATCCTGGCAACAAATGTAAATTTGGTAAGTAAGCACTATTCCCAGATACATGTCATATTCTTAGAAGAAATAGACCATATCTCAGAAAATTCAATAAGAAACGTTATATGGGGGAAAAAATCTGCTTTCTGGGATTGGAACACAAATACTGACAAAGAGATACAAAAAGGATGCATTCTGAGGGACCAAGAGGCATGGTGCCACCTCATCTACTTGCTTTAGGGCTGCCTAGTATCTCTCCATGTTTCCTCTACAACCTGTCTGGATTATACTTGCTCTAATTGTTGACCAAACACATTGAGCCTCACAATGTCCATTCTAAGAGCTTTGCTCCCCACCAAGAGTAAGGAGACTGTGTTTTATTCAGTTTTTGAGTGGACATTTATGTCAATTGTTGGATATGCATTTTTTTATCTTTTGGGAGCATGATTTGCAAATCGAATCTGTAAGAGTGTTTTACTAAGATGTCTTTGATGAGTGCAAGTGTTAAACTTCCTGTCAGATTTCGTGAAGGCAAGACACACTTAAAAAACATGTGAATAAAAGATTGTAAGATACAAAGAGCAAGATAATCAGGGATATAAAGAATCTCAAAGCTAAAGGTTATCTTGTATGACGGCATGTTTTATATATACATAATATCTTCATTATTATTAATATTTTGCCTCCTCTCTCTGGAAAGATCTCTGATGATTCAGTGGTGAATCAGTAGGTATCTAGTTCGTTATCTAGAAGTCATGAAGACGGCTTGTTCTAACAAATCATATCCTGATCACACACACTGACAGGTATCTTTCAATCCCTTTGTGGAGAGTGAAGTTTTCTTGATTACACCTTATTTGTGTTCACATAGAACCTCTCTAATCAGGGGAAATTTAAGAGCCTTTGTTATCTCAAAAAAACTGCAGTTTGTAATGGGCAATGTGTACAATAATGAGAGCAAGTTTAGAATTTGCAGGCCCTTGTCTCTTTAATTAAAACAAGTTTTGTTACGCCTCATACAAAACAAGTAATGCTGCTTGTATATGACTTAAATTCATTTCAAAGGTTTTACATAAACTATTTCCATTTTTTTCCTTTTTATAATTCTCTTACTCTAATTTAGTATTTTTATTGTACTACCAATTTGCTAGTTTCGTTCAATTTTATAGAATGCTATATAAATTAAAGTACTGAGAAAAAATTTTAACTTAATTTATTTATGGCTGCGTTGGGTCTTTGCTGCTATGCGCGGGCTTCTCTAGTTGTGGCGAGTGGGGGCTACTCTTCATCGTGGTGTGCGGACTTCTCATTGTGGTGGCTTCTCTTGTTGTGGCGCACAGGCTCTAGGTGTGCAGGCTCAGTAGTTGTGGTGCACGGGTTTAGTTGCTTCACAGCATGTGTGATCTTCCCAGACCAGGGCTCGAACCTGTGTCCCCTGCATTGGCAGGTGGATTCTTACCACTGCAGCACCAGGAAAGTCCCATCACTGAGAAAATTTTTACCCAATCCATACAGATATGATTTTTCATGTGTAGGTTTGATTAAATTATTTTCAATTTGAGAATATTTTTTCCATCTCAATTTTAAATCCATTTTAATATTTCATTGCATTATATATTTTCTGTCCAAGTTGATAATCAAGTTTAATATATATATGCCCGCTTAAATTATTCAATATGTACATATCAGTAAGGTGTTTCCAGGCTCACTACTATGTACTGTTAACCCCACTACGATTTTCTCTGCCAGAATAAGCTGTTGGATATATTTATAATTTCTTCTAATAAATACTTTTGTTATCCCTTTAAGTAAGCTTTAACTAATAAGCTCTGAAACACTAGCATTTTGTTTGAAATACATCAAGTAAATGACCTCTTTTAGTATTTTTATTCATAATAGCCTTTCTATATAGAAACTTGCTTTATATCTATTTTTATTTAGAGGTGGTTTTTATAATTTCTACAGTTTTCAATTTTCTTCAATTCTTTCACATTTCTTTGTTTCAATGTTTTTCAAATTTTTGTTTGTATTTCAGTAACATTTGCTTTAAATTTTTAAATAGGAGAAAGCTTCTTACAAGATTAATATTGATTTTTAATTTTTATTGCATATATGCATACCCATAATCTCTTGTTAATTATAATATTTCAAATGATTTTAAAAGGATTTTAGCTACATATAGGTCAACGTTCAGTATAAATATGTACTTTTTCATTTTCTCTAAATATAATTCATAAATATGTTCCTAAACTTACAGCATTGAAAATGCCGGACACATCACCTCACTTATAAATCTTTCCAGTATGTCTATAAAGTACAAATTCTCTTTCATTATGACAATTACAATAACATTTTCACACTAACAGAAATACCAATAACTGAAAATTCAATTTTCCTACTTTTTCTAAAATTATTTTTTCATAATCATTATGTTAAATCACAAACAATATACTCCTATTTTATGTTTAATTATGCATCTTAGTTCTCTTTTATTTCAAAGATTTGTCTTACATTCTTGTGTTATATTTGTCATATATATGGTGGCGTAACTAGGTCATTTGGTATAATTTCCCACATTTTCTAATTGCATTTCTCTGATGGCCTAACATGTTCTGCATTGCTTCCAATAAATGTATAAATAGAGCCAGAGGCATTGATCAAATTCACTCTGGTCACTGTACTCCACAGGCAGGGCTGAGACTTATGACTGCATCACCAACAGATGCTCTGAAGACTGAGTGTCTCTGCTTTTCAAAGTTAACGATTGATGCAATAAAAATTTGTATTCTGAGGCAAACCAAGGATAATTTAAACATAAAAAATTTTCTGTGCCCTTTGGCTTCCTCTTTCCCCTCTACTGTGCATTGTATATCTGCATTATGCATCCACCAAAACTCCCCATTGGCAGAAATACCTGCTCAACCATAAAGAGCAACATTCTCCTAGCACCAACAAGAAAACTCCTTAAAAGATAACATGCCTTCTTGATCTTGTAAGGTGTCACGATGACCCACCACTTTGTACTTACAGATCTGGATTGTGCAAACCATCTATGGCATTTAAAGTACAGCCCTCTGTCTATATAATTATAAACCTATATAACTGCTTTGACCTTTAACGACCAGAACAGTTCTTGGAGCTTTCTGAGAGGGTGTTCCCGGATTATAATCCTACTTGGCTTGAATAAAATTTTCCATTTCTTTCTTAGATAGGCCGATTAAATTTTCTTGGACACTTCACACAGTGGGTCCAAAGGTTATTAGGGTTTTTTCATCCAATGTCATTTTTCCCCCACTGTATTTTTATCTGTTGTGTTAGCTGTCCCTTGCAGTTATTTGGCTGAAGTAATTGGTTGGTGATCATTGATTAAATTCATTACTTTATGCGCTGTAGACTAGTCCCTATTCTACCTAATTCTTATCAGGAATTCTGCATATATAAAGAAGAAACTTTCCTAATTTTCTATTTGTTTACCCTAAAGTGCAGTCTGTACAGCAAAGTTAGGAAAATGCTTGATGCCTTCGCTTTCATTAGCCATTCTCAAAATGTCCCTTAGACGTTTTGTACGCAATTTCCCACAGCATCCCCGCAGTGGATCTTGGCCTTTTCTCCTGGAAATGGGAACTACATGACCCAGAATGCTTTGCGTTGAAGGCAGAGTCCCTGAGCCAATAAAGGCTCAGGAAAAAGGAGTTTCTGTTTGGGCACAAAGGGTCGGGCGGGACTTCCTGTCTCCTCCTCCAGGCGGCCATTTTAATTGCCCTTGGTCTGTTTCAGCTCCGCAACGCTGGGTGGGGACGGAGGTGACGGAACTGAAGAGGTGCGAGAGGAGGGGCTGTCCCTGCGGCATAGAGGCGGGCCTGAGGTTCGGCGACGCCGCTCGGGGTGCCCAGCTTCAGGCCCGGCAGAGGGACCGCCGTGTCCGCGTCCGGCCGCCTCTCCCGCCGCTACCGGCCCCGCCCCGCCCACAGAGCCCGATGGCTGCGGCGGCGCTGAGGGACCCGCCTGAGGTAAACGCTCGTCCTCCGGACCCTCACCACCCTCACCGCCCTCACCCCACCAGACACTAAAGCTCCGAGTGCGGGGCGCCTGCTCACGTACCCGCAGCCCAGGCCTCGGTGTCCTGGACGGTGAGGCGGCCGTGGGTGGGGCCCTGTTTCAGACAGGGTGATGGCGCGTGGGAGAGGTTTCAGGTGGAGGGACCGCAGGTGCAAAGGCTTGGAGGTCGGATAGAGGCGGAAGGATTCGGGAAACCTGGGAACCATGTTCTGTCTGCAGGGAACAAACAACGTGAGGCGAAGGCTGGAATAGCAGGATGAGGGTTCTTCATGGTAGAACTCTAGAAGTCATGGGGAGTTTTAAGAAAAAAAATACAGGATCTACGTCAGAGGTTAAAAATTTCCCAAAAGCTGTTCAAAGGAAAAACAGAGAGGCGTTGAGGACATTGAGGTACTGGGAGGTTGAATCTTTGTTCAGGTCCACGCAGCTGGTAAGGACACTGATGATTGAGATTAGACCATCAGCCTGAGGTCACCTGGCTCCAGGGTCAGGGAAGGGTACAGGGAGGCGATCAGCACATGGGACCCCCACCACGGATCCCTTCCTCCGAGGCCTGCCTCTTTGCACAGGTTCCCATGGCTGCAGAAGTGCTTGTGGAATTCGCACAGGTAGGTGGAGCGTGTCCCAGTCCCTCAGGGCCACAAACCCCACTCCTGTGTTCTCTGAATTGTGGTTTCCTGGGACTCTTAATGCTATCCCTCCAATTCTTGAGTCTGGGAACTCTGGAGAAACTCCAAACCCATAGCCCTGAATCCATGTGAGGCTTTATATAGAGGTATTCTCATGATTGACAACCAGTGTAAACAGGCGTGGAGGGTTCTTCCAGGAACTGGTTCCAAGATTTCCAGATGTTTAGAGGTAAAACTGAGCAGGGATTGTTCAGGAAACCACAGGTCTCCTTTCTTTTAGGTGAGAACAAAGAGCAGGGACAGGAGTCAGTATAGAAATGATTCCCTGAAAAGATGGATGTCTATTCTAGAGGTGAAGGGAGATTTGGATCAGAGGAGGGAGGTGTTCTTACCGGTGTCTATAAACAGGCTCCATTGGGCTGTAAAGTGGAGAACAGACTGAAGTTGAGGGAGGAGGAGGGGAAAATCAGGGTAGAGGCTCCTATCATAGTCCAGGTGAGGGTTAATGGACCATAATGGTGGCTTAGGAAAAGTGGTTGGATTCTGGATGCATGTTTTAAAAAGGGACAACTAGATTTTTTTCTAATGTGAACAGTGAGGGAGTAAAACACAGGAGTCAGAGTATTACCCCAGGGTTTCCAGCCTTAGCAGCTGTAGGGATGCAAACTCCATCATCTGGGATGAGAAAGACTGTAGTAAGTAATAGTCACTGGGGGTAACAAGAGCTTTGTTTTAGTCATGTTTAAAGTCTGAGGTGTATCAGAGATCACTGAGTGGAGGCGTGAAAGGAACACCTGAACACATAGGTGTGGAAATGTGCGGAGGGGTTCAGGATGGAGACATCCAAAATGTGGTCGGTACTCTGTAGACCATGATGAGTAAGCTTTGGTGACATTAAGGAGGGGCAGTCTTCAGGTTACTGTGTAAAGCTATTAGGCGCCCAGGAAAGGGAGGGTGGGGCTGTGGACTCAATATCTGGCTTGAGTACTTGGGTCATGGTATTGGGCTTCACAAACAAAAGTGAGGAAGGTAAGTGGCCATAAAGGGAGGTTGTGTTGGGGACAACATAGTGTGGCGGATGACTAGACATTCTAAGTGGCCAATGGAAATAAGATGGATGCAGAGGCCTAGAAGTAATTGAGGCAAGATGACAGTCAGGCTGGAGCTGGTGCTTACTTCCCTATGGATGCTCCAGGATTTTTTGATGACTTTGGTATGCTCTGACATGTTTCATTCAGCCTGGAGGATAAGATCGGGGGGAATTGTGGTCATATGTGAGCATCAGTAGGCCTGGGGTGGGCCACCAATGGGCTAGGCTTTGAATGAGGGTTAAGTGGACGGAGGAAAGTTGTGACTGGTAAGGGAACAGCAAGTACAGCATAGAAGTGGAATAGGACCATGGGTGTCTGAAATGAACAGTCGATTCTGTGTGGCTAAGTCTGAGGTAAGGAATGGAGCCTGTCAGGGCGGCCATTATAGAAGATTTTGGCACTGCCACTGCTAGTGGGAGCCATGGAGGTCTAGGGAATTACTGGATCCTTTATGAATTTGCCAAGCATACTCTGGATGCTGTCAGCTAAGTTGTGGTGTCAGGCCTAAAATTAACTCCCAGTATTATATGCTTCCTTGACATGTGTTGAAACTGGCAGGACCTCAAATGGCCTGAGCAGCAGTTCCCCACCTTGCTCTGCTCCAGTGGATAAGGTCTCCTAACCAAACAACCCTTTTTATAAAGGGGACCAGGTATAATTCCTGCTTATCCCTTTGTAGTGAGTTTCAATTCCCTGTCAGCCCTTTGGAGTTATTCAGAAAAGGAAATTGCATCCTTCCGTGGAAACCAGGGGCACCTTACCCTCTTGATACTACAAAGTTTGCATACCACAGCTCTTGGTTGTTCACTGTTTTCCAGAGTGTAACTCCATGTATCCCTGTGTGGAATGTGGTGTCCTGCTATTCCAGGCTGTGGATATATATGATTAATAAGATGCTGCTGATAACATCTGTCCAGTGTCAGGTGCCCTAACCCTAGGCAGAAATCCCACCCTCACCAGTGGAGTGAAAAGGAGGTGATCAGGGCTTCCCTGGTGGCGCAGTAGTTAAGAATCCGCCTGACAATGCAGGGGACATGGGTTCGAGCCCTGGTCTGGGAAGATCCCACATGCCACGGAGCAACTAAGCCCGCGAGCCACAACCACTGAGCCCTTGTGCCACAACTAGTGAAGCCCGCGTGCCTAGAGCCCGTGCTCAATAAGAGAAGCCACTGCAATGAGAAGCCTGTGCACCGCAACAAAGAGTAGCCCCCGCTCGCCTTAACCAGAGAAAAGCCTGCGCGCAGCAACAAAGATCCAACACAGCCAAAAATAAAAAGTAAATAAAAATTAAAAAAAAAAAAACTTTATAAAAAAAAGGAGGTGATAAAAATACTTCAACGTGTGGGGAGGTCAGGGAGATGCTTATAGAGTGGGATGGTGAGGTGGTGGTGGCCATGGGCATGTCTAGATATGAGGGATGTGCAGTCTCGAGAGTGATATGTACATGGAGAGGGAGTATGTCTGATGGTCCCAGGTCCCTGGTATTGGGACTTACATGACCTTGATCACACCAGGGGTATTGCCTGGCAGGAGGGTTGGATGCCTCTATGTCAGGCCCACAGTTTAAATATCTGTTTGTGCACCTGTCTCTTGTTGCTGACGGCTGGACCCAGTAGTCATTGGGCCCATAGGGAGACAATAGCACCAATGGCGCCAGGGCCTAGTTTCTCCTCTGACTGGGGAGATTGGGAGGAGGATAGACATAGAATAGATAAATAGGGGAATTGATTGTAGGTCCTCTTGAGAGAGGCTTGTTTGTGATTTCATCTGTCCCAATCAAGACAGGGCAGTGTGACTTTTGAAGATGTGGCTGTGAACTTTTCCTTGGAGGAATGGGGTCTCCCTGATGAAGCTCAGAGATGCCTGTACCATGATGTGATGCTGGAGAACTTGGCACTTAAAACCTCCCTGGGTAAGGCCCTCAAACCCACCCCTGTGCCCTGAGCTAGTCTCTGCCCTTTCTTTTTATCCATTGGCAAGTCTCCCCTTCTCACATCAGGACCCTGGGCGCTGCTTTCTTCCCCAGTTCCCGGAGTAGGTGTTGTGGTTGGTAGGGCTGAGGTGTGAGCACTGCTGTCTCTTCTCTTTGACAGATCCAGCACCTGCTACCCCTTGCCTTGCAGGGATGGATCTAGAGTCAGGAGTCTTGTAGGCATGAATCCCACTTTGTTTACCCTCTCCATAGCCAGGTGAATTTTCCAGATCCAAGGCACCTGTGTACCCCAGGTTCTACTTCCTTCACCTAGCTAACATTTCCTCATTCTTGCTTGTGCCAGAAATTGCTGTTACTGACCTGGTCACTGTTATTATATGGACCATGGGCTATTCTTGCAAGATATTCCTCTGAAGTTCTTTTTGTAAGATTTAATTTTATTTCTTGTGCTCTATCTTTTTGGCCAGTGCTAGCTGCTTATCTGTCCTGTCTTTACTTTAGTACTTGAATCATCCAGGTTCTGCGTAGCTGCTCATCAAGGGGGTGATGTGGAGAGGTTCACAGAATAGAAAGGACTCCAGCTACAGCAAGGACTCATACATAGTCTGGCCCTGATAAGTGGCACCTGGGGGAGGGCGTGATGTCAGGGCCGTATACAAATCATGCCAGAAAGCTATTCTCTGACTAGCCTTTTGGTGCCAATCACAGTGGCGGCCACACCTCATTTCTGCCTGTACTTCCCCATTCTTCAGTTAGCCACCTTCTCAACTCTACTACTTGTCACTTTTTATTTCCAACATAGGGCTAATTCTCACCTCCCTGGACTCCATCTCTCAATGCTTTTTCACACTGGTCCATCTGCAGTGCTGTCCAACATGGGCCTATACCATTTATGTCATGAGGTGTGCACATTCTTAATCCTTGAACACCAGCTGCTCTGTTGCAGTTGGATTTTCCTGAGCCTGGATACAACCTACTACATAGTACTCATGTGTCACCACCAAACAGGGTCTTGCTGAAAGTTGTTTTCAGAATGAGTTGTAGACCCTGCCTCTTCTCTTTGTGTCACTCCACATGGTCATGTCCCTCACCTTGTGAGGCCTCCCCCATTCTGTAATCTTTAAAGGCCCAGTGCTGCTAAGCAGCCGCATCCTCAACTTGAACCCAACCACCTTGTCTTGCAAGCAATCCCATGGACTCATCCTTGGATTTGTGAGACACAGATTTGTATTGGGGATTTCTCCTTGCACAGAGTCAACGTGTACGTCTCCAGCATTTCTCTGCTTTCAGGTTGTTGGCATGGAGGAGAGGATGAGGAGGCACTTTCTGAGCAGAGTATCTCTGATCAAGGAAGCTCACAGATCAGAATTGTTAAGGCAGGTCTGTCTCCCCAGAAGGCCAACCTCTATGAGATGTGTGGCCCAATCTTGAGTGACATTTTTCACTTGGCTGAGTACCAGGTAGCATGCTGTGGGCAGAAACTACACGTGTGGGGCGTGTGAGAAACCATTCTATTTCAGAGCAAACCTCCATCACCAAAAGCAGCACACTGGAGAGAAACCATTGAGAAGTGATGTGAGGAGAACATTGTTTGTGAACAGCTGCAAATTCTATGTATCAAGGAAGCCCTTTACCTTTGGGGATGTTGGGAAGGACTTCCTGGGCAACTCAGGATTTCTTCACCAACAGGCCACATGCACCTGGGAGAAGTCAAATAGTGGAACTGAGCGTGAGACTCCCTTTCCAAGGGGAAAAAATCATTATAAATGGGGAGACTGCCCAGAAACTTTCAGTGGCAAACACACTTGTTCAGCACCAGAGAGTCCTCACTAGAGGAAGATGTTACACATGCAGTGAATATGGGGAATCATTTAGCAAAAGCTCCCATCTCATTAGACATGAGAGAGTTCACATTGGAGAAAGGCCTTATGAGTGCAGTGAATGTGGGAAATCCTTTAGCCAAAGCTCTAACCTCATCACACACCAGAGAGTTCACAGTGAGAAAAGGCCTTACAATTTGGGGAATATGCTGAATTCTTTACCTACAGCTCTAGTCTCTTAAAACAGTAGACTGTTTACACTGGACCTTGTTAATGCAATGAATACGATAAGGCCATTAGCCCAAGGTTTTGACTCTGGAACCACAGATTTCAGAAGGAAAAAACATCTTACATGTGCAGGGATGTACAATTTCCTTTTTCAGTCTGTCAACACTTGAGATCCCTCCTCGTGGTACCATCTGAATTGAACCTCATACATCCAAACATCTGCAAACATCCCAGGTATGTGGGAGCTGCATTGTACTTTTTAGCCTGCCCAGGTCCCTTGCCAGATTTCTGTCATTGACAGTTTCTGTGGCCAAAGCCATTTCGCCTCTCCCACCTGGCAGGTACTCACAGTGTACAGCATTCACCCACCCTAGTGTGTGCAGGGAAAGAAACCTTGGTTTTTCCCATTCACAGGAGGGATTGTGAGAAGCCTGAGCACTCACTCCTTTCTCATTTCTTTGATGAGTTAAGTCACTGACATGACCCATTTTTGGCCCAAAGGACTCTGCTTGTGACTTGCAAAAATGGACGACCTTATTCAGGGGTATTGTTGGCCTCACATAACTCCTATGATAGGATTTCCTAGCCATCAAGTCACCAATCCAGGAGTAGCTTCCCTCCCATTGCTCTGGTTTGTGCAATTATAAAGGTCTCACTGTTTAAGCCACATTTAATCTTGAGGTTCCATTCACTGTAGGGGATGATTTGAAAACACTTGGGTTCTGCTAACATAAAGGAGTGATCAGCTTTTGTTGGGAATCCCACGCTTTGTGTGCCTTAAACTTAAGGGCACAGTATGATAGCAGATATACCTCTCTCCATTTTGCCCTTGTTTGCATTATTGCCCAAGGCTTCCAAGGAAAGACTACAGAGCTTTCTGGTTCTAATTTGTGGCCTGAGTGCCATATTTTCTTGGTTCAGAGGTCAGCCTGGGGAAGAAGCAATTGTTGTGACAACCGTCCTTGCTTCTGAGAGTAACATGAAATTGTTGTCTTGTTCACAGGGGATATTGCCTTGAGCTCAGCATTAGTGAGGAAAATATTCTCCCAGGTCCTGCAGTAGAGCCATGTGCCCTTATGTGCAGAATTCTGTAGCGTAGCATCACTGATTGTAAGATTATAGGGGGAATGATAATTGTTACAGAAAACATTGGATTAATAGTGGGAGGAGGACACTATTACAAGCTAGTTGGAATGTGTCTCATTTAAAGGGGCATCCAGGGCTTCCCTTGTGGGGCAGTGGTTGAGAGTCTGCCTGCCAATGCAGGGGACACGGGTTCGGGCCCTGGTCTGGGAGGATCCCGCATGCCGCGGAGCAACTAGGCCCGTGAGCCACAACTACTGAGCCTGCGCGTCTGGAGCCTGTGCTCCGCAACAAGAGAGGCCACGATAGTGAGAGGCCCGCGCACCGCGATGAAGAGTGGCCCCCGCTTGCCACAACTGGAGAAGGCCCTCGCACAGAAACGAAGACCCAACACAGCCAAAAATAAATAAATTAATTAATTAATTAATTAAAATATTTTAAAAAATAAAAAAATAAAGGGGCATCCACAATGACAGTGTTCCAGTCACTGTGGCTGTGAAGGATGAGCATGTACAGAAATTCTCAGATCTCCTGAATTATGAAGCTTGTATAGCAGAGGGCATTACAAGAGAAAATAATCTGAAGGTTTTGTGGATTTCTGTAGCCTCTGTGGGCTATCCTCCTCAAGGCCATTTCTGTGCAGACAGAAAAATGAGAATAGAGAGAAGGGATATCTTTTCATCGAGTAATGGACTTTGTGACCCAGACAGTATTCCTGTGGAATCAGGTGGGAATAGTCTTCATTGCTTACTTATATTTTTGACCACTGAGGCAAGGTGACCCTCCCAAGGTGTGAGGCAGAAAGTGGTGAAGTCAATATAGGGGATTTTACAAAAAGAGTAAGAAATCCAGATTTTTATTTTGGATAATATTTTAAAGCTTTAATAAGGTATAAATACATGCAATAAAATGCACATGGTTAAAATATACAATTTGATAAGTTTTGACATTTATATAAATCCATGGAACCACCATCACATATATAATAAACCTATCTACCTTCATATTTACCTTGTTTCCTTTATTGATGTTACTCTTACTTCTAGTCAATCATTGATTTATTATTCTTTACAGTAGATAAGTTTGCATTGTCGAGAATTTTATATGATTAAAGTCATAAAGTGTTTATTCTTTTCCCATCAGGTGCCCTCATGTGACATATTTATTTTGAGAGTCATCAGTGAGTAGTTCATTCTTTTTATATTGATGAGAAGTATGATGTTCTGAGGATATACCACTATTTGTTTATTCATCTGTTTATCCGTATTTGAGTTGTTTGCAGTTTTTGACTGTTGGAAGTAAAATTGCTGCAGACTTTTGAATATAATTCTATACATGGTTATGTTTCACTTTTCCTGTATTAATACTTTGGGGTGCAGTGCCTGAGTTACAGGGTTAGTAAATGGATAATTTTTAAAGAATTACCTATAGTGTGATCTGAAATGGTTGTTTCCTTTTGTATTCCTACCAGAAGAGTTTGGGACTTCCAGTTATTCCATATCATTGCCAATATGTTTAGTCTTTTTAAACTTTTTTTTCTTTTTAATTTGACTGCATTGGGTCTTAGTTTGTGGCACATGGGATCTTCATTACGGCATGTGGGATCTTTTGTTGTGGTGTGTGGGCTCTTTGTTGCGGCGTGCGGGCTTCTCTCTAGTTGTGGTGCACAGGCTCCAGAGAGCGTGGGCTCAGCAGTGGTGGCGCCCTGGCACTCTAGTTGTGTCGTGTGGGTGCTCTAGTTGTGGCATGTGGGCTTAGTTGCCCCACAGCATGTGGGATCTTAGTTCCCCAACCAGAGGTCGAACCCATGTCCCCTGCATTGGAAGGCACATTGTTAACCACTGGACTGCCAGGGAAGTCCCAAGTCTTTTAATAGGACTTTTTGACCCTTTTAATAAGTGTGTAGCAGTATCTCACTGTGGTTTTAGTTGCATTTATCAGATGTTTTATGACGTGGAGGATTTTTTTCATTTTTAAAATTTTCCACTTGCATGTCCTCTTTTCGTAAAATGTCTTTTCATAGCTTTTGTCCATTTTAAAATAATTAATTTTGACTATTTCTCTCTTCATTAATAAATAAGATAATGAAACAGTGAAGACTTGAAACTTCATTCTTTAGTGATGTGACTCCTAGCCATAAGAAATAATTATTTTTGAATTCTGAAATACTATTTCCTAAATTTTTTTCTGCTGTACACAGTGCAGTGGCCACATACAGCATATACTTTTTAAAGGTTAATCAGCATTACTAACATATTCTCCATAATCAAGCCAAGATTTGTGTTGTTTGCAGTTTCCCTAGTGTGAATATTCCCACTTTCGTCGATTTAAAACTTCCAATGTGATATCACTGAACATGGAGTTTGAAAGTTGACAGTAGCACACCAATATATTCTATTTCCACTGTAGTGATACAGTAGCCACAAGCTTCAAGAACATAGAAGAAAAATGTAGTGAAGTGACTAAGAAGTTAGAAGTTTTTATATATATATATTTTTTTAACACACACACACTGTATTTTATTTTTACAAGAGATAAATAGACTGACACCAAGCATTGTACATGGATGACCACAACAAAAGCAACAATGATTGCAATTACCAAACATGAAACACACTCATACTATGTCATAATATTGACATTCAGTCCAGTAATCCTCCACTGTAACAGCTCCTTTACTTTGCAGTGAAAATTGATTTGTATATTCTTTGCCTCTGAGTCCTTGTGGGATTTTTTTTTTTTAATTCAGACAGAAAGTCACAAAAATTATACTCATCCTCATCAGTTCACTCAGTCCCATGTAATTAATTTTTTTTTTCATCTTGACTTTTGTTAGCACTTTTATGAGTTCATCAGTTTTTCATTAGAGTTCTGAAAAATGCTTATTCATTCAGTTCAGCAGTACAGTCAGTTACCAGAAACCTGTACTTGTCGGAGTCTTTTCCATGAGTTTCTTGAAGATGAAACCCTTTTATAGGAACATATTTGCAAAATCATCACAGTACACCCAGAACTGTCTGTAAATGACAAAAGACTTAAAAATGACCACGGTTAAAGATTTGATGAAAGTTCATAATAATGCAGTTGACAAGAAAATTAGTTATTTCTGAGATATACATTTTAAAGTAATAACTAGGATTATTACTTATAACATTATACCAGAACATATAAGATTTTTAGAAATTTCATGTAATGTCTGAAACATTTATATTAACATATTTCCATACAAATACAAATATAAGATTTTTAGAAATTTCATGTGATGTCTGAAACATTTATATTAACATATTTCCATACAAATAACCCAATGAAAGTTTAGTATTAGTTGTTTTGTTTGTTTTTTTATACTGCAGGTTCTTATTAGGCATCAATTTTATACACATCAGTGTATACATGTCAATCCCAATTGCCCAATTCAGCACACCACCATCCCCACCCCACCGCAGTTTTCCCCCCTTGGTGTCCATATGTCCATTCTCTACATCTGTGTCTCAACTTCTGCCCTGCACACCGGCTCATCTGTACCATTTTTCTAGGTTCCACATACATGCATTAATATACGATATTTGTTTTTCTCTTTCTGACTTACTTCACTCTGTATGACAGTCTCTAGATCCATCCACGTCTCAACAAATGACTCAATTTCGTTCCTTTTTATGGCTGAGTAATATTCCATTGTATATATGTACCACAACTTCTTTATCCATTCGTCTGTTGGTGGGCATTTAGGTTGCTTCCATGACCTGGCTATTGTAAATAGTGCTGCAATGAACATTCGGGTGCATGTGTCTTTTTGAATTACGGTTTTCTCTGGGTATATGCCCAGTAGTGGGATTGCTGGGTCATATGGTAATTCTATTTTTAGTTTTTGAAGGAACCTCCATATTGTTCTCCATAGTGGCTGTATCAATTTACATTCCCACCAACAGTGCAAGAGGGTTCCCTTTTCTCCACACCCTCTCCAGCATTTGTTGTTTGTAGATTTTCTGATGATGCCCATTCTAACAGGAGTGAGGTGATACCTCATTGTAGTTTTGATTTGCATTTCTCTAATAATTAGTGATGTTGAGCATCTTTTCATGTGCTTCGTGGCCGTCTGTATGTCTTCTTTGGAGAAATGTCTATTTAGGTCTTCTGCCCATTTTTGGATTGGGGTGTTTGTTTCTTTAATATTGAGCTGAATGAGCTGTTTATATATTTTGGAGATTAATCCTTTGTCCGTTGATTCATTTGCAAATATTTTCTCCCATTCTGAGGGTTGTCTTTTCGTCTTGTTTATGGTTTCCTTTGCTGTGCAAAAGCTTTGAAGTTTCATTAGGTCCCACTTGTTTATTTTTGTTTTTATTTCCATTACTCTAGGAGGTGGATCAAAAAAGATCTTGCTGTGATTTATGTCAAAGAATGTTCTTCCTATGTTTTCCTCTAAGAGTTTTATAGTGTCCAGTCTTATATTTAGGTCTCTAATCCATTTTGAGTTTATTTTTGTGTATGGTGTTAGGGAGTATTCTAATTTCATTCTTTTACATGTAGCTGTCCAGTTTTCCCAGCACCACTTATTGAAGAGACTGTCTTTTCTCCCTTGTTTATCTTTGCCTCCTTTGTCATAGATTAGTTGACCATAGGTGTGTGGGTTAATCTCTGGGCTTTCTATCTTGTTCCATTGATCTGTGTTTCTGTTTTTGTGCCAGTACTATATTGTCTTGATTACTGTAGCTTTGTAGTATAGTCTGAAGTCAGGGAGTCTGATTCCTCCAGCTCCATTTTTTTCCCTCAAGACTGCTTTGGCTATTCGGGGTCTTTTGTGTCTCCATACAAATTTTAAGATGATTTGTTCTAGCTCCGTAAAAAATGCCATTGGTAATTTGATAGGGATTGCATTGAATCTGTAGATTGCTTTGGGTAGTATACTCATTTTCACAATGTTGATTCTTCCAATCCAAGAACATGGTATATCTCTCCATCTGTTGCTATCATCTGTAATTTCTTTCATCAGTGTCTTATAGTTTTCTGCATACAGGTCTTTTGTCTCCCTAGGTAGGTGTATTCCTAGGTATTTTATTCTTTTTGTTGCAATGGTAAATGGGAGTGTTTCCATAATTTCTCTTTCAGATTTTTCATCATTATTGTATAGGAATGCAAGAGATTTCTGTGCATTAATTTTGTATCCTGCAACTTTACGATATTCATTAATTAGCTCTAGCAGTTTTCTGGTGGCAGTTTTAGGATTCTCTATGTATAGTATCATGTCATCCGCAAACAGTGACAGTTTTACTTCTTCTTTTCCAATTTGTATTCCTTTTATTTCTTTTTTTCTCTGATTGCCGTGGCTAGGACTTCCAGAACTATGTTGAATAATAGTGGTGAGAGTGGACATCCTTGTCTCGTTCCTGATCTTAGAGGAAATGCTTTCAGTTTTTCACCATTGAGAATGATGTTTGCTGTGGGTTTGTCATATATGGCCTTTATTATGTTGAGGTAGGTTCTCTCTATGCCCACTTTCTGGAGAGTTTTTATCAGAAATGGGTGTTGAATTTTGTCAAAAGCTTTTTCTGCATCTATTGAGATGATCATATGGTTTTTATTCTTCAATTTGTTAATATGGTGTATCACATTGATTGATTTGCGTATATTGAAGAACCCTTGCATCCCTGGGATAAATCCCACTTGATCGTGGTGTATGATCCTTTTAATGTGTTGTTGGATTCTGTTTGCTAGTATTTTGTTGAGGATTTTTGCATCTATATTCATCAGTGATATTGGTCTGTAATTTTCTTTTTTTGTAGTGTCTTTGTCTGGTTTTGGTATCAGGGTGATGGTGGCCTCATAGAATGAGTTTGGGAGTGTTCCTTCCTCTGCAATTTTTTGGAAGAGTTTGAGAAGGATGGGTGTCAGCTCTTCTCTAAATGTTTGATAGAATTCACCTGTGAAGCCATCTGGTCCTGGACTTTTGTTTGTTGGAAGATTTTTAATCACGGTTTCAATTTCATTACTTGTGATTGGTCTGTTCATATTTTCTGTTTCTTCCTGGTTCAGTCTTGGAAGGTTATACCTTTCTAAGAATTTGTGCATTTCTTCCAGGTTGTCCATTTTATTGGCATAAAGTTGCTTGTAGTAGTCTCTTAGGATGCTTTGTATTTCTGCGGTGTCTGTTGTAACTTCTCCTTTTTCATTTCTGATTTTATTGATTTGAGTCCTCTCCCTCTTTTTCTTGATGAGTCTGGCTAATGGCTTATCAATTTTGTTTATCTTCTCAAAGAACCAACTTTTAGTTTTATTGATCTTTGCTATTGTTTTCTTTGTTTCTATTTCATTTATTTCTGCTCTGATCTTTATGATTTCTTTCCTTCTGCTAACTTTGGGTTTTGTTTGTTCTTCTTTCTCTAGTTTCTTTAGGTGTAAGGTTAGATTGTTTACTTGAGATTTTTCTTGTTTCTTGAGGTAGGCTTGCATAGCTATAAACTTCCCTCTTAGAACTGCTTTTGCTGCATCCCATAGGTTTTGGGTCATCGTGTTTTCATTGTCATTTGTCTCTAGGTATTTTTTGATTTCCTCTTTGATTTCTTCAGTGATCTCTTGGTTATTTAGTAACGTATTGTTTAGCCTCCATGTGTTTGTGTTTTTTACGTTTTTTTCCCTGTAATTCATTTCTAATCTCATAGCGTTGTGGTCAGAAAAGATGCTTGATATGATTTCAATTTTCTTAAATTTACTGAGGCTTGATTTGTGACCCAAGATGTGATCTATCCTGGAGAATGTTCCGTGCGCACTTGAGAAGAATGTGTAATCTGCTGTTTTTGGATGGAACATCCTATATATATCAATTAAATCTATCTGGTCTATTGTGTCATTTAAAGCTTCTGTTTCCTTATTTATTTTCATTTTGGATGATCTGTCCATTGGTGTAAGTGAGGTGTTAAAGTCCCCCACTATTATTGTGTTACTGTCGATTTCCTCTTTTATAGCTGTTAGCAGTTGCCTTATGTATTGAGGTGCTCCTATGTTGGGTGCATATATATTTATAATTGTTATGTCTTCTTCTTGGATTGATCCCTGGATCATTATGTAGTGTCCTTCCTTGTCTCTTGTAACATTCTTTATTTTAAAGTCTATTTTATCTGATATGAGTATAGCTACTCCAGCTTTCTTTTGATTTCCATTTGCATGGAATATCTTTTTCCATCCCCTCACTTTCAGTCTGTATGTGTCCCTAGGTCTAAAGTGGGTCTCTTGTAGACAGCATATATATGGGTCTTGTTTTTGTATCCATTCAGCCAGTCTATGTCTTTTGGTTGGGGCATTTAATCCATTCACGTTTAAGGTAATTATCGATATGTATGTTCCTATGACCATTTTCTTAATTGTTTTGGGTTTGTTTTTGTAGGTCCTTTTCTTCTCTTGTGATTCCCACTTAGAGAAGTTCCTTTAGCATTTGTTGTAGAGCTGGTTTGGTGGTGCTGAATTCTCTTAGCTTTTGCTTGTCTGTAAAGCTTTTGATTTCTCCATCAAATCTAAATGAGATCCTTGCCGGGTAGAGTAATCTTGGTTGTAGGTTCTTCCCTTTCATCACTTTAAGTATATCATGCCACTCCCTTCTGGCTTGTAGAGTTTCTGCTGAGAAATCAGCTGTTAACCTTATGGGAGTTCCCTTGTATGTTATTTGTCGTTTTTCCCTTGCTGCTTTCAATAATTTTTCTTTGTCTTTAATTTTTGCCACTTTGATTACTATGTGTCTCGGCGTGTTTCTCCTTGGGTTTATTCTGTTTGGGACTCTCTGCGCTTCCTGGACTTGGGTGGCTATTTCCTTTCCCATGTTAGGGAAGTTTTCGACTATAATCTCTTCAAATATTTTCTCTGGTCCTTTCTCTCTCTCTTCTCCTTCTGGGACCCCTCTAATGCGAATGTTGTTGCGTTTAATGTTGTCCCAGAGGTCTCTTAGGCTGTCTTCATTTCTTTTCATTCTTTTTTCTTCAGTCTGTTCCGCAGCAGTGAATTCCACCATTCTGTCTTCCAGGTCACTTATCCGTTCTTCTGCCTCAGTTATTCTGCTATTGATTCCTTCTAGTGTAGTTTTCATTTCAGTTATTGTATTGGTCATCTCTGTTTGTTTGTTCTTTACTTCTTCTAGGTCTTTGTTAATCATTTCTTGCATCTTCTCGATCTTTGCCTCCATTCTTATTCCGAGGTCCTGGATCATCTTCACTATCATTATTCTGAATTCTTTTTCTGGAAGGTTGCCTATCTCCACTTCATTTAGTTGTTTTTCTGGGGTTTTTTCTTGTTCCTTCATCTGGTACATAGCCCTCTGCCTTTTCATCTTCTCTGTCTTTCTGTAACTGTGGTTTTTGGTCCACAGGCTGCAGGATTGTAGTTTTTCTTGCTTCTGCTGTCTGCCCTCTGCTGGTTGAGGCTATCTAAGAGGCTTAATGGGAGGCTCTGGTGGTGGGTAGAGCTGACTGTTGCTGTGGCGGTCAGAGCTCAGTAAAACCTTAATCCACTTGACTGTTGATGGGTGGGGCTGGGTTCCCTCCCTATTGCTGTGGTGGTCAGAGCTCAGTAAAACCTTAATCCACTTGACTGTTGATGGGTGGGGCTGGGTTCCCTCCCTGTTGGTTGTTTTGCCTGAGGCAACCCAACACTGGAGCCTACCCTTGCTCTTTGGTGGGGTTAATGGCAGACTCTGGGAGGGCTCACGCCAAGGAGAACTTCCCAGAACCTCTGCTGCCAGTGTCCTTATCCCCACGGTGAAACAGAGCCACCACCCGCCTCTGCAGGAGACCCCCCAACACCAGCAGGTAGGTCTGGTTCAGTCTCCCCCAGGGTCACTGCTCCTTCCCCTGGGTCCCGATGCACACATTACTTTGTGTGTACCCTCCAAGGGTGGGGTCTCTGTTTCCCCCAGTCCTGTCAAAGTCCTGCAATCAATTCCTACTAGGCTTCAAAGTCTGATTCTCTAGGAATTCCTCCTCCCGTTGCTGGACCCCCAGGTTGGGAAGCCTGACGTGGGGCTCAGAACCTTCACTCCAGTGGGTGGACTTCTGTGGTATAAATGTTCGCCAGTCTGTGAGTCACCCACCCAGCAGTTATGGGATTTGATTTTATCTGATTGCGCCCCTCCTACCGTCTCACTGTGGGTTCTCCTCTGTCCTTGGACGTGGGGTATCCTCCTTGGTGAAGTCCAGGGTCTTCCTGTCAATGATTGTCCAGCAGCCAGTTGTGATTCTGGTGCTCTTGCAAGAGGGAGTGAGAGCACGTCCTTCTACTCCGCCATCTTGCTTAATCCTCTAGAAGTTTTTATATATTTTTAAACAGTTCAGTTGTGGTAAAATTACATAAAGTAAACTGCACATATTTTTAATGTACATTTTAATGGTTTGACACGTGCTTACAACTGAAACCAAAATTTTCCTGCTACCCATTTTAACTCAGCCTTCTCCACATATAAAATTACTGATACAATGACATATCATTTGTTATTTCTAATATACACAAAAATGGAAAAGATTGTATTAGGAAGCTGGATGAACCCCTTTCCAATCTGCCACCATTATTTATCATTTCTTGGCCATTGTTTCATTCATCTTCGTATATGCTAGTGGATTATTCTACTTTTAATCCCAGACATAACATGATGCATAACCTCTTCAGGATGCATTTTTAGAAATTGAGTGCTCCTTCATAACTCTAATAACTATCACATAAAATGAAAACACTTAAGAATTTGGAAGTATGCTCAGTTTTCTCAACTGTCTCAAAATGTATTTAAGGCAGATTAATTACGGTCAGGATCCAAAATGTATTCTTAGGGATTTTGGTAGCTGTGTCACACGAAGTCTCTTAACCTTTAAGTCTCACTTGCCATTTTTATTCTTATTTGTTGATCAGAATTAGGCAGATTATAGATGTGGTTTATTGAATCTCTGATACTGTTTAACTGATCACCCTTTCCCCATAATCCTGTGCAGTAGATATTAATGAGGTAGGTGACTGAAGTTTGGTCCCAGCAAAGTGTGTGATGGTGACTATTGGGTAAATAAAAATAAAATCTCTGGACTCAGAAATCCTCTCCTCAAAGGTAGTAGTGACAGAAAACACTTTTATTTTTGAGTAAGCATTAAACCAGAGTTTGATGTGTATCACAGGTCATATGCTAAGAAATTGCAAAGGCTGAAAAAAAACTCCACCTTATGTAGCTAAGCAGATACAACTCATTACATACATGTTTTGACGATAATAACTAGTCATCTAGCTCTAGTACCTGTGCCATGCTCAGTCACTGGCTGAGAACAGCTTGCTGAGAATGGCTTTTAGAATGCTGTGGTGGCTTCCAAGGCAGCACAGCTGGGGGCTGTTGGCCAGCTACACTCCTCAGAGCAGGATACATTGTAAAGGAAGAACTGAGCAGCGTACTCTCATGGCTGCCCAGAACTGAAACTATATGGATAATATTTGATTAATTTTAAATATGGTTTGGTCAGAGCAAAGAGGCAACAGAATAATCCTTTGGCAGGTCTCTCTCAAATTCTTAAACTTCCATCTGATTCCTTATCTTAAAACCATCAAAGTAGGTCTACTCTAAAAGTAAGAAATAGGCCCAGAAAACAAACAAAAAAATAGTCAAGAGAATTTGGCAGTACCACTCGTCACACATGGTTCTTCTTCTAAATTTATCTGGCAATTGGGGTGACTATTGTGAAAGGAAAGTAAAAATGGAGTCGATATTGCTCAGGGCTGTCTAAAATGGAGCCGGGAATCTATTAAGGAAGTGTGACTTATGCACCTCTCATCCTGGATGGAGTCTGAACTTTTGACTACTTATTGTCCTAATGAGGCCATCCAGAACATCTGCCAGAACGCCAAGATTCTTATCAAACCCTCATCCTAAAATAACTCATGACAGCCTGTCTACTTATCAGACCCAAACCGTAAAATAACTCCTGATTGCTTAAGGACAAATAGTTCCTAAATTGCATCAGACTCAATCACAATTCTCAAGAGGCAGCTTTAACAAACTCAGAGCTCTTTGTCTTTGTAAGCCCCTTACTCTCTTCTCCTGGAACATCTTTTGGGGTTACCTGAATCTGTGTCTCCTGAATTACAGACTCCAAATAAACTCTTTTCTTTTTTTAATAACGGGTTTTTTTGTTTGTTTGGTTTGGGTTTTTTTGGCCATGTTGGGTTTTCATTGCTGCGCGCAGGCTTTCTCTGGTTGTGGCAAGTGGGGGCTATTCTTCGCTGTGGTGTGTGGGCTTCTCGTAGTAGCTTGTCTTGTTGCAGAGCATGGGCTGTAGGCACACGGACTTCAGTAGCTGTGGCTTGCAGGCTCTAGAGTGCAGGCTCAGTAGTTGTGGCGCATGGACTTAGTTGCTTCGTGGCTTGTGGGATCTTCCCAGACCAGGGCTTGAACCCACGTCCCCTGCATTGGCAGGTGGATTCTTAACCACTGCGCCACCAGGGAGGTCCCTAAACTCTTCTTATTTGCAGCCTCCTATATTGTTTTTTGGTTGGCATTACATGGTGTCAGAAGTGGGATACAGAGCGACCTGCAAAAGCCCTCACCAACTCTTATCTAACGCTGCCTTGGATTCAGTTAAGGTGCCTGCAAGAGCCTGTTATGCTTTATCATCTCCTTGGTGATCCCAGATCGTGGTGGTGAGTCCTCCTGTACCTAAGCCACCCATGTTGGTAGAAGTTCTAGTTTATTTGGGTGTCCTCTGTTGCTGACTTCTGTCCTCTAGGATTTTGTTTCCTGTTTTGAGTGGCCTCCAGCATTTTGCTTCCTGTTTGTTTTTTGGGGTTTTTTTATTTTATTGAAATATAGTTGATTTACAGTGTTGTGTTCATTTCTTCTGTGCAGCAAAGTGGCTCAGTTATATATGTATATGTATAATCTTATTCATATTCCTTTCTATTGTGGTTTGTCACAGGATATTGAGTATAGTTCCCTGTGCTATATAATAGGACCTTGTTGTTTATCCATCCTTTATAATAGTTTGCCTCTGCTAATCCCATACCCCCAATCCTTCCCTCTACTACCCACCCTCCGCCTTGGCAACCACACGTCTATTCTCTATGTCTGTGAGTCTGTTTTTCTTTTGTAGCATACCCATTCCACAGGCAGGGAAACTGAGTCTCCAGAACCAGGGGACAGTCCTGCTGCTAGGAAGAGGCAGATCAGAGACCTGAACCCCTTTGGCAGAAGTATCTCAGGGTGCCTCCTATGTATACAGGTGCCCTGAGCAGTTCCCTGCTGGCTGAAGACACAGGTGCAGCCTCCAGGTAGGACCCCAAGTAGGGATCAGAGCTACTCTGGGAAGAGCCCCCTGATGGGCCAGGGCCCCTCAGCCCCTGGAACTCTCTCCTGTTGTTGCAGCCTCCCCAAGGGCACTGCCACCACTCTCCAGGGTATCAGGACTCCAACAGCTACCTCCTTGGGGGCCTTACTATGGGCCCGGCCCTATGCATCCTCCCAGAGCCCCTGAGGCAGCTCCATCATTAGCCCCGTTTTGCACTGGGGGAAACTGAGGATGTGTGGGACTGGAGGGGGTATCTCTTACTGTAACCCCGGCAGAGGTGGGGATGCAAAAATCAATCGCAGCCTCACCCACTGTGTCCCCCCTTCCCTCTGGCCTGGTTCCACCCCAAGAAACCTCTCCTTATTCCCTCGGGCTCCTCTTAGGAGCCTTCTCAACCTCTTCCCTGTTGCCCTTCAGGTCCTCTCCCAGATGCTGATGGTCCCTGTGTTAATTTGCTAAGGTTGACAAAACATGGCACCATAGTCTGGGTGCTTTAAACAACAGAAAATTATTTCCTCACAATACCAGAGGGTAGAAGTCTGGGATCAAGAGGTTAACAGTGGTTTCTTCGGAGGCTTGTAAATAGCTGTCCTCTTCCTCTGTCTTTACATGGTCTTCCCTCTGACATGGCTCCCCACCCCTGCAGGCATGCAGCACCTTCCCCAGGTGTCACCCCAAACACATGACTGGCCCTTGCTGCCACATGTGAGTCATCCCAAGGCTGTTGGTCTTCCTACTAACATCACCTCAGGGCATCTTCTCCAATCAGTGCCCCATTACTCAGCTGTCACTGTTGTGGACATTGGAAGAGATGCTAAGCACTAAGAATGTCTACTGTAACCCTCCCCAGTCCCTGTCCCCATGGTTCTTCCTCTCACTCCCTCCAGCTGGTGAATTTGGTCCTCCCGAACACTCTAGGTAAAAAGCAAACCAGTGACTGCTAATCCCTAAGAATATTCCTGCTCCCTCCTGGGGAACTAAACTTGACCACCATTCCCTGAATGGGCTAGATGAAGTCTGGCCTGTCTTGTAAATCCTGCATCATTCACATATGACACGATGACAGTGTCCCACATTTGTTACACTGTGTCCCCAGATATATATAGGCAGGTCATATCCAATACCTGAAACGGTTTGTTTCCAGACTGTGTTATGGTGTGGTAGCAAAACACAGTCACACTATTTGTGTTTCTAGGTGTGTCACATACAAATTATTTTATTTGACAAATACACACGTAAAAAACAAAAGATTTACTTCTCCCTGTTGAAAATGGGGAAAGAGATTTCCTTCCTCTCCCTCAGACCATTTACCTTAGAAAACTTGTAGGAACTGTCTCATCTCTTTTAAAATGCATGTCTTTGAAGACTAGAGAGGCCTTTTTTCAGCTCGTCTTTTTTTTTCTTCCAGTTTTAGGACTCAGAAATGTCTTTCTCAAGAACCTGCTTTCTCCTCAAACTGCAGACATCAGGGAGTTAGCTCATTTATCAGTTCTTGTGCAAGGATAGGAGTCTCATCTTAGTGGATGCTGTGCTCCAACTTAAAAAACTACCTCCTATTACAAAGATGAGAAGTTTGTGTTTCCTGTGGCTAAAACCAATAAGCAAACACAGATAGTCACCCCAATTACCAGGTAAAATTACGACTCTGTGTGACAAATGGTACTGTCACCTCCTCTTACTTGAGGACTAGTTATTGTTTATCTTGAATATACATGTGCAGTGGGTTGTATCTGTTTGGATAAATAGGGGAGTTAGGTTTTTTCTCTCTTTGCAGTTTCCTAGTGGATTGCCTGTGATGCACGAGTAGTTTGCTTTAATGCTTATTCAATAATAAAAGTGGTTTTCTGTCTCTACTACCATTGTGGAAAGGGTTACCAGGTTGGGAGAAATTTTTGTTTTTACTTCCCTAACAGTCATCATCAGGCACCTGTCTGCAGGGATCAAACCTCATCACCCATCTCGTCAACATCTAGTATACAGGATATATGGGGGGAGGGTGACCAGTTGAACAGTATTAGAGACTCATTAAGACCCATCTTGAATGTGCCAAATTCTGATGAACCAATGACAGCAAATTATGAGAAACAAATAAGAATTTTAAAAGATAAGTGGACCCCACATGTTAAGAGATGTGAGACACAGCTACTGAACCCTGTAAGGATATATTTTGGATTCTGATTGCAACTAAATTGACTTAAGAAACAAACACGTTTTTGAGACAATTCAGCATTGATACAATATTTATATTTTTTTGGTAACTATTGTGTTATGAAAAATCTATTCTGAAGAGATTATGCATTAAATGATACCATGTCTAGAATTAGTACAGTAGTTCCCCCTTATCTGCAGCAGATGTGTTCCAAGACCTCCAAGTAGATGTCTGAAACTACAGATAGTACTGAACCCTATATGTACTGTTTTTTCCTAAATATACATACCTGTGATAAAGATTATAACAATAGCTGTAATAAAAGTTAAGTGAATGTGGTATCTCTCTCTCTCAAAATAGTTTATTGTACTGTAGTCGCCCTTTTTGTGATGATGTGAGATGATACAATGCCTATGTGGATTCACTGGACAAAGGGATGATTCATGCTGTGGGTGGGACGAAGAGGGCAGTGAGAGATTGCAGCATACAGAAAGACACGCAATTTAAAACTCAAGACTTGTTTATTTCTGGAGTTCTCCATTTAATATTTTCAGACCTTAGTTGACCCTGGGTCACTGAAACCCCAAAAAGCAAATCTGTGAATAAGGGAGAGACTGTGGTAAACTAATGCACTGGTGTAAACGGGGATAGATGAAATAAGAATGGCCATGAAATGATGGAAGATGGGGATGGATTCATCTGGTTTCATAACAGTCTCTTTTTTTTTCATAACAGGTTTTTTCATAACAAAAATATATATGTCCTTCTATCAGTAATTTTATATGCTGAGAAGGATAAATTTTAAAAGGCAGGAGGAAACTTGGTTTCAGGGTTGTAAGCATGCATCAATAGATCAAAAGGTAGATTTTAAGTATGTGTGGTTTAAACTGTTTTCAATGTATAGTATGTCATCTGCAAACACTGACAGTTTTACTTCTTCCTTTCCATTTGGATTCCTTTTATTTCGTTTTCTTCTCTGATTGCTGTGGCAAGAACTTCCAATACTATGTTAAACAAAAGTGACAAGAGTGGGCATCCTTGTCTTGTTCTTCATATTAGAGGAAATGCTTTTAGCTTTTCACCATTGAGTATGATGTTATCTGTGGGCTTATATATGGCCTTTATTATGTTGAGGTATGTTCCCTTTATGCCCATTTTCTGGAGAGTTTTTATCATAAATGGATGTCAAATTTTGTCAAAAGCTTTCTCTGCATCTATTAAAATGAAATGTTTTTATTCTTTAATTGTTATTGTGATGTATCACATTGATTTGTGGATATTGAAAAATCCTTCCATCCCTGGGATAGATTCCATTTGATCATGGTGTATGATCCTTTTGATGTACTGTTGGATTCAACTTGCTAATATTTTGTTGAGGATTTTTGCATCTATGTTCATCAGTGATATTGACCTGTAATTTTCCTTTTTTGTAATACCTTTGGTTTTGCTAGCAGGGTGATGCTTGCCTGGTAGAATGAGTTTGGAAGCATTCTTTCCTCTGCAGTTTTTTGGGAATAGTTTGAGAAGGATAGGTGTTAACTCTTCTCTAAATTTTTGGTAGAATTCACCTGTGAAGCCATCTGGTCTTGGACTTTGGTTTGCTGGGTGTTTTAAAACTAGTGATTGAATTTCCTTACTGGTAACTGCTCTGTTCACATTTTCTATTTCTTCCTGGTTCTTGGGAGATTGTAACTTTCTAAGAATTTGTCCATTTCTTCTATGTTGTCCATTTTATTGACATATAGTTGTTTGTAGTAGCCTGTTATGATCCATTGTATTTTCATGGTGTCAGTTTAACTTCTCCTTTTTCATTTCTGATTTTATTGATTTGGGCCCTCTCGCCTTTTTTCTTGATGAGTTTGGCTAAAGGTTTATATATTTTATTTATCTTTTCAAAGAACCAGCTTTTGGTTTCATTGATCTTTTCTATTTTTTATTTTTTTGTCTCTATTTCATGTCTTTCTGCTCTGATCTTTATGATTTCTTTTCCTTCTACTAACTTTTCGTTTTGTTCTTTCTCTAATTCCATTAGGTATAAGGTTAGATTATTTGAGATTTTTCTTGTCTCCAGAGGTAAGATTGTATTGTTATAAACTTCCCTCTTAGAATTGCTTTTGCTGCATCCCATATGTTTTGGATCTTCGTGCTTTCGTTCTTTCTTTTTCATTTCTGCCTAGTTTTTTTTGTTTGTTTCTTTCTTTGCTGCACTGTGCAGCTTGTGGGATCTTAGTTCACTGACCAGGGGTCGAACCCAGGCCCTTGACAGTGAAAGCGTGGAGTCCTAACCACTGGGCCACCAGGGAATTCTCTGTCTCTAGGTATTTTTTGATTTCCTCTTTGATTTCTTCAGTGATCCATTGGTTGTTTAGTAGCATATTGTTTAGCTTCCACGTGTTTGTGTTTTTTACAGTTATTTTCTTGTAGTGGATTTCTAATCTCATAATGTCGTGATTGGAAAAGATGCTTGATATGATTTCAGTTTTCTTAAATTTACCAAGGCTTGCTTTGTGGCCCACCATATTATTAATCCTGGAGAATGTTCCATGTGCATTTGAAAAGAATGTGTATTCTGCTGCTTGTGGTTGGAATGCTTTATAAATATCAATTAAGTCCATCTGGTCTAATGTGTCATTTAAGGCCTGTGTTTCCTTACTGATTTACTTTATGGGTGATCTGTCCATTGATGAAAGTGGGGTGTTAAAGTCCCCCACTATTGTGTTACTGTTGATTTCTCCTTTTATGGCTGTTAGTATTTTCCTTATATATTGAGGTGCTCCTATGTTGAGTGCATATATATTTGCAGTTGTTATATCTTCTTCTTGACTGATCCCTTGATCATTATGTGGTGTCCTTCTTTGACTCTTATAACAGTCTTTATTTTAACGTCTGTTTTGTCTGATATGAGTATTGCTATTCCAGCTTTCTTTTGATTTCCATTTGCATGGAATACCTTTTTCAATCTCCTCACTTTCAGTCTGTATGTGTCCCTAGATCTGAAGTGGCTCTCTTGTAGACAGCATATATTAATGGTCTTGTTTTTGTATCCATTCAGCCAGTCTATGTCTTTTGGTTGGAGCATTTAATCCGTTTACGTTTTAGGTAATTATCAATATGTATGTTCTTATTGCTGTTTTGTTAATTGTTTGGATTTGTTTTTGTAGGTCTTTTTTCTCCCCTTCCTCTTTTGTTCTCTTCTCTTGTGATTTACTGAGACATCTTTTTTTTTGGCAGTCCTGTGTGGCTTGCAGGATCTTAGTTCACTGACCAGAGATTGAACGTGGGCCCACATCAGTGAAAGCGCTGAGTCCTAACCACTGGATAGCCAGGGAACTCCCTCTTCTCTTGTGATCTGATGACTAACTTTAATGTTGTGTTTGGATTCCTTTTTTTTTTTTGGTGTGTGTATCTATTGTAGATTTTTGGTTTGTGATTACCATGAGATTTGATATAGCAGTCTATATATAAACAAGATTGTTTTGTTGCTGCTCTTTTTTTTTTTAATTTTTTTCAGTATTAAGTAGTGTTTATTCAGTGAATGCAAGATTGGTTTAACAGTTGACAGTCAATTAATGTAATTCACTGCATTAACAGAATGAGGGAAGAATCATAAGATTGTTTCAATGTGGTAGAAAAAAATGATAAAGTTTTACTCCCATTTGTTATAAGCTTATGTCATAAAATTGGTATGGAACTTCTTTAATTGGATATTTAAAAATAAACTAGCACATAGGTATTTAAAAATAAACTAGCACAAATATCAGACTTACTATTGAAAAATTGAAAATTTAGCAAATTAGAAATGAGTCAAGGATATCTTCTATCACCATTTATTTTCAATGTTAAAAGCTCTGTCTAGGGTCAGGAAGAAAGAAAAATAAATAAGTTATAAAGATGGGAAACCAAAAATAAATTTTCATTTTTTTCATAGGCAACTTAAGTTTTACCTAGAAAATCCAAAAGAACCCAGTGATTAGTTATTAGAATGAGTTTAGCTATCTTCTGGATACAAGATTTTTTTTTTATTATAGTTACTTCTGTGATTATTTATAGAATGTCTGTTTTTTTTTAATTATATCTCAAAGCTCTTAATTTTTATTTTTATTTATATATATATTTTTGGCTGTGTTGGGTCTTCGTTTCTGTGCGAGGGCTTTCTCTAGTTGTGGCAAGCGGGGGCCACTCTTCATCATGGTGCGCAGGCCTCTCACTGTCGCGGCCTCTCTTTGTTGCGGAGCACAAGCTCCAGACGCACAGGCTCAGCGGTTGTGGCTCACGGGCCCAGTTGCTCCACGGCATGTGGGATCTTCCCAGACCAGGGCTCGAACCCATGTCCCCTGCATTGGCAGGCAGATTCTCAACCGCTACGCCACCAGGGAAGCCCTGTTGCTGCTCTTTTAACTTCAAATGCATCTCCAGTATCCTGCGTTTGTACTCTCCTCATGATTGCTCGTTTTGATATCATATTTGTGTTTGGTTGCTTTCCTACTTTTTCTTTATGTTTGCCTTTGCCAGTGAGTTTTTCCATTCATAATTTTCTTGTTTCTAGTTGTGGCCTTTTTCTTTTCTTTTCTTTTTTTCCCCACCTAGAGAAGTTCCTTTAGCATTTGTTGCAAAGCTGGTCCGGTGCTGCTGAATTCTCTTAGCTTTTGCTTGTCTGTAAAGCTTTTGAATTCTCCTTCGAATCTGAATGAGATTGCTGGGTAGAGTATTCTTGGTTGTAGGTTCTTCCCTTTCATCACTTTCAGTATATGGTTCCACTACCTTCTGGCCTGCAGAGTTTCCATTGAAAAATTAGCTGATACCTTATGGGAATTCCATTGTATGTTATTTGTTGCTTTTCCCTTGTTGCTTTTAATTTTTTATCTTTGTCTTTAATTTTTGTCAGTTTGACTGCTATGTGTCTCAGCATGTTCCTCCTTCGGTTTATCTTGACTGGGGCTCTCTGCGCTTCCTGGACTTGGGTGACTGCTTCCTTTCCCATGTTAGGGAAGTTTTCAGCTATTATCTTTTCAAATATTTTCTCAGGTCCTTTCTCTCTTCTCCTTCTGGGAACCCTACAATGTGAATGTTGGTGTGTTTAATGTTGTCCCAGAGGTCTTTTATACTGTCCTCATTTCTTTTCTTTCTTTTTTCTTTATTCTGTTCCATGGCAGGGATTTCCACCATTCTGTCTTCCAACTCACGTAGCCTTTCTTCTGACTTATTTATTCTGCTGTCAATTATGTCTAGTGTATTTTTCATTTTAGTTATCTTATTGTTCATCTCTGTTTTAGATCTTCTAGCTCTTTGTTAATCATTTCTTTTGTCTTCTCAGTCTGTGCCTCCATTCTTTTTGTAAGATCTTGGATCATCTTTACTGTCTTTACTCTGAATACTTTTTTTTAAAAATTTATTTATTTTATTTATTTTTGGCTGTGTTGGGTCTTCGTTTCTGTGCGAGGGCTTTCTCTAGTTGCAGCAAGCGGGGGCCACTCTTCATCGCGGTGCATGGGCCTCTCACTGTCGTGGCCTCTCTTGTTGTGGAGCACAGGCTCCAGACGCACAGGCTCAGTAATTGTGGCTCACGGGCCCAGTTGCTCCGTGGCATGTGGGATCTTCCTGGACCAGGGCTCGAACCTGTGTCCCCTCCATTGGCAGGCAGACTCTCAACCACTGCGCCACCAGGGAAACCCTACTCTGAATACTTTTTCGGGTAGATCGACTATCTCCACTTCACTTAGTTGCTCTTCTGGGGCTTTATCTTGTTCCTTCGTTTGGGATATATTCCTCTGACATCTCATTTTGTCTAACTTTCTGTGATTGTGGTTTCCGTTCTGCAGGCTGCATGGTTGTAGTTCTTTTTGCTTCTCGTGTCTACCCCTTAGAGGATGAGGCTGGTCTAAGAAGCTTGTGCAGGCTTTCTGTTGGGAGGAACTGGTTCATGCCCACTGGTGGATGGATCTGGGTCTTGTCCCTCTGGTGGCCAGGGCTGTGTCAAGGGGTGTGTTTAGTGGGAAGCAGTGAGCTCAGGAAGACTTTAGGCAGCCTGTCTGCTGATGGGTGCAGATGTGTTCCTGCCCTGTTGGTTTGGTCTGAGGAGTCCCAGCACTGGAGCCTATAGGTTGGGTAGGTCCAGGTCTTGGTGAGAAAACGGTGGCCTCCAGGAGGGCTCACGCCAATGATAATCCCCCAGAACTACCAACACCCGTGTCTTTGTCCCTGCATTGAGCCACAGTCACCCCCCACCTCTACAGGAGACTCTCCAATACCACCAGGTAGGTCTGGCCTGGGCTCCTATGAGGTCACTGCTTTGTCCCCCGGGTCCTGATGCACACAAGACCTTGTATGCTCTCTCCAAGAGTGGAGTTTCTGTTTCCCAAAGTCCTGTGGAGTTCCTGCAATCAAACCCCACTGGTCTTTAAAGCCAGATACTCTGGGGGCTCCTCCTCCAGATGCCACACCTCCAGGCTGCAGAGCCTGATGTGGGGCTCAGAACTTTCACTGCTGTGGGGTAACCTCTACGATATTATTATTTTCCAGTTTGTGCATTGCCCACCTGGTGGGTATGGGATTGGATTTTATCACAATTGTGCCCCTCCTACCATCTCATTGTGGTTTCTTCTGTGTCTTTGGATGTAGGATAATTTTTCTGGTAGGTTCCATTGTTTTTTTGTTGTGATTTGCTGTGTTGTGATCACAGCAGTTAGTTGTGATTTTGGTGTTGTTGTGAGAGGAGGTGAGCTGACGTCCTTCTCTGGCACCGTTATTTTTAATAAGAGTCTGTGCCTAACAATTTAAAGACCTCTGGCCACCTGTATTTGTAGAACAAGAGTTTCCTGAATCTGGTCCTTTTGCTTATTATTTTTCTGTTTCTCCCTCAGGTGCAGCCTTTAAGTAGTCAAAATAAACCAGGTAAAGGCATCTCGGGGTGTGGGGGTACAAGCGGCCAGCAGCACCTCTTCCTGCTATTCCCTTGGTGTTGGTAGTGGTGGTATTTTTAGGCTGAGTGGTAAACTTCAGGCTCATTTTTCTATTAATGAAAAGAAATTGGCTGTGGAAACATAGACGTATAAGGAATAATATAACAAATAGTAATATACCACCTCCCTCCACTTCTGACTTAAGACATTTTTCTTTAAACTGATACATAGGAACCATATTTTTCTGCCTTCAGTGTCCAGGATTTCATTAAGAAAATGGGATTCATGCTCCCAGGAATTTGTGTGAGAATTAAATGAGAGCATATAAACAAAGCATGGCACATGGCAGGTTCTCAAAAATTGTACCTGTTAGTATGAACACTTCCATACTTACTGCTATTCTTGTTTTATTTATTTATTTATTAATATTTATTTTTGGCTGTGTTTGGTCTTCGTTGCTGCACACAGGCTTTCTCTAGTTGCAGCGAGCAGGGGCTACTCTTTGTTGCGGTGCGTGGACTTCTCATTGTGGTGGCTTCTCTTGTTGTGGAGCACAGGCTCTAGGCACGTGGGCTTCAGTAGTTGTAGCATGCAGGCTCAGTAGTTGTGGCTCATGGGCTCTAGAGTGCAGGCTCAGTAGCTGTGGCGCATGGGCTTAGTTGCTCCGTGGCATTTGGGATCTTCCTGGACCAGGGCTTGAACCCATGTCCCCTGAATTGGCAGGTGGATTCTTAACCACTGTGCCACCAGGGAAGTCCTATTGCTATTCTTATTAGCCCCAAGTAGAGCCTGGTAACAGAAGCTGGAAAAGGTCAGAGCTGTGGAAAGGAAAGGGGTGACTTGGCATTCAGTGATGGGTGGGGAGATGCAGAGTTTCAGAAGAGAGTTGAAGTAAAGCCCTTGGGGTTTCAGATGCTGACGTCTTGGAGCCCTTGTTTTGCTACTGTGTGGAGGAGGCAGGCAGCCACATGGTCTGCATTATGAACCCCAATGTGGAAGGACTCACTACTTTCAGTGAGTCAGAGGCTCTGCTTCCTGCATGTGGCAGCAGCCTGGCTTCACCCAAAATGAGTGTGGACCCAGCTGTGTGTTGTGCCACAGAACAGTCTACAAAGCATACAGGCTGTTCTTTCAGAATGTTTTGTTTGTCCCAGGAGATGTTTGTTCAGTTCTTCAGTGAAGATGTATGAAGACCTTGAATAGTATCACTAAGATATTAATGGGCCTTGTCTTTCATCATATTCTTTTTGGGAAGAGCAGCAATGAAGCTCTTAAGTCCCCACCAAATCCACTCTTTTTAAAAGATGCCATTCCTGAGACCTCCAAGCCACACCCATCTGTGCTATCTGAAAGTAAATTTATTCCTGTTATTTTTTTTTCTAGATTATTCTGTCTCCTGGTTTGGGTTTTAGTTCTTAGGATTGGGGGCTTCTGGAAGCTTGTTTGTCCTTCTGTGGTTTTTGTTTTTATTTTGGCTGTGCCAAAAGTCTTCTGGGATCTTAGTTCCCCGACCACGGATTGAACCCGGGCCACAGCAGTGAAAGTGTGAAAAGGCCAACTCTTAACCACTGGACCATCAGGGAATTCCCATTCTCTTGTTTTTATTTGAGCTGTAAACACAGTCAACCGATAACCCCTCCTGTGGGAGAGAAGGGCCTTCTGAGGATTCTTTCCAATAATCGATCCCAGGCGTGGATTTTGTCTTTTTACAGAAATTGTCCTGTCCTACAAGCTTTATTTTGAAAGGGTACTTCAGATCTTTTTGGAACACGGTAAAATTTAGGACATAAGGAGAGACATTCATGTATTATTTTCTTCTGAGTTTGATAGACATTATTGTATTTCACCAAAGCCAAGATTTCGCCCATTGTAAGAAGAACCACTATTTTATGTACCTCTAAAAAAGTACACTGCCCACTAAACCATGTCACACAGTCATTCAAAAAATCCTGATTTCAGAGAAGTGAAAAAGAATGTGTGTTTTAAAACTGACGAGGTGTGATGTACAAAACTGGGCAGGCAGAATGAGCCAGGAGTCAGAGTTCAGACGAGCACACCTTTATTCCACCGGGGCTTTCACAACGTGTCTGACACCCATCACTGAACTGCTCATCGTCTGTCTGCACCTGCTTCATGGCCCATCTACTTCCAATGTGCCAGTTGGTGCAGTGTTAAGTCCAGTTGTTTGAGCCAGAAATCTGAGTATAGACGGGACTCCTGCCTTGCCTTCCCTCCTACAGCTAACTCCTGGTACTTGATTCTGCCACTTGAATATCTGTACTGCCTCTTCCCAATGACCCAGCCTCACAACCATTGCCCTGGCACAGGACTCAACTTTTTCTTACAGGAATGTCCCAGGAGTTTCCCAACAGGACCCTCTACATCCTCCAATTGAATCACTCACTGCATGGCCAACCACTGAAACATATCCCTGCCTAGCAAGTGCCCATCTGTGCTCTTAACTGTCCTGGAAAGATGTCCATGTAATCGGGGAGTCCACTGAATTTATTTCAATCCATGGCATCAATGCCCCAGACTCTTTCGCACATTCCGGCCCTGTCTAGCAGCTTTGTCACTATCTTCAGCACAGGAGCACACAGTCGAAAAGCAGACACTCTTTGGCCCTTTCCCCAGATCTGCAGGTGTTGCCCATCCTGTCTATTCAGATGTTTATGTATTTTGAGTGTAGTTGATGCTTTTCTAGTTCTATGTCTTACGTGAGTAAATATTCTTTATCCCATGTGTATTCAGCAAATATTTCTCTCTGCCAGTTTCAAGGTTTTCTTTTGTTGTTGTTGTATTCATTACCTCCATTTTTTTGTGGCTGCACTTTTGGCTTTCAGATTAAGGTATGTCAGTGAGGAGAAATGTTCATTTAATAAAGTACATGTTGTTGCTTTTTGTTTCCTCTTGTGTGAGGGCTCTTCAGGGTGTGTGTTGAAAATCACAGCTCGTGATTGACGTGACCAGACACATGGCTGTGTCAATTTTCTTTGGGAAAATGTGGAGCTGCATCCACATGGAGGGTAGCTAAGTTTCCTCTGGACCTGCTGGGAGGTGCTGGCCTGGTAGGGAAAGGTGAGGAAATGAGGAGAAGATGTTTCCTGACGGGGGCTGCTGGTTGGGGGTACCGGGGGCAGGGAGGTCCATCTCAGAGGTCCCAGCAGAGGAATAAATGGGGGAGGAAAATTGTGAATTTTAGTCTGTCTTGTGTGGGGTGGGGAAGGAGTCTGGTGTCCTCTTTTAGGGTCATGATGTTCCATATTCTAGGTCTTTTTATTTTCTTAGCATGACCGTCCTTTCACTGCTCTAGGTCCCTGGCAGCATTGTCTTCAGCTAACACACCAGGGACGACGTGTGTGTTCTTCCTGGGGTCTCTTGACTCTTCCCCACAGACCGATGGATTTATTTCTGGGATCACCTTTCAATTCCATTCATCTCAGTATATATCCTCATGCCAGTTTCACCATGTTTCACTTCCCAGGGGCTGTGTTCAGAACATTTGAAAGTTGTAGGTCTGAGCCTTCAATCTTGTTTTTTTTTTGTTGTTGTTGTTTTTTTAATAACTCAGGTAGAGCTGTGGGGTCTGTTGACATTCCATATTTCAGGGTGTTCTTTTTTGCTCCCCTTTGCTGATATGTACACCCCCCTCCCCTTTGCTGAGGCACACACGTATTGAAGACCTCTTGATTCCTTTAAGGTGTAGACAGCATGAGTGGAGCTTCCAAGCAAAACATCGTTTTTGTTTTTGTTTGTATACAGGTTTTCAAACCAACTGTGTGAATGCTTGGAGGCCTGCCAGGTGGTCTACAGGTGTTAGACTATTTTGGCTTTGGCCCATGGTGCCCAATGGTGTCTCCAGGGACCATTATCTGCATTTCATCAGCAAGAAAGGAGAGTTGCTGTTGTTCCTTATCCTCCAGTGATGGGTATCGTCATTTCAGGAGGTTAGCAGGACTCAGAGGTATGTAGTGCTGTCTTGTGGTTGTAATTTTGCATTCCTCATAACTCTGATCTGGATCATATTTCTGTCCACTTATGTATTATCTGTATATCTTTGTAGGCCAAGTGTCTCTTCAGATCTTGACTTACCTTGAATGGAGCTTTTGTTTTCAAGTTCTTTGTCTACTCTGAGGAAAAATTCTTTATCTGATCTGTGTTTGGCAAATATGTTTTTTCTTCCAGTTTGTGGCTTGTTTTCTGGCTTTCGGCATAAGTTATTTCAGCATGGAGAAATTTTCATTTAATAAAGTAATTGTTGTTACTTTTTCTTTCCTCTTGTGTGAGGGCTCTTCATGATGTGTGTTGAAAATCACAGCTCGTGATGGACGTGACGAGACCCATGGCCGTGTCAATGTTCTTCTCTGTGATCCTCTGTAATTTTTTATGGTTTCGTATGTTTTCAATTTGCCTGCAGACAATTTGGAGTGACTTTTAGTGCAAGTCGTAAAGTCTGTGCCTACATTCGTTTCGTGGCACGTGGTTCCTAACTGTCCTATGATTAGGGTTCCAGAAGTCCTGGAATATTGGCCTCCGTCCCTTGGAACTTGGAGAGTGTGTTGCATTGAGCGGGGCTACCCGCAAAAAATTCAGCCTCCACTGTAGTGGGAGTGGGTGCCCCCTGCATTTTCCCAGTTGGCCAGCGGAGGGTGACAAACCAGTCTCTCTCACCAGTGCGGGATCTTCCTCTTCTGCCCACAGGCTTGGCCTTGTGCACAGCTCACAGGCGTTAGGTCTCTCCAGGACAGGCCAGGGCTTTGGCTTCGGGAAAATGCAGCGCTGCATCCACATGGAGGGTAGCTAGGTTTTCTCTAGACCTGCTGGGATGTCTGGCCTGGTAGGGAAAGGTGAGGAAATGGCGGGGCAGGGGGATGTTTCCTGACGGGTTGCTGGTTGGGGTTACTGGGGGCAGGGAGGTCTGTCTCAGAGGCCCCAGCAGAGGAAAGAAAAATGGGGAGGAATATTGTGACTTCTAGTCTTGTGTGGGGTGGGGAAGGAGTCCAGTGTCCTCTTTTAGGGTCATGATGTTCCATATTCTAGGTCTTTTTGTTGTTGTTGTTAGGGTGACTGTCCTTTCACTGCTCTAGGTCCCTGGCAGCTTTTGTCTTCAGCTAAGACACCAGAGATGTGTGTGTTCTTGCTGGGGTCTCTCGACTATTCCTTACAGACCGATGGGTTTATTTCTGGGAGATCCTTTGATTTCCATTCATCTCAATATACATCCTTATGCCAGTTTCACCATGTTTCATTTCTTGGGGTTCAAATGTTCAGAACATTTGAAAGTGGGAGGTCTGAGACTTCTATCTTGAGTTTTCTCCTTATTAAATAATTATGTTAAGCTGTGGGATCTGTTGACATTCCATATTTCGGGGTGTCCTGTTCTGCTCCCCTTTGCTGAGGCACACATGTATTGAAGACCTCTTGATTCCTTTAAGGTGTAGACAGTATGAGTGGAGCTTCTGTGCAAAACATTGTTTTTGTTTTTGTTTGTATACAGGTTTTCAAACCAACTGCGTGAATGCTTGGAGGCCTGCCAGGTGGTCTGCAGGTGTTAGACTATTTTGGCTTTGGCCCATGGTGCCCAATGGTGTCTCCAGGGACCATTATCTGCATTTCATCAGCAAGAAAGGAGAGTTGCTGTTGTTCCTCATCCTCCAGTGATGGGTATCGTCATTTCGGGAGGTTAGCAGGACTCAGAGGTGTGTAGTGCTATCTTGTGGTTATAATTTTGCATTCCTCATAAGGTCCAATCTGGATCATATTTCTGTCCACTTACGTATTATCTGTATATCTTCGTAGGCCTGGTGTCTCTTCAGATCTTGACTTATCTTAAATGGAGCTGTCTGTTTTCTAGTGCTTTGTCTACTCTGAGGAAAAATTCTTTATCCGATCTGTGTTTGGCAGATACGTTTTTTCTTCCAGTTTGTGGCTTGTCTTCTGGCTTTCGGCATAAGGTATTTCAGCATGGAGAAATTTTCATTTAATAAAGTAATTGTTGTTACATTTTGTTTCCTTTTGTGTGAAGGCTCTTCATGATGTGTGTTGAAAATCACAGCTCATGATGGACGTGATGAGACCCATGGCCGTGTCAATATTCTTCTCTGTGATCCTCTGTAATTTTTTATGGTTTCGTATATTTTCAATTTGCCTGCAGACAATTTGGAGTGACTTTTAGTGCAAGTCGTAAAGTCTGTGCCTACATTCGTTTCATGGCATGTGGTTCCTAATTGTCCTATAATTAGCATTCCAGAAGTCCTGGGATATTGGCCTCCATCCCTTGGAATTTGCAGAGTGTAGTGCATTGAGCAGGACTGCCTGCAGAAAACTCAGCCCTCACTGAAGTGGGAGTGGGTGCCCCCTGCATTTTCCCAGTTGGCCAGTGGAGGGCGACAAACCAGCCTCTCACCAATGTGGTACCTGCCTCTTGTGCCCACAGGCTTGGCCCTGTGCACAGCTGACAGGCGTTAGGTCTCTCCAGGACAGGCCAGGGCTTTGGCTTCGGGAAAATGCAGAGCTGCATCCACATGGAGGGTAGCTAGGTTTCCTCTGGACCTGCTGGGAGGTGCTGGCCTGGTAGAGAAAGGTGAGGAAATGGGGTGGGAGGATGTTTCCTGACAGGGACTGCTGGTTGGGGTTACTGGGGGCAGGGAGGTCTGTCTCAGAGGCCCCAGCAGAGGAAAAATGGGTGAGGAGTCTTGTGTGGGGTGGGGAAGGAGTCTGGTGTCCTCTTTTAGGGTCATGATGTTCTGTATTCTAGGTCTTTTTGTTGTTGTTGTTAGGGTGACTGTCCTTTCACTGCTCTAGGTCCCTGGTAGCTTTGTCTTTGGCTAACACACCAGAGATGTGTGTCTTCTTCCTGGGGTCTCTCAACTCTTTCTCACAGACTGATGAGTTTATTTCTTGGATCTCCTTTCAATTCTATTCATCTCAGTATATATCCTCATGTCAGTTTCACTGTGTTTCATTTCCTGGGGTTGTGTTCAGAACATTTGAAAGTGGGAGGTGTGAGCCTTCAAATTTGAGGGTTTTTTAAAAAAAATAATTGTGTTAGAGCTATGGGGTCATTGAAATTCCATATTTTGGTGTGTCCTTTTCTGCTCCCCTTCACTGAGATGTACATTCCCCTCCCCTTTGCTGAGGCACACATGTATTGAAGATCTCTTGATTCCTTTAAGGTGTAGACAGTATGAGGGCAGCCATGGGTCTGGTCACATAGCTCACGAAGCAGGATTTGGAACAAAAAGCCCTCACACAAGAGGAAACAAACAGCAGTAACACCTGATGCATGTGTTATTCTCCTCTGTGAATTACCTTCCTCCCTAAGCAAAAAGAGAAGCCACACACTGAGAGAAATATATATTTATTTCCCAAACATATATCAGATAAAGAAATTTTACTCAGTTTGTGAAAAGAACGAGAAACCAAACAGCTACATTCACAATGGGTAAAGATCTGAACAGACACTGGGCCTGAGATGATCTACAGATAATAAAGTAGTGCAGACAAAAATATGACTTGGGAGAGGAGTCAAGATTTCAGACTAGGTTGATGCAGAATTCACATCTCTGCACAACCAGGGCACCTACCAGGCACCAGTGGGGGACCTCGGACACCTAAAGGGATGAGAAGAACCCCCAGTGATGGGGTAGGACGTGGGGCATGGCAGGGGAGTGAGGGGTGAGGAGAAGAGGAGGTGGGACTGTACTGGCGACCCTGAGGGGTGGCTGGGGGAGAAGGGATCCTATGCCCAATGGGGGAAATTGGGGGACCATTGGGAGGGCAGAGGATCAAAAGGGAGCATGGCCAGGTTTCCCCTGCCCTCTTGGGCCCCCGGGAGCCTGCTGAGTTCCCAATCCTGATCCTCTGCTCACGGAGGCCCCCTCCAGCCATGCAGGTCCTAAGGGAGTGGGAGGGAGGGAAGGGGGAGCAAAAGTAAAGGCTGGACCTACAGAGCTGGCACCCCTGAGGGGTGGTTGGGGGAGGGGAGGAGTTCCTACACCCACGGTTGGGGTCCAGCAGGAATGGGGGAGACCCTGGGGGAGACATGGGGGGATGCAGAGGAATGGAAGAGAACACGGGCAGCGATTTCTCTGTCCACTTAGGCACTGGGGAGCCTCTTGGGCTCCCAGGCCTAATCCTCTGCCCTCGGATCCTCCCTACTGCCCACAGACCGAAGCCCCGCCCCTACACACCCACCCAGGGCCCTACCTCTATACTCGGAGATCCCCTCCAACACACTGGGCCTAAACCCCACCCACACATCCTCGCTGAGGGCCTTACCTCCAAACTCCAGAACTCCACACTCCATAGGCAGCCCTTTGGATGTGCTACCTCTCCACTTCCGGGCAGGTCCTAAGCAGAGGCCCCGCCCCATGCTTGAATGTCGCCCTGCCTGGGCTCTGTCCCCAAGGCCTTTTCTGGCTGCCTGGGTCCTAAGCCTAGGCTCCGCCTCACAGTCAAACATCACCCAACCCACCCACCTAGGTCCTGCCCCACCCTAAACCCTGCCCCTGCCTGAGTTCCACCTCTGCCTACACTCCACACTGCCCCCCACCACCACCCTGTAGCCAAGGTCTTTTTTTTTTTTTTCCTCTTAGATTGGGGTTCTGTTTTACCTTGTTGTTGATTCACTGATGTTGATTCCTTTATATATTTTTTTCTAATCTTTTATTTATTTTTCTAATTTTATTTTTTATACTTTGTTATTGTCCTGCGGCTTTTGGCTTTTTTTCTGTTGTGGTTTTGTTTTACCTTATTGCAGTTGTTTCAATTATATTATTACTTTTCCCAATATATTTTTTATCTTTCTAATTTTATTTTGTTTTTAATTTTTTGTGATTGTATTTTTGGATTTTTGCTTCACCACGTGGCTTGCAGTATTTTTGTTCCCAGGCCAGAGGTCAGACCCAAGCTCCTGTGGTGGGAGCTCCGACTCCAAACCACTGGACTAGCAGAGAACGTCAGCCCCCAGGGAATATTAATCAGAGTGAGGCCTCCTGGAGGTCCTCATCTTGGCACCAAGACCCAGCTCTATCCAACTGCCTGCAAACTCCAGTGCTGGACACCTCAGGCCAAACAACCAGTAAGACAGGAATACAGCCCCACCCATCAAGAAAAAAAAAAAAAAGAAACAACAAAAAAATATGTGGCAGACGAAAGAGCAAGGTAAAAACCTACGAGACCAAATAAATGAAGACAGAATAGGCAGCCTACCTGAAAAAGAATTCAGAGTACTGACAGTAAAGATAATCCAAAATCTCGGAAACAGAATGGAGAAAATACAGGAAACATGTAACAAGGATCTAGAAGAATTAAAGAGCAAACAAACAGTGATAACACAATAACTGAAATTTAAAATACTCTAGAAGGAATCAATAGTAGAATAACTGAGGCACAAGAACGGATAAGTGACCTGTAAGATAAGATAGTGGAAATAACTGCCCCAGAGCAGAATAAAGAAAAAAGAATGAAAAGAATTGAGGACAGTCTCAGAGACCACTGGGACAACATTAAACTCACCAACATTCGAATTATAATGGTCCCAGAAGAGGAAGAGAAAAAGAAAGGGTCTGAGGAAATATTTGAAGAGATTATAGTTGAAAACTTCCCTAACATGGAAAAGAAAATAGTCATTCAAGTCCAGGAAGTGCAGAGAGTCCCATACAGGATAAACCCAAAGAGAAACATGCCAAGACACATATTAATCAAACTATCAAAAATTAAATACAAAGAAAAAATATTAAAAGCAGCAAGGGAAAAGCAACAAATAACATACCAGGGAATCCCCAATAAGGTTAACAGCTAATCTTTCAGCAGAAACTCTGCAAGCCAGAAGGGAGGGGCAGGACATATTTTAAATGATGAAAGGGAAAAATCTGTAACCGAGATTACTCTACCCAGCAAGGATCTCATTCAGATTCCATGGAGAAATCAAAAGTTTTACAGACAAGCAAAAGCCATGAGAATTCAGCACCACCAAACCAGCTTCACAACAAATGCTAAAGGAACTTCTCTAAGCAGGAAACACAAGAGAAGAAAAAGACCCACAAAAACAAACTCAAATCAATTAAAATGGTAATAGGAACATATATATCAGTAATTACCTTGAATATAAGTGGATTAAATGCTCCAACCAAAAGACACAGACTAGCTGAATGTATACAAAAACAAGACCCTTATATATGCTGTCTATAAGAAACCCACTTCAGACCTAGGGATACATACAGACTGAAAGTGAGAGGACAGAAAAAGATATTCCATGCAAACGGAAATCACAAGAAAGCTGGAGTAGCAATACTCATAGAAGATAAAATAGACTTTAAAGTAAAGACTGTTACAAGAGATAAGGAAGGACACTACATAATGATCAAGGGATCAATCCAAGAAGATATAACAATTATAAATATTTTTGCACCCAACATAGGAGCACCTCAATACATGACAAATGCTAATAGCCAAAAAAAGGAGAAATCGACAGTAACACAATAGTAGTGGAGGACTTTAACACCCCACTTACACCAATAGATCATCCAGACGGAAAATAAATAAGGAAACACAATCTTTAAATGACACAGTAGACCAGGTAGACTTAATTGGTATTTTCAGTACATTCCACCTGAAAGCAGAAGAATACACTTTCTTCTCAAGTGCACGTGGAACGTTCTCCAGAATAGATCAAATCTTGGGTCACAAATCAAATCTTGGAAAAAGTAAGAAAATTGAAATCATATTAAGTAACTTTTCTGACCACAACACTATGAGATTAGAAATCACAGGGAAAAAGCCAGCAAAAAACACAAATACATGAAGGTTAAACAGTGCGCTGCTAAATAATCAAGAGATCACTGAAGAAATCAAACAGAAAATTAAAAAGTACCTAGAAACAAATGACAATGAAAACGCAATGATCCAAAACCTATGGGATGCAGCAAAAGCAGTTCTAAGAGGGAATTTCATAGCAATTCAAGATCACCTCAAGAAACAAGAAAAATCTCAAACAATCTAACCTTACAGCTAAAGCAACTAGAAAAAGAATAACAAAGGAAACCCAAAGTTAGTAGAAGGAAAGAAATCAAAGATCAGAGCAAAAATAAATGAAATGGAAACAGAAAACAATAGCAAAGATCAATAAAACTAAAAGCTGGTTCTTTGAGAAGATAAACAAAATTGATAAAACTTTAGCCAGACTCATCAAGAAAAAGAGGGAGGGCTTCCCTGGTGGCGCAGTGGTTGAGAATCTGCCTGCCAATGCAGGGGACACGGGTTCGAGCCCTGGTCTGGGAAGATCCCACATGCCGCGGAGCAACTGGGCCCGTGAGCCACAACTACTGAGCCTGCGCGTCTGGAGCCTGTGCTCCACAACAAGAGAGGCCGCGATAGTGAGAGGCCCGCGCACTGCGATGAAGAGTGGTCCCCGCTTGCCACAACTAGAGAAAGCCCTCGCACAGAAACGAAGACCCAACACAGCCATAAATAAATAAATAAATATTTAAAAAAAAAAAAAAAAGAAAGAGGGAGAGAGCTCAAATCAATAAAATTAGCAATGAAAAAGAGATTACAACTGACACCACAAAAATACAAAAGATCGTAAGAGACTACTACAAGCAACTCTATGCCAATAAAATGGACAACCTGGAAGAAATGGACATATTCTTGGAAAAGTACAACCTTCCAAGATTGAACCAGAAAGAATTAGAAAATATAAACAGACCATTCACAAGTAATGAAATGGAAGATTTTTAACTACAGTTTCAAAGAAAAGTCCAGGATCAGATGGCTTCACAGGCGAATTCTATAAAACACTTAGAGAAGAGTTAACACCTATCCTTCTCAAAATCTTCCAAAAACTTGCAGAGGGAGGAACACTCCCAAACTCGTTCTATGAGGCCACCATCACCCTAATGCCAAAACCAAAGATATCAGAAAAAAAATTATAGACCAATATCGAACATAGATGCAAAAATCCTCAACAAAATACTAGCAAATAGAATCCAACAACATATTAAAAGGATCATGCACCATGATCAAGTGGGATTTATCCCAGGGATGCAAGGATTCTTCAGTATATGCAAAACAGTCTGTGTGATACACCATATTAACAAATTAAAGAATAAAAACCATATGATCATCTCAATAGATGTAGAAAAAGCTTTTGACAAAATTCAACACCCATTTATGATAAAAACTCTCCAGAAAGTGGGCATAGAGAGAACCTACCTCAACATAATAAAGGCCATATACAACAAACCCATAGCAAATATCATTCTCAATGGTAAAAAACTGAAAGCATTTTCTCTAAGATCAGGAACAAGACATGGATGTCCACTCTCGCCACTATTATTCAACGTCCTAGCCGCGGCAATCAGAGAAGAAAAAGAAATAAAAGGAACCCAAATTGGAAAAGAAGAATTAAAACTTGTCTCTGTTTGCAGATGACATGATACTATACATAGAGAATCCTAAAGATGCCACTAGAAAATTACTAGAACTAATCACTGAATATGGTAAGGTTGCAGGATACAAAATTAATGCACAGAAATCTCTGGCATTCCTATACACTAACAACGAAACATGAGAAAGAGAAATTAAGGAAACAATCCCATTTACCATCGCAACAAAAAGAATAAAATACCTAAGAATAAATCTACCTAAGGAGGCAAAAGACCTGTACTCAGGAAACTATGAAACACTGATGAAAGTAATCAAAGATAACATAAACAGATGCAGAGATATACCATGCTCCTGGATTGGAAGAATCAATATTGTGAAAATGACTGTACTGCCGAAAGCAATCTACAGGTTCAGTGCAACCCCTATCAAATTACCAATGGCATTTTTCACAGAACTAGAACAAAAAATTGCACAATTTGTATGGAACCACGGAAGACCCCGAATAGCCAAAGCAATCTTGAGAAAGAAAAACGGAGCTGGAGGAATCAGGCTTCCAGACTTCAGACGATTCTACAAACCTACAGTAATCAAGACAGTATGGTACTGGCACAAAAACAGAAATACAGATCAATGGAACAGGATAGAAAGCCCAGAGGTAAGCCCACGTACATATGGTCACCTTACCTTTGACAAAGGAAGCAAGAATATATAATAAAGACAGCCCCTTCAATACATGGTGCTGGGAAAACTGGACAGCTACATGTAAAAGAATGAAATTAGAACACTTCCTAACACCATACACAAAAATAAACTCAAAATGGATTAAAGAACTAAATGTAAGGCCAGACACTCTAAAACTCTTAGAAGAAAACATAAGAAGAACACTCTGACATAAATCATAGCAAGATCCTTTTTCACCCACCTCCTAGAGTAAAGGAAATAACAAAAATAAACAAATGGGACCTAATGAAACTTAAAAGGTATTGCACAACAAAGGAAACCATAAACAATGAAAAGACAACGATCAGAATGGGAGAAAATATTTGCAAATGAAGCAACTGACAAAGGATTAATCTCTAAAATATACAAGCAGCTCAATATCTCAAAAACAACCCAATCCAGAAATGCGGAAGACCTAAAAAGACATTTCTCCAAAGAGGACATACAGATGGCCAACAAATACATGAAAAGATGCTCAACATCACTAATCATTAGAAAAATGCAAATCAAAACCACAATGAGATATCACCTCACACCGGTCAGAACGGCCATCATCAAAAAATCTACAAACAATAAATGCTAGAGAGGGTGTGGAGAAAAGGGAACCCTCCTGTACTGTTGGTGGGAATGTAAATTGTTACAGCCACTGTGGAAAACAGTATGGAGGTTCCTTGAAAACCTAAAAATAGAATTACCATACGACCCAGCAATCCCAATCCTGGGCATATACCCTCAGAAAACCATAATTCAAAAAGAGTCATGCACTCCAGTGTTCATTGCAGCACTACTTAACAATAGCCAGGATATGGAAGCAATCTAAATGTCCATCAACAAATGAACGGATAAAGAAGATGTGGCAATACAATGGAATATTACTCGGCCATAAAAAGGAATGAAATTGAATTATTTGTAATGAGGTAGATGGACCTAGAATCTCCTTCCTTGCTGATGGAACACACTGAAGGCCCCTCGAGACACCCTTTGGAAACATGTTCCAAAGCCAATCAAATCCAACACTGAAGACCATCTTTCAAGCTTCCAAAGAGTCATGGAATTGTTTTCAGAAACTATCCAGACAAAAGGAAGGATCCTTTTTTACATGGAAGCTCTGTTCATACTGTTGACACCTTAAAACAATCAGGAGGTCATAGGGACGTGAGGTCATAAGCAAAGAGGGAAGGGGTACATTCAGGTAATGGGGAAACAGAAACGGAACCCACAAAATATATAATATTCAGACACCCCACAGGTCTAAAAAAAATTTTTTCACGAGGAAAATCTAATTTGAAGGCTCACACTTCCCAACTGCATATGTACTTACACAGCCACAATGAGGGAAACACTGTGATACTGGCTTGAAGATATACAATGAAATGAATGGAACTGAATGGAGATCCCAGAAATAAACTCATCAGTCTGTGAGGAAGAGTCGAGAGAGCCTATGAACAGACCCACACATATGTGGTTTGTTAGTGTGAGACAAAGCTGCCCGGACCCTACATCAGTGAAAGCACAATCAGCCGAATCAGTGGCCTGGAAAACTGATCAGGACCCCCTAAAAGGATGCAGGGCTCCTCCTGCACCACACACATGACTAAGTAAAATATTCTTCCCCAAGCTTTTCCTCTGATGGGTCTTCTCAAGATGGACCCCCCCTACCCTCATCCCTCAGCCCCCAGCAGGAAGCATCCCCCCACATCTTCCTCACCTATCCCTCCAAGGGTGGAACCTCCCAACAACTCTTGAGGAAAACTGCTCCTCTAGTGTGGATGCAGGTCCACATATTCCCGAAGCCAGACCTGGCTGGTCCTGTGTAGACCTAATGCCTGTTAGGTGTGCACAGGGCCAAGCCTGTGGGCAGAAGACAGGGCCTGCACTGGCATGAGAGTCAGGCTGGTCGCCCTCCACTGGCCACCTGGGAAAATACAGGTCGCACCCACTCACACTTCAGTGGAGGCTGAGTTCCATGGGGGCAGTCCTGCTGAATTCACAACACTGTGGAAACTCAAACGCATGGGGGCAAATATCCCAAGACTTCTGGAATGCTAGTTGTTTCAGGACAATGAGGAAACACATGCCCCAAAATGAGTGTAGCCACAGACTTTACAACTCACACCAAAAGTCACTGCAAGTTCTCCACAGGCAAATTTAATATATAAAATATTATAAAACCACTTAAACTTTAAGAATTATTAAAACCAGTTACATTGATATTGAGAGGTAATAGGTCCTTATACTTTTTAATTTTTTTGTGTGTGTTTTAGACAGATGTAGAAAACAAAATAATGAAAAAATTTTAAAAATCTGGGAAACAAGATGAATTTTTTTTGGTTGGGTAGGTGATTATATAACTGGAAAATTTAGGCAATTTGTTTAAAAACAGATTTGGTACATTGCATTGATAAATCCACAATGAGTTTCTGGGGGAAAATTATTCACAGTAATGAACAAGAACTAGAAAATACTTAGTAATAAATTTAACAAGAAAAGTATATGACCTTAATGAGAAAACTGCACAATTTCACTGATGGGCATAGAATAAAACCTGCAGAAATAGAAAATATAATCATGTTCTCTAGGTGGGAAGGCATAATACCATAAAGCGAAAATCATTTCTCTCCTAATAACATATAATTCAATTTTATATCATACCTCTTATGTTGTTTTAGATTTAAAAGCTAAAAGCTTATATAAAAGGAAGAATGCCGAAGAGAAGCTAGAAAAAGAGGTGTCACAATGTATGACAAAGGCACTATTAAAAAATCAATATGGGGACTTCCCTGGTGGCGGAGTGGTTAAGAATCTGCCTGCCAATGCAGGGGACACGGGTTTGAGCCCTGGTCCGGGAAGATCCCACATGCCGCAGAGCAACTAAGCCCATGCGCCACAACTACTGAGCCTGCGCTCTCTAGAGCCCGTGAGCCACAACTACTGAGCCCACGTGCCACAACTACAGAAGCCTGCACGCCTAGAGCCCATGCATCGCAACGAAGAGTAGCACCTGCTTGCTGCAACTAGAGAAAGCCTGCATGCACCAATGAAGACCCAACGCAACCAAAAATTAAAAAATTAAAAAATCATACGTTCCTCTATTGAAAAAAAAATCAATATGGAATCTGGGGAAGAAGATTGATTAAAATGAGGCGTGTTCAAAGAAACAGACTGATGCAGGGGGAGACAGAAGAGACCACATGTAAAAGAGACACCAACAACACCCAAAGGGTGTAAAGAACATAGCAAATACTGAAGTGAGCCAGTCATCATTGTTGTCACCACTCTACCTGCTGTTCATTCAGGCTCTGGGCTTTACAATAAACTGCTGCTCTCATTGGTGTGTTTGAAGTACTAATTGACATAACAAGAGTCCTTCAGTTGTTTCTTAAATCATTAGAGACTTGGCTATAAATAGGACAGTCACAGGACTCCTGGGGAGAAATTATTCTCTAAACACAGCGTGAGTCATGATTTCCTCAAGTTGCCAAGTTACCCACAAAGCTCAGGGCAAGACTCGGTTCATGGACTGGAGACTCTATCCTTTCTGAGACAGGCAATGCCTGTCAGCCAATGCAGGGGATATGGGTTCGAGCCCTGGTCCAGGAAGATCCCACATACCACAAAGCAACTAAGCCTGTGCACCACAACTGCTGAGCCTGTGCTCTAGAACCCACGAGCCACAACTACTGAGCCCACGTGCTTCAAGTACTGAAACCCACGCACGTAGGTCCCATGCTTCACAACAAGGGAAACCACCTTAATGAGAGGCCTGCACACCACCATGAAGAGTAGCCCCCACTCACCACAACTAAGAAGAAAGCCCACGTGCAGCAACGAAGACCCAACACAGCCAAAAATAAATTTATTTTAAAAAATAGTAAAATAAAAATGCTCCTTAAAAGCCACTACATATATATTATCATCCACAGTTTGAATAACACCAAGGTTTTAACCTTATGTGCTTTGTAAGATTTAAATACACAAGAGTAAACTTTTATCGAGTGACAACTTGGATATATTTATATACACTGCTGCATAAACTATGAAAAATGTTTTTTAAATTCTCAAATTTTGGTTTAAAAATGTATCACTTATTTGAAAATGATATTGAATTTTGGGGGGTATATATTGAGGCAGACTGTTTTCTAATTCCTTTTATCATTGTTATTGGCACGATCATATTGGCATGGCCAATACACTTCTCTACAGACATTTAATTTTCTTTTAAAAAAACAAAATATACAAGGAATTTGATAAATATATACAAATGACAAACATGTGAAAAGATTTTCAACCTTATTAGTAATCAGAATACAAATTTAAACCACAATGATACTGGCAGATCAGTCTGATGTATTCCTGGTAGTAATATGGAAAAAAAGAATTATATATTTCTTTTAGGAATATGTATTCAAACAAGCACTGGGTAAACATTTTGGCATTTTCTAGGAAACCTGAATATTTATATAATCTAGTAAGCAGCAATTCTGCTCCCAGATTTATACTGTAGAAAAAATTTTTATATAAAAATAGACTTGGAAACATGTAAATAATACTTATGACAGCAACAGTCATAATAGCGTAGACAGGGAAAAGCCCAAATGTTCATTGACAGTAGAATGGATAAATAAACTATGGTTCATTCATACAAAGTTATTTTACACAATGGTGAGAAAGAATGAATTCCATCCACATGTAACAACATGGATGAATCCTGAAAACAATATTGTGAGCTGAAAACAAGCAACAGAAGAATTTATAGTGTAAGATACTATTGGGGACTTCCCTGGTGGCACAGTGGTTAAGAATCCACCTGCCAATACAGGGGACATGGGTACGAGCCCTGGCCCGGGAAGATCCCACATCCCATGGAGCAACTAAGACCGTGAGTCACAACTACTGAGCCTGTGCCCTAGAGCCTGCAAGCCAAAACTACTGAAGCCTGCGTGCCTAGAGCCCGTGCTACACAAAAAGAGAAGCCACAGCAATGAGAAGCCCACGCACTGCAACAAAGAGTAGCCCCCACTCGCCGCAACTAAAGAAAGCCTGCGCGCAGCAACAAAGACCCAACGCAGCCAAAAATAAATAAATACACTTAAAATAAATATACTATTGATTCCATGTTCAAAAATATTCAAGCTAGAAATTATATTAGGTAGGGATTCATACATATGAAAACATATAGAAAAGTCAGAAAAGAGTAAACTAGAAACTCATGTTAGTACATACCTCTTGGGGGGAAAGTGGAAGTAGTGTTTGCAGTGGGATACACAAGGTACAGACATTTGTTTCATTTTTATTTTTTATTTTTTATTTTTTGCATTTTCAATTCAATTAGGACCTTTAATAATATCACAAAGATGAAGCTTGATATGAAATTTTTTTAACATCTTTATTGGAGTATAATTGCTTTACAATGGTGTGTTAGTTTCTGCTGTATAACAAAGTGAATCAGCTATATGGGTACGTATATCCTCACCGTCTGGTGTCTCCCTCCCACCCTCCCTATTCCACCCCTCTAGGTGGTCAGAAAGCACCGAGCTGATCTCCCTGTGCTATGCGGCTGCTTCCCACTAGCTATCTGTTTTACATTTGGTAGTGTATATATCTCAATGTTACTCTCTTTGTCCTAGCTTACCCTTCCCCCTCCCCATGTCCTTAAGTCCATTCTCTACATCTGCATCTTTATTCCTGTCCTTCCCCTAGGTTCATCAAAACCATTTGGGTTTTTTTTTAGATTCCATATATATGTGTTAGCATACGGTATTTGTTTTCTTCTTTCTGATTTACTTCACTCTGTATGACAGACTCTAGGTCGATCCACCTCACTACAAATAACTCAATTTCGTTTCTTTTTATGGCTGAGTAATATTCCATTGTATATATGTGCCACATCTTCTTTACCCATTCATCTGTCAGTGGACACCTAGGTTGCTTCCACGTCCTGTCTGTTGTAAATAGAGCTGCAATGAACATTGTGGTACATGACTCTTTTTGAATTATGGTTTTCTCAGGGTATATGCCCAGTAGTGGGATTGCTGGGTTGTATGGTAGTTCTATTTTTAGTTTTTTAAGGAACCTCCATACTGTTCTCCATAGTGGCTGTATCAGTTTACATCCCCACCAACACTGCAAGAGGGTTCCCTTTTCTCCACACCCTCTCCAGCATTTATTGTTTGTAGATTTTTTGATGATGGCCATTCTGACCTGTGTGCAGTGATACCTCATTGTAGTTTTGATTTGCATTTCTCTAATAATTAGTGATGTCGAGCATCCTTTCATGTGTTTGTTGGCAATCTGTGTATCTTCTTTGGAGAAATGTCTATTTAGATCTTCTGCCCACTTTTGGATTGGGTTGTTTGTTTTTTTTGATATTGAGCTGCATGAGCTGCTTGTGTATTTTGGAGATTAATCCTTTGTCAGTTGCTTCGTTTACAAATATTTTCTCCCATTCTGAGGGTTGTCTTTTTATCTTGTTTATAGTTTCCTTTGCTGTACAAAAGCTTTTAAGTTTCATTAGCTCCCATTTTTTTATTTTTGTTTTTATTTCCTTTACTCTAGGAGGTGGGTCAAAAAGGATCTTGCTGTGAGTTATGTCAAAGAGTGTTCTTCCTATGTTTTCCTCCAAGAGTTTTAGAGTGTCTGGCCTTACATTTAGGTCTTTAATCCATTTTGAGTTTATGTTTGTGTATAGTGTTAGGAAGTGTTCTAATTTCATTCTTTTACATGTAGCTGTCCAGTTTTCCCAGCACCACGTATTGAAGGGGCTGTCTTTTCTCTATTGTATATTCTTGCCTCCTTTATCAAAGATAAGGTGACCATATATGTGTGGGTTTATCTCTGGACTTTCTATCCTGTTCCATCGATCTATATTTCTGTTTTTGTGCCAGTACCATACTGTCTTGATTACTGTAGCTTTGTAGTATAGTCTGAAGTCCGGGAGCCTGATTCCTCCAGCTCCGTTTTTCTTTCTCAAGATTGCTTTGGCTATTTGGGTCCTTTTGTGTTTCCATACAAATTGTGAAATTTTTTGTTCTAGTTCTGTGAAAAATGCCATTGGTAGTTTGATAGGGATTGCACTGAATCTGTAGACTGCTTTGGGTAGTACAGTCATTTTCACAATGTTGATTCTTCCAATCCAAGAACATGGTATCTGTCTCCATCTGTTTGTATCATTTTTAATTTCTTTCATCAGTGTCTTATAGTTTTCTGCATACAGGTCTCTGTCTCCTTAAGTAGGTTTATTCCTAAGTATTTTATTCTTTTTGTTGCAGTGGTAAATGGGAGTGTTTCCTTAATTTCTCTTTCAGATTTTTCATCATTAGTGTATAGGAATGCAAGAGATTTCTGTGCATTAATTTTGTATCCTGCTACTTTACCAAATTCATTGATTAGCTCTAGTAGTTTTCTGGTAGCATCTTTAGGATTCTCTTTGTATAGTATCACGTCATCTGCAAACAGTGACAGTTTTACTTCTTTTCCAATTTGGATTCCTTTTATTTCTTTTTCTTCTCTGATTGTTGTGGCTAAAACTTCCAAAACTACGTTGAATAATAGTGGTGAGAGTGGGCATCCTTGTCTTGTTCCTGATTTTAAAGGAAATGGTTTCAGTTTTTCACCATTGAGAATGACGTTGGCTGTGGGTTTGTCACAGACATTTGTTTTAAAATGTCCAAAAGCAAAATTAAAAATTTGAATTGTACCCAGAAACGACCCCTGCAGTGGAAGCACGGCCTCCTAACCACTAGGCCTCCAGGGAATTACCAGACATTTTTATAAATTTGCTTGAGTTAATTAACTTAGCCTGGTGATCTTCAGTTATTAATAAATATGCAAATATAATATTGATTTCATCTCAGGAATACATATTACTTTTTTAGAAAGACTTAAGTGTTCTCACAGCAATTTTAAAAAAAAGACTCTTGGGCTTCCCTGGTGGCGCAGTGGTTGAGAATCTGCCTGCCATTGCAGGGGACACGGGTTCGAGCCCTGGTCTGGGAAGATCCCACATGCCGCAGAGCAACTAGGCCCATGAGCCACAATTGCTGAGCCTGCGCGTCTGGAGCCTGTGCTCTGCAATGGGAGAGGCCGCGATAGTGAGAGGCCCGCACACCGCGATGAAGAGTGGCCCCCACTTGCCACAGCTAGAGAGAGCCCTCACACAGAAACGAAGACCCAACACAGCCATAAATAAATAAATAAATAAAATTTAAAAAAAAAAGACTCATGAATCATGCCTTTCATTTCAATCTGACTCTTCTAGCTAAAAATTCAGAAAACTAATACTGAAAATGTCTCTGAGTATTTTTTCTTTTTTCTTTTCTTTTTCTTTGATTTATTTATTTTATGTTTTGGCCATGAGGCATGGAGGATCTTACTTCCCTGACCAAGGATGGAAACCATTCCCCTGCATTGGAAGTTTGGAGTCTTAAACACTGGACCACCAGAGAGGTCCCTTTTTTTGTTTGTTTTTTAAAAAAATATAAGCTTCTATTTTAAGTATTACATACTTACAGAAAAAGTACACAGGTCTTGAATGAATGAATGTATAGCTCAAAGAATTACCACCAAGGGAATTATCGCCAAGTGAACCTGTGTGTTAGTGAGAAGTAAAGATCAAACTATCCCACTAAATAAATTTGAAGTAGGTCATAATCAAAATCATAGAAGCAAAAACAATCGAACACATCCAAGAAAACAGGATAAAATATGCCCAACGTGTGTCCATCTATGTGTGGGGGAGAGATACGTATATCTCAAAGGACTTATATCCAGAATATAAGAGCTCTTATATCCAGAGCTGTGATCACAATAGGACAAATAAGCCCCCAACATGAGCAAAAAACTTGAAGACACTTCACAAAAAATAGACAGTTGACCAATGAGCACAGGAATAATGTTCAACATTATTAGTCATCAGGGAAATTCAAATTAAAGTCAGCATGAGATACCACTGAAGACACACATAAATAAATAAAATTAGAAAGATGGACATAGCAAATGTTGGTGAGGCCTTGGAGCAACTGGGAATCTCAACTACTGCTGATGGGAATGTTATCAACACTTTGGAAACCAGTTGGGCAGTTTCTTAACAAAGTTAATACAATGTGACCTAGTAATTCTACTTTTAGGATTTTTTGCCAAAGGGAATGAAAAATACGTGCGCAAAGACTTGCACGTGAATATTTACAACAGTTTTTGTCAAAATAGCCCAAACTTGGAAAACATCCAAATATCCAACAGCTGAACAAGACGTGTATACAATGTAATCTTAGCTTTATAAAGAAATGAACTGCTGATACACACAATACCCAAGAATATCAAAAACCTTATGCTGAACAAAAGCAGCCAGACACAAAGGAATATACATGATTCGGTATGCATGAAATTCTAGAAAAGTAGATCTAATCTCTGAAGACTAGTAGATCATTGGTTGCCTTGTGCTGATGGAAATGGTTAGGAAGGGGACAAGGGAATATTTTGGGGTGATGGAAATATTCTATCTCGATTGTGGTGGTTGTTACATGGGTATATATATTTGTCAGAAGTCATGAAGCTCTACCCTTAAGTTTTATTGCATGTAGATTATATTAAGCTCATGAAAAGGTACTTCACACCAGTAGTCATTTGAGAAAAGCACATCAAACCCACAATGAGAAACTACCTCACATCTAAGATAGCTACAATTTAAAAAGCAGCAACAACAGAAAATAACAAGAATGGAGAGAATTAACAAGTGTTGGGAGGAGAATGTGGAGATATTGGAACCCTGTACTTGGCTGGCAAGAATGTAAAATGATGCAACCACTGTGGAAAAGGATTTTGTCGTTCCTCTAAGTGTTTTTTGTATGTATGTATGTATGTATTTATGGCTGCATTTGGACTTCGTTGCTATGGGCAGGCTTTCTTTAGTTGTGGCCAGCAGGGGCTGCTCTTTATTGTGGTGCACAGGCTTCTCATTGCAGTGGCTTCTCTTGTTGCAGAGCATGGCCTCTAGGCGCGTGGGCTTCAGTTGTGGCACGTGGGCTCAGTAGTTGTGGCATGCAGGCTCAGTAGTTGTGGCTCATGGGCTCTAGAGCGCAGGCTCAGTGGTTGTGGCACATGGGCTTAGTTGCACCGTGGCGTGTGGGATCTTCCTGGACCAGGGCTCGAACCCATGTCCCCTGCATTGGCGGGTGGATTCTTAACCACTGTGCCACCAGGGAAGCCCTCATATGGTAATTTTAACTCTTAGAGGAGGGACTTCCCTGGTGGCACAGTGGTTAAGAATCCACCTGCCAATGCAGGGGACATGGGTTCGAGCCCTGGTCCGGGAAGATCCCACATGCTGGTGCAACTAAGCCCATGTGCCACAACTACTGAGCCTGCGCTCTAGAGCCCGCGAGCCACAACTACTGAAGCCCGCGTGTCTAGAGCCCCTGCCCTACAAGAGAAGCCACTGCAATGAGAAACCCACACACTGCAACGAAGAGCAGCCCCCGCTCGCTGCAACTAGAGAAAGCCCACGTGCAGCAACGAAGACCCAACGCAGCCAAAAATAAGTTTTAAAAAAATTACCATATGACCTGACAAATCTACTCCTAGGTCTATACCCAAAAGAACTGCAAACAGGGATTCCAACAGATACTTGTACATGAATGTTCACAGCAGCATTATCCACAACAGCCAAAAGGTAGAACCAGCCCAACTGTTCATTGGCAGATGAATGGATACGCAATCGTGTTAGACAGTTGACCCTCAAACATCACGGGTTTGAACAGCAGGGGTCCACTTATACTCGGATTTTTCCCAATAAATATGTACTACTACACTATCCATGGTTGTTGCATCCACGGATGTGAAACTGAGGATACAGAGGGCTGACTGGAAAGTGTACACAGATTTCTGACTGCATGGAGGGTCAGCGCTTCTCACTCCTGTATTGTTCAAAGGTCAACTGTACATACAGTGGAATGTCTTTCAGCCATAAAATGTAATGAAGTTACGATACATGCTACAACATGCATAAACTTTAGAAACATGCTCATTGAAAGAAGTTGGATGCAAAAGGACAAATATCTAGAAAAGACTAATTCTGAGAGACAGAAAGATTTGTGGTTACAAGGAAATAGGAGGAGGGAAGAAATGGAATGATTGGGTACAGAGTTTTGTTTGGGGTGATGAAAAAAATTTGGAAATGGGGTGATGTTTGCAAATATTCTGAATGTAATTAATGCCATAGAATTATACTCTTAAAAATTATACACTTTAAAAAAGTGTAAAATTATACACTTAAAATTACCAATTCTCAAAGAAATAAAAAGAAACAGTAATGGCAGTTTTTAATTTCAGCAAAAGAACTGAAAGCAAAAAAGCATGAAGATTGGGACTTCCCTCACAGTCCAATGGTTAAGACTTCGCCTTCCAATGCAGGAGGTGCGGGTTCGATCCCTGGTCAGGGAGCTAAGAACCCACATCCCTCATGGCCAAAAAACCAAAACATAAAACAGAAGCAATACTGTAACAAATTTAATAAAAACTTTAAAAATGGTCCACATCAAAAAAATCTTTTAAAAAAAGTATTAAGATTTAAATTTTGTAAAGGTAATGGTTCTCAGAGATGTAATTTGATACTTTCATCTCCACCTGCCTATCCTACATCTTCACTTTGATGTCTAAGAACTGCCTCAACCTCACCCTCGTCCAAAACTATGACTTTCCACCCCCACTCTGTTCCTCCAGGTGCCTCCCCCATATTTGACACCTCTTCTTGTTTCTCAGGCCCAACCAACAGGGTCATTCTTTGCTCCTTCCTTTTCCACAAACTCCAGATCTGAATTGAAAAATAAAGCTGATTCTGATTTTGAAATACATCTATACCTACCCATATATGAGCACTTGCTTTATTACGATATGAGTACTGGTGAGCAGTGAAGCAGATTCTCAGTAAATGGTGCTTCATCAACTGACCATCTAGATGGAATAAAATTCATCAAGAGTCAATTCCAAGTGAATAGTGGATCTAAATGGGAAAGGTAAGAAAAACCAGAAGATGACGTAGGAGAATGTCTCCATGATCTCATGTAGGCAAAAATCTGAGGGCAGGAATTTGTGTCTGTGATGTCTAATGCTGCATCTCCAATGTAGACGCCCAGTATTTACAGAATGAACGTAAAGGAAACTTCCACACTCTCTGGAGGGATATACACACATACAAGTACTTGGGTCATTGTGAAGACACATAATGTTCTTAGTGGTCAGACTGAATGTCATATAAATGTCACTTATTAGTCTATCATCTAATGCAATCCTAATTAAAAACCATTCAGATTTGTTTTCAGAATAATCTGATTCTAAATTTCATACAGAAAAATGAGCAAGAATACCTAGGAAAACCCTGAGGGGGAAGAAGGTGGGCCCAAGTAATGAGGTGTGATAAGGCCTACCAGGAGGTAAAACGTATTTTACAGCCACAATTATTACCATCTTGTTGAATCTAGGACACTGTACTATAAGGTGCATCACTGGTTCATGTGCCACTAAGAAAAACACTGGCTATTAGGCTGTGACTTGTTAGATGCCTCCTGATTCAAAGATCTCACAAGTGTGAAAAGATATCTGCCTTGGAATGGCATTGATGCATGGATTCTCAGACAGATGAACAAAACAATAAAAATGCCAGACATAGACCCAAAATCATACGTGACAGTAGAAAATAAATATTGCAGATAGTTGGGAAAAGAGGGGTCTTTCATTGACTGGTATTGAGAAAATTAGGTAGTCATTTAGGAAAAAAGCCTCCTATTTCACACCTGATAGACACACACACATACACACACACTCCAGCTGGACCAAAGATGTGAAACCAGAAACCAAAAAACAGAAGAACAGTAGTAGAAGAACTCGAGGAATAATAATTTTTATATTATCAGAATAGGGAAGGTCTTTCCAAGTATGTCATAAGTGGAGAAGCCACATAGAAAGTCTGATTATCTGACTGCTTCAAAACAAACAAAACCCAGTGGTGAGGCCAACGCTGCCCCAACATCGAAGTGAAAAACCGAAAGGCAAGCTGGGAGGTAGCCTGGCCACTCACCCTACCCCATCCAGGGTGTTTTCAGGGTCCTCATTCTCCCCAGACCCCCACCCCCATGGCTGCTGCCACTGCCAGTCTATGTGGGACCTCAGTCACCTCCTAAAATGAGAGGGTTATTTTACACAAAGATAGTGGGTTGAATGGTGGCCCCAAAAGATGTGTCCCTCAGAACGTGTGAAGGGACCCTGTCTGGGAAAAAGGTCTTTGCAGGATTAGTGAAGGATCTGAGATGAGGACATCCTGGATGAGGGTGGCTCTAAATCCAATAACAGTGTCTTTATATGAGACGGAAGAGGAGAGGCACGGGGAAGCCACGTGAAGACGGAGGCAGAGATGGGAGAAAGGCGGCCACAAACCCAGGGATGCCTGGAGCCCCCAGAATCCAGGAGAGGCAGGAAGAACACTCCCCTGGAGCCTCCAGAGGGAGCATGGCCTGGCCCACACCTTGATTCATACATCTGGTCTCCAGGACTGGGGGAGGATGAATTCCTGTTGTTTTAAACCACCCCACCCAGCTTGTGGTCATTTGTTACAGAAGCCACAGAACAGTCACACAGACCCTGCTCTGTAGGATCCTGGAAGTGTGGGTCTCACTAAAGGCAGATAGAGGTTGGATTACAGAACCCTTAGAGTCAGCATTGGGCCCCAGAAAAACTAAAGCAGTGGCTGGACACCAGAACGTTGAGGGGTCAGTCGGAAGCCCATCCCTAAGGGTGCCGGCTGCACACGGCCTCCCCAGGTTTTTACGTCTGTGCATGCTGGGGATAAGTATTTCAATCCTGACTCAGGACCTTTGATGTCACCGTTCACATTGCTAATTAAGAACCCATCAGTTATACAGATGAAAACCCTATCAGGACACTTGCTGCAGTGGTAAACAATTCTGAAGTTGGTCACAGGTGGGGAATCGTCTCCCATGCAGCCAGCAGCCCCCACACAAGGAGCGTCCTCATTGCAAAGCTGGGGGACCATGAGGAGGCATCTCTGCGTAAACGTGAGCTGAGCCCCAGGCCAGCTGCTGCTGAACTTTTCCCACCCTTCCCAGGTAAAACACCTGAATGTGTGCAAGGACTTGAAAGCCTAGAGGACGGGGCTTGGAGTCACACCAGCGACAGCACGCAGGCCGACTTAGTGCCTGCAGGCCAGCCAGGATGGTCCTGGCCCCGGGCCCTCTTCTGGAAGCGTTCCATTTCCCTGCCTGAGGTACCCCTCCTGTCCCGGCCCCCACTGCTTTTTTCCTTCCTCACCTCTGCCCGGGGAGAAATTCCAACGACAGGTATGGGTGACACATCCTCTTCTTTAGCAGGTGGCAGCCCAGCAACTCCTGCGGAAAGTCCAACAGAGGCCCACTCACACTGGGCCACCCACAAAGCCGTGGGCCCTACTCCCTCCCACCAGCCCAGCCCCGAGACTGCTGACGGGACAGAGAATATGGCGTCAGGCACAGCTGCAGGGGCTTTTGCTGCCTGGAGGGGTTTTTATATTGACCTCAACCCAGGCACACCTGGGGAGGGCTGGCCGGCCGGGTCAGGCTGCCCAGGTCAGCCAATCCTCGCCCCTCAGGGGCTCAGAGTTACTCAAAATGGGCCTTGCTGCACCGGCCAGGTCCAAGGAACAGGTGTGGGGTCCTGAGGGTCAGAATAGACAAGGGGCTGCAGCTCTGGCTTGTTTTCTAATCATTTTATACGGTCCATGAGTGGGAGACAACTTCAAGAAGACCCTCTCCTAATAAGAGGAACCCAGGAGTCAGGGAGAGGAGGGGTGGTGAGTGGAGACAGAGGTCTGTTGCCCCGGCTGCAGTGGAAGTCTCTGGAAGACCCCGTGGAGGGAGACGTGATAAGCCCCATGGGCTGCCCAGGTGAGTCCCATGTTCTGGAAGGTGTCTGCCCACCTTAGCCCCGTGGGCTGCTGGGTGCCTGCTTAGGTGAGCTCCATATCCTGGGAAGGGCCTGTGTAAAAGAGACCTTGCAGTGGGAGGGGCTGTGGAACGAGCATCCTCTTTGCCACCAGCACACAGTTGCTTCCTCACCCTTGGGCAGTGCTGGGGTGAGATGAGAACCAGGAGACACTGTGGGCTCCTGAAACCCTGTGTGGGCTCACGTAGAGCAAGGAGGTCAGCAGGTGGGCACTGGCTCCTGTGCTGCAGACTCGCTTTGAATGTAGCTATTTGTTTTATAGCACTTCATATTATGTGAGTATAAATTCTTTATCACATATGTATTTTGCAAATATTTTTCTCCCAGTTTCTGGCTTGTCTTTTGGCTTTCAGAATAAGGTATTTCACCAAGTACAATTTTCAGTTTTATAAAGTACGTTATTAATTTTTTCCCTTTTGTGTGAGGGCTTCTCACGTGGTGTTAGACATCAAAGCTCGTGATCTATGTGACCAAAACCATGGCCATGTCAATTTTCTTCTATATGATCTTCTATAATTTTTAAAGTTTTATATTTTAAATTTGCCTGTGGACAATTTGGAGTGACTTTTGGTGCGAGTTGTAAAGCCTGTGCCTACATTCGTTTCGTGGCACGTGGTTCCTAATTCTCCTGTAATTAGGTTCCAGAAGTCCTGGGATATTGGCCTCTGTCCCTTGGAATCTGCAGAGTGTAGTGCATTGAGCGGGGCTGCCCACAGGGAACTCAGCCTCCCCTGAAGTGGGAGTGGGTGCTGCTTGCATTTTCCCAGGTGGCCAGCGGAGGGCGACAAGCCGGCCTCTCTCACCAGCGCGGGACCTGCCTCTTCTGCACACAGGCTTGGCCCTGTGCACAGCTGACAGGGGTTAGGTCTCCGCAGGACCGGCCAGGGCTTTGGCTTCGGAAAATGCAGACCTGCATCCACATGAAGGGTAGCTCGGTTTCCCCAAGAACTGCCGGGAGGTTCCACCCTGGGAGGGAAAGGTGAGGAAAACGTGGTGGGATGCTTCCTGCTGGGGGGATAGGGCACCTGGAGATGCAGAGCTGCCTGCAGATGCTGCTACAGAAACCCCTGATTCTTTCCTGAGAATATTGGTGGAGGGGGGGCATTCAGGCAACAGGGCAAACAGCTTGCTCTGGGGGCTGTTGTGGGGAAGTGGGGGCATAGCAACAGGGGCTCAGCCCACAAAACCCCAGAACTGCTCCCATATCAGCTCTAGAACTGCTCCCAGAATGGCAAGAAGTGGGTCTTCCACCTACTAGACGTGGAGGAAAGGGGTGGGGTCTGCAGGGCCTCCCTCACCTTCGGGGACTTGCTGGGAGGTCACGGGGCTCAGCACATGCTGTGTGCTCAAGGCTAACTAAGATGGGTCAGGACATGCAGTAGGGATGCAACGGGGGATCCCTGTGCCAGCTTCTTCGTGACCCCTCCTTTCCTCAAGGGTCTCGAGAACGTCTCTTACCCCAGTGACAAAGGATAAAACCATGACATTTCCCCCAGGGAAGCTCATTAGAGACTTGGCACTCAGCTGGGGGCTGGTCACGTGATTTCCACCCTCACCCTCCCAAATGCCAGGGCCCAGAAGGGGAGCCTTGTTCAGCACGAACCACATGGTTTGTGCAAACAGTGTAGGTGCAGGGGGCTGCCCCTAATGGGAGGGAGGTTTAGATAAGGGCGGGGTGATTTTCCAACTCTCCCCCACCCCCTCGGCCCCCAGGGCATTTTACAAAAGCCAGAGACTCAGCCAAGGAAGAGAGGGAGCAGGCCTCTTCCTGATCCACGGGCCTAGGATGCCCCATATGGCGAGGGCACTAGACTCAGGGGTCTCCTACACCGTGCCTGGTAGAGGGGCCCTGCAAGTTCTAGGGCTCTGAGACCACCCCACTTCTGACCCCAACTGCAAGACTGGGAGCCCCTAGACCACCCCAGGTTTTTTTCTTAGAGGCTCCCAGGACTCACTGAAGCTTTATACTCAGGCTCAGGATTTGTTATGGTGAAAGAAATCAGATAACATCAGCTGAGAGCAGAGGTCAGGAGGAGAGTTGGGGGTCCATCAGGTGTGGCCACCTAGGGAAGCGACCTGAGTCCTGGGGTGCAGGGTGTCACTGAGGTCCGCCACGTTGACGTGGGGAACCCGTGTGGCTGGAGTTTGACTCCAGCGCCTGTGAGGGGCTCAGGAAGCCCCACCATGCTTCACGCCGTCAGCACAGACCAGCCCAGTGTGAAGACCACGGAGCACAGACACTCCCGTCTGATGCAAGGTGACCACCCGGAGCCAGGAGCAGAGGCCTGGCCTCTCTGTGGGCAGGTTTGCGGGTCTTTCACTTCTTGGGTTACATTTATTCCTAGGGGTTATGTCCTTCTGATGCTATTGTAAATGGGATGGTTTTCTTCATTTCTCTCTCTGATGTTTCATTATTAGTGTATAGGAACACTGGGCTTCCCTGGTGGCGCAGTGGTTGAGAGTCTGCCTGCCAATGCAGGGGACACGGGTTCAAGCCCTGGTTTGGGAAGATCCCACATGCCGCGGAGCAACTAGGCCCGTGAGCCACAATTACTGAGCCTGCGCATCTGGAGCCTGTGCTCCGCAACAAGAGAGGCTGCGATAGCGAGGCCCGCGCACTGCGATGAAGAGTGGCCCCCACTTGCCGCAACTAGAGAAAGCCCTCGCACAGAAACGAAGACCCAACGCAACCAAAAATAAAAATAAATAAATAAAACTATTAAAAAAAAAAAACCTACGTAGAAATACCACTGTTACGGGGGCTTCCCTGGTGGTGCAGTGGTTGGGAGTCTGCCTGCTAATGCAGGGGACACGGGTTCGAGCCCTGGTCTGGGAGGATCCCACACGCCGTGGAGCAAGTGGGCCCGTGAACCACAACTGCTGAGCCTGCGCGTCTGGAGCCTGTGCTGTGCAACAAGAGAGGCCCGCGCACCGCGATGAAGAGTGGCCCCCGCTTGCCGCAGCTGGAGAAAGCCCTCGCACAGAAACGAAGACCCAACATAGCAATCCATCAATCAATCAATCAATCAATCAATCAATCTTTAAAAAAAAAAGAAAAAGAAATACCACTGTTTCTACAACATCCAGGTCATCCAGAACACCAAGACATGGTGGCTACTAACATAATCTTCCCGCCGTGCCCCTCCAACCTCTGCCATCCTACAGCGGTGAACTGAATCATCACTTTGGGGAGCAGGATCTGGGTAGGGCTTGGCCTCCATAACAAACTATGACATCTTCTCTACTTTTCTGTCCCTTCATTGACATGGTTGTTTTGAAAAGTAATTGACTCTGCAATAATTTCCAAAGTCTAGAAAATTGTCCCTAACAGTAGAAAAGACTCACATTTGCCATTTCACACTGAATTCTATATTGTGTTTTATGCAAAGCAGAAATCCTCTTCCAGGGAAGCAGCACGTGACCTCCAAGTGAGGACATTTTTATGGTTTCCACATTATAATCCAATCCACAGGCCCACGTCCACTTTCACCAGGTTCCCCAACGCTAGGGAAATGTCTTTTTCCATTCTGATCCAGGTTTCTTTTTCTGAAATATTAACAGATCCTTTCCCTCCTTTTCACAACCTTGATGGATTGAGAGCACACAACATGAGTATGATCTGGGTGGCCTCTTCTGTATGGTAACACAGATCAGTACTTCATTCATTGTTTGTTGTGACTAAATGGGCATCACATTTAGCATCTGAACCATTTTCAGTACACAGTCCTATGGCATTAACCACAGGCACGTTGTTGTACAAATATCCTCACCATCCACGTCCAGATCTTTTCCACTTTCACCAGTGAAACGCTGTACTTTGATTGAACACTAATTCCCCTCAGTCCCTGGCACCCACATTCTACTTTATGCCTTTGAATTGTACTTCTCTGGATACCTCCTGTATGTGGTAACTCATCATGTGTGTCCTTTTAAAGTGACAGGGCTATTTCACTGATCATCATGCCTTTGAGGTTCGTATATGCTGTAGGAGTTGTCAGAATTTCCTTTGTTGTTAAGGCTGAATGACATTCCTTTGTGTGGATATCACATGTAGTTTATCCATTCATCCATCGATGGACACTTGGGTGGCATCTGCCTCTTGGTATTGTGATTCATGCTGCTTGGAATGTGGGTGTACCCATTTCTGTCCCAGGCCCTGCTTTTAATCTTTTGGGTATGATCCTCTCTGACGAGGTGTTTTAAAACTTTTGAAAACTTTGAACAGACTTTCCAAATATCAGATTCTTTGAACTCCAGCTAACTTTGGGGTGCTTCAAAGGGCCCCTGGAGCATCCCAAAGAGAGATCCTAAACTAGTTGGGTTCACTTGGTGTGTTAAACTACATGGAAAACGTTGTCCAAGCTCACTGTTGCCTGTGGCAGATGGAATCATCAGGCTCTCCCCAGTTTTTTCATAGCCACCAAACAGACGGGAAAGGATTTGGGGTTCTTCTGCTGTCTAGTCTCTCACCTCACCCAACTTCCAAAAATCTAAAGAATTTCTCCGTTTCCCGGACTCGGGTCTTGAACCCCTTGCCCAGCTCCACTTTCTCCAAGGATTCCTCTTTGAATCTATCGGACCCCCTTCACTCCAGGCCTTGGCAGGCCATACACTGCTATGGACAGTCTATCGGGCTGGTCGCTGCCCAGAAGCCCATATTATAAACTCTGTAGATGCTCAAGCGTGAGGAATACACCCCAGTGTAGGGAAACTTGTTATAGGACATAGGCTTTATAAACAACAGATCCCCCTCAGGGAGAATCCTGGCAACGCACTGGCACTGGTTCAAACGTCCCCACCCCCAACCCCTGGGGACCCTCGTGAAAGGTACTGGGTTGACCACAGACATCTGGTTGGGCGATGGGAGAGCAGAAGACACTGAAAACCCCATTAGGTTCGAAAGGAATTCGGAGGATGCTCTGACCCCTTCAAGTTAAAGCCTCCTGGTAAATGTTTCCGGGACGCCAGATTCCATTTCTAGGAACGCTTGGTTGTAGGTTGCTCAACATGGGAGGATCCCCTTCTAAGCCAGAAAAAACATCTCTGGAGTGTATCCTTAAGAACTGGAAATTTTTAGGGACTTCCCTGGTGGCACAGTGGTAAAGAATCCGCCTGCCAATGCACGGGACACGGGTTCGAGCCCTGGTCTGGGAAGATCCCACATGCCGCGGAGCAACAAAGCCCGTGCACCACAACTACTGAAGCCTGCACGCCTACAGCCCATGCTCCGCAACAAGAGAAGCCACGGCAATGAGAAGCCCGTGCACCGCAACAAAGAGTAGCCCCCACTCACCACAACTAGAGAAAGCCCATGTGCAGCAACGAAGACCCAAAGCAGCCAAAAATAAATAAATAAAATAAATTTTTAAAAAAAAGTCCACAAATAACAAATGCTGGAGAGGGTGTGGAGAAAAGGGAACCCTCCTACACTGCTGGTGGGAATGTAAATTGGTGCAGCCACCATGGAAAACCGTATGCAGCTTCCTCAAAAAACCTAAAAATTGAGTTACCATATGATCTAACAATCCCACTCCTGGGCATATATCTGGAGAACAATATAATTCGAAAAGATACATACACCCCAGTGTTCATAGCAGCACTATTTACAATAGCCAGGACATGGACGCAACTTAAGTGTCCATTAGCAGATGAATGGATAAAGGAGATGTGATGCACACACACACATATACACAACACATACTCACTATGGAATATTACTCAGCCATAAAAAAGAATGAAATAATGCCATTTGCAGCAACATGGATGGACCTAGAGAATATCATACTAAATGAAGTCAGAGAAAGACAAATATTATGTATCACTTACATGTAGAATCTAACAAATAATAAAAATGAATCTAATAATGAAACAGAAAGAGACTCACAGACTTAGAAAAAAAAATTTATGGTTGACAAATGGGAAGGGGGGGAAAGGGTGAACTAGAAGTATGGGATTAACAGATACACAACACTATATATAAAATAGATAAGCAACAGGACCTTCTGTAGAGCACAGGGAACTATACTCAATATCTTGTAATAACCTACAATGGAAAATAATCTGAGAAAAACAAAAAATATATATATAACTAAATCACTTTGCTGTACACCTAAAACTAACACAATATTGTAAATCAACTACACTTCGATAAAATTAACATTAAATTTAAAATAAAAATAAAAAAAGAGGAACTTCCCTGGTGGTACAGTGGTTAAGAATCCGCCTGCCAATGCAGGGGACATAGGTTCGAGCCCTGGCCCGGGAAGATCCCACATGCCACGGAGCAGCTAAGCCCGTATGCCACAGCTACTGAGCCTGCGCTCTAGAGCCCGCGAGCAACAACTACTGAAGCCCGCACACCTAGAGCCCGTGCTCCGCAACAAGAGAAGCCACCGCAATGAGAAGCCCACACACAGCAACAAAGAGTAGCCCCCGCTTGCCACAACTAGAGGAGGCCTGCGCACAGCAACGAAGACCCAACGCAGCCTAATTAATTAATTAATTAATTAATTAATTAATTAATTAAAATAAAAAGAGAATTTCAGAGGCGGGTCTTCAAGAACAGACCACGGTCCACATGAGTCGTGACCATGTCAGCGATGACAATTCCTGACAGGTAGGCATGAGGAAATGTCAGCTAGAGGAAAAAATTAGAACCTGGTGTACACAGGTGCCTTGGATCTGGACAGTTACCTGGCCAGGGCAAGGCCAAACAAGGGGGGGTCCATTAAGGTGACTGCAAAACCTCTGCCTCTGACACCTTCCACGTGACACCACAGGAAGCAGGTGTCGGGGCTGCTCAAGGAGAGCAGAAGGCAGTGCTCACACCTCATCCCAACCAACCACAGCACCAACCCAGGGAAATGGAAAAGGAAGCAGTATCCGTGGTCCTGATGAGAGAAGGACAGAGCTGCCACGGGGGAAAGGGGAAGGACACAGGGGTGGATCTGAGGTTCTTACCCAGGGAGGCTCTAAGTGCCAAGTTCTCCAGCTTCACATCACGGTACAGGCATCTCCGAGACTCATCAAGGAGACCCCATTCCTCCCTGGAAAAGGTCACAGCCACATCTTCAAAGGTCACGCCATCCTGCTATGATGGTGACAGATGAAACCACAAACAGCCCCACTCCCAAGAAGCCACAATCCATTCTCCACCAACCCACCCACCCTCACATCTACCATATGCCCATCCTCCTCCCAACCTCCCCAACTAAGAGAAGAAACCAGGCCCTGGTACCACTGGTGCCTCTGTCTCCTCAGGGGTCCATTGATCACTGGGCAAAGCCATCAGCAGCAGGAGGCACATGGGCAATCAACAGCTAAGCTCTGGGACAAGCACAGAAGGATGTACCACCTCCACAGGCTATTGCCCGGGTGTGGCCACAGTCATGTGGTTTCCAGTGCAGTGCTCTAGACCATCAGACGTGCTCCCTGTCCAACGCACACCCCTCACAGCCCCATGCCCACGGCCACCAGCATCAGTACCCCCTACTGTAGGCGTCTTGTTACTCGTATTTCAGTCACCTCCTCATAACCCCACTGGTGAGGGTATAATTCCCACCCTAAGGGTGTGGCCAAACACATGACCCCTGACACTGGCCAGATGTAATCAACAGCCATTTATTAACCACATATTAACATGTGGGAGACAACACACAAGGCCATGGGAAGGCCACACGCTGGCGGAGTGAAAAACCAAGGGCTGTGGGATGCAGTCTCTTTGGGATCGAGAGGGTATGGTGCCCTGCTTCCCGCAAGAGGACATGATTGGCTTGTTTAAATGACTCTGCAGGCTGGTAGGGAACTGAAACTCACTACAAAGGGATAAGCAGGAACTGTGCCTGCTCCCTTTGATAAAAAGGGTTGTAAGGTTAGGAGACATTACCTGTGAGAAGCATGTGGAGGGAAACTTGCACCACGGCCATTTGAGGGCATCCTTGTTTCACCAGATGCCAAGGCAGCATATCTATTGGCCTTAATTTTAGAACTTACAACACAACTTGGCAGACAGCATCCAGAATATCCTTGACAAATTCAGAGAGGATCCAGTATGACTACAGACTTCCCATGGTTCCTGTTAGCAACCACAGCCCCAAATCACTCCATGCAGGTCTCATTCAACTCCTTGGCTCAGACGCAGCCACAGAGAACCATGTGTGGATCTCAGCTACCCATGGTCCTATCTGCTTTTTCTGCACTTGCTGTACCCTCAGAAATCACACCCTTCCTCTGTCCATCCAACCATCATTCAAAGCCCAGGCCCACTGATAACCCACCCCAGGTCTGGTGACTCACAGATGACTGAATTTGCCCCTGATCATATGCACCTGGCTGAATGAAACATCCTAGACTCCACCAAAGTCCTCACAAAGTCTTGGCGAGTCCATAAAATGGTGAAAAAGCACAAGTTTCAGCCTGAGTATATCTTTAAGTATGCACAATTTATGGCAAGACAATTAGTCAATCCTCATTTTTCATGGATTCTGTATTTGTAAATTTGCCTACCTGCCAAAACTGGAAACCCCCCAAATCAATACTTACATTTTTACACTTCTTGGTGGTTTTGTGGTCCAAAATGGCCTCCAAACCTGGCGCTTATGTGCCGCCTAGAGTTCCTAAGCCCAAAAAATGGGCCTTAAAGAAAATACATGTTAGGTAAGCATTGTTCAGGCATGAATCATCATGCTGTTGGCCATGATTTCAGTGTTAACGAATCAACAGTATACAGTAAATGAGTTGTCTTTAAACAGAAACACATGGAAAACCATGTTATGTACTGACCTGTTGACAAAAACATTGTGACCAGAGGCTCTCAGGAACCTAATTCCAGATTTCCCCTAGGAACAATGGCTCTATATTCACTGATTCAGTGAATTAGAGAACATGACTAGCGTGAATGACAACTGATTGTACTTCAGTAAAGCTGTTTGAAAAGCAAAGGTAACTTAAAATTTGTAACTTCCTAATTATTTCACTATGCTTTACTATTCTATACATTCTCAAGGTTATTTGCGTCTACTGTTATCAGTACGGCAAAAACAGAATACAATGAGGTACCTTCTTTGCATCTTTGTCTCTTTTCAGGCTGCCACAACAAAATACCACAGACTGGGTGGCTTAAAGAAATGTATATTCTCCTATTTCTAGAGGCTGGGAGTCTAAGACCAAGGTGCCATCAGGAATGGTTTCTGGTGAGGCCTTTCTTTCTGACTTCTAATCAACCACTTTCTTGGTGTGTCATTAAATGGCCTTTCCTCTGTTCGTGAATACAGCGAGAAAGTGAGCACCTTCTGGTGCCTTGTCTTCTTCCACGGACACAAGTCACACTGGATTAGGACCCCGTTCTTATGACCTCATTTGTCCTTAGTTATCTTCTTATAGGGCATACCTAAAAACATAGTTACATTGGCTGTTAGGGCTTGAACATATGAATCTTGAGGGACACAATTCAGTCCATAACAGACTTACCTATATTATGTAAAGGCCTTTATTCCTTGTGAACATTCTGGTATTTTAGGAGATTGGGGTTGAAGGTAAAGGACTTTCCATTCACTGCACTCATAAGGCCTTTCTCCAGCGTTAATTCTCTGGTGTCTAATGAGGCGAGAGCTCTGGCTAAAAGATTCCCCACGTTCACTGCACTCATATGGCTTTTCACCAGGGTGAACTTTTTGATGCATGATAAGGTTGTACTTCTTGCTAAATAATTTTCCACCTTCCCCACACTCATAAGGCTTTTCTCTATTGTGAACTCTCAAATGCTCCCTGAGGCTACAGTTTTTTCTAAAGGATTTCCCACACTCACGGCACCTGTAAGATCTTTCCCTCTTGAGGACTCTGGTGCTGAACAAGGGTGTGTTTGGGGCTGCAAGCTTTCATGCACTCTAGCCGGTTGTAATGGCTGTTTACACTGTGGAAGTCCACCACACACTCCGGTCCACTGTTTGACTTCTCCCTGATGTGAGTGGCCTGTTGCTGAAGATGTCCCGAGCTGGCCAGAAAGTCCTTCCCAACCCCCTTACAGGTAAAGGACTTCCCTAACACATGGAATTAGCAGCTCTTCAAGAATAAGGCTCTGCTCATGCTGCTTTTGAAGCATTTCTCTCCAACACACTGCTTGTGCAGCTGATAAAGGTCTGCAGTGAGAGGAAATTGTTTTCCACATGCCCCACACATGTGCAGTTTCTGCCTGTGATGTGTTTCCTGGTGTTCAACCAAGTGCAAACTGTCTCTCAACATGGGTCCACACATCTCACAGAGGTGGGCCTTCTGGGGAGACAGACCTGCTTTCAGAGTCCTATCCTGTGGCATTACTTGGCAGAAATGCTGTGCTCAGAAGATGCCTTCTTATCCTCCACTCCACACCAACAACCTGAAAGAAAGAAATGCTGGTGAAGTGCATGTTGATTCCAGTGAGAAGGGTAACCTGTAGAAAAGTGTGTGTGGGACAAACCCAGGAACAATCAGTAGGATTGTTCTGGGGACCAAAGAGTTGGGTACAGGTTGAGAATGGGTTGCTTAGCAGAACCGGGCCTCTAAAGATCACAGAACAGGGGAGGACTCACGAGGTTAAATACACCACCACTGGGTGCGGCACAGGGAGGAAAGGGTCTACAACTCCTTCCTTTGGAAACAACTCTCTCCGGAGATCTGGTCTTCTGCTGACATGGGTGTGTTATGTAGAAGAGTGTGTTCAGGACCAAGAAAATGCAACTGCAACAGAGTAGCTGGTGTTCAATGACTGTTTAAGAATATGTGTGCGGGACTTCCCTGGCAGTCCAGTGGTTGGGACTCTGCATTCCAATGCGGGGGATGTGGGTTCAATCCCTGGTTGGGGAGCTGGGATCCCACATGCCTTGGGGCCAAAGGGCCAGAACATAGAACAGAAGCAATATTGTAGCAAATTCAATAAAGACTCTGAAAATGGTCCACATCAAAAAATATCTTAAAAAAAAAAAAAATGTGTGCATGTTACGATGCACATGTAGAGGCCAATGTCAGAGAGTACTACAGGTGGAGAAATGAGAATGGCGAGTGATATGTGTAGCCCACAGATGTGGTGAACAGCCCTGAGCTGGAAGAGCAGAAGTGACAAATAGCAGAGCTGACAAGTTGGTAGTGTCAAGAATGGGAAAGGAAAGGCGTTAGGCTGCCTTTGTCAGCAGCACCAAAATACTACTCAAACAGAATAGGTTTCTGTATGATCTGAGCACAGCTCAGACATCGTGCCTCCCCCAGGGCTAGGCTCCCATGGAATCCATACTGCTGTAGCTGGATTTATGCTACAAACTCAAATGTTTATGTCCCTGCAAACACCATATGTTGAAATCCTAACCCTCAATGTGATGGTAGTAAGAGGTAGGGGACTTTGGCAGGTGATTAGGTCATGAGGGTGAAGCCCTCACCAATGGGATTAGTGCCCTTGTACAAGTGACCCCAGAAAGCCTTCTCATTCTCCTTCTGCCATGTGAGGACACAGCAACAAGAAGGCCATTTATGAACAAGGAAGTGGGCCTCACCAGACACTGAAACTGCCAGTGCCTTGATCGAGGACTGCCCAGCCTCCAGACCTGTGAAATAAATGTTTGTTGTGTAAGTACCAGCCTACGGTAGTTTGTTATAGAAGCCTGACTGGACTAAAACAGAAATTGGTTTGAGAAGTGGGATGCTGCTTGCAAGAAAAACCTGAAAAATTAGAAGTGGCTTTGGATCTGGGTAATGGTCAGAGGTTACCAAGAGTTTTGAGGTGCATATTTGCAAAAGTCAATATTGTCAAGAATGCTAAGTAATTCTGGTAAGAGCTTAGGAAGAAAAGAGGGGAGTTATAGAGAAAGCTTCCATCTTCTTAGATGATAATGAGTCATGAACAAAATGTGCATAGAAATATGGATGGTAAATGCTATTCTATTCTGATGAAGTCTCAGAAAGAAATGAGGAATATGTTATTAGACAAGGAACACTGAAGATCCTTTTTATAAAGTGGAAAAGAACTTGGCTGAATTTTGTTCATGTTCTAGTGTTTTATAGAAGGTAAAATGTGTGAGCAATGAAATTTGATATTTAGCTGAGAAAATTTCTAAACAGTGCTGCAGAGTGGCTTGGTTCCTCCTGACTGCTTAGAGTAAGATACAATTAGAGAGGTGACTTGAGGACGGCATTGTTAAGCAAAAAGGAACCAGAACTTAAAGATCTGAAAAACTCTCAGCCTATCCATTTTGAAAAGAATGAGAAGGTGTTTTCAGAAGAGGACACTAAGACTTTGATAAGATTAGCATGCATATGACCCAGGAACCTCATCTGCCATCTCAAAAATGATCCCCCTTAAGGTGATCAGGGACCCTCACGGCTGCCACCCCCACCACAGGCCCAGAGAGCAAGGGCCAAGGGAGAGCAACATGACTCCAATGGGTGGGGCCACCTATCTGGGTCAGGCACACCACGATGTTCCTGCTCCATGCCTCATGGTGGGGCCCCGGCAGAGAGCTGTGGTGTGCTTGGCAGACACATGGGGCCAGGGACTCACAGAGCCATAGCACCTGGACCCAACACCAACAGAGCCACCAACTAAAAGTGCCAGTCTGAGAGCCACCGTCATGAGATCCTAATCCAGGAGAGCAGCAGAGGCAGGACTGCTCCCCAGTGGGCCTGGAGGGCAGAACACTGAACCACAGAGGATTATTCTTGAGGCTTAAGGTCCAAAGACATTTGCCCCAGTAAGCTTTGGACTTACTCGGTACCTATCACTCCTTTCTCCCTTCCCTTTAGAATGGGAATTGCTTCATTCTGGGATGGGAATGTCTACCTCATGCCTGTTCCACCACTATATTTTGGAAGCACATAACTTGTTTGGTTATATAGGTTCTCAGCTGGAGAGAAATCTGTTGCAGGGTAAACTGTATTTCAAGTCTCACCAATATCTGATATAAATGATATTTAGATGAGACTTTGGAATTTAGAGTTGATGCTAGAACTAGTTAAGATTTTGGCGGCACGTTTGCTGGCCCTGCAAGGTGGAAATGGTGGCGTAGTAGGTTTTTGTTTTGTTTTGTTTTTTTCCTTTCCACCCACAGGATTTGGGTTTCTGGCTGGGAGTCAGGTTTCTGGAAATCTTTGTGGAAAATTAACGGTATATGCGGTATCTGTCTTCAATAGAGCTAAAAGGAGCCCAAGCCCGTTAACCAGCTGAACAAAGGCTATGATGGAATAGACCCTTGCTGAGATTTAGACTGGAGAGGTTGTGGAAGTGGGGCTGGGCCAGGATACAAAGAGAAATATGGGGGAAGAGAGAAGTTACTAAGAAGAATCAAGAGATCCTAGCATTCTTATTTGCTGTGTGATCTTAGTCAAGCAACTTATTCTCTTTAGGAATTCTTTTATAAAATTTGACCAACAGGACCCACCTCACAGAATTACTGAAAAGAAAAAAATGAGAATTCTATAAACCTGAAGAGTAAGCTTTTAGAAAAATCATCAGAAGGAAGGAAATTGTAGAAATAAAACTGGAAGCATTCAGAATCTTGATGGTGTGCCAAACCAAATGTCAACTGGAGCTCGACCAAAAACTAAAATGAGCAAACCAAGACCCAGGAAAGCCATGTGGCTGACAGGGTCTTGGTGCTCTGGGCTGGTGTCAGGCCTGAGCCTCTGAGGTGGGAGAGCCAAGTTCAGGACATTGGACCACCAGAGACTTCCTGGCCCCATGTAATATCAATTGGCGAGAGCTCTCCCAGAGATCTCCATCTCAACACTAAGACCCAGCTCCACCCAGTGGCCAGCACACTCCAGTGCTGGACGCCCCATGCCAAACAACTACCAAGACAGGAACACAACCCCACCCATTAGCAGAGAGGCTGCCTAAAATCATACTAAGTTCACAGACACCCCCAAAAAACACCACCAGACGTGGTCCTGCCCATCAGAAAGACAAGATCCAGCCTCACTCATCAGATCACAGGCACCAGTCTCCTCCACCAGGAGGCCTACACAAACCACTGAAACAACCTCACCCACTGGGGGCAGACACCAAAAACAACGGGAACGGGCTTCCCTGGTGGCGCAGTGGTTGAGAATCTGCCTGCTAATGCAGGAGACACGGGTTTGAGCCCTGGTCTGGGAAGATCCCACATGCCACGGAGCAGCTGGGCCCGTGAGCCACAGCTGCTGAGCCTGCGCGTCTGGAGCCTGTGCCCCGCAACGGGAGGGGCCGCGATAGTGAAAGGCCCGCGCACCGCGATGAAGAGCGGTCCCCTCACCGCGATGAAGAGTGGCCCCCACTTGCCGCAACTAGAGAAAGCCCTTGCACGAACCGAAGACCCAGCACAGCCAAAAATAAATAAATAAATAAATAAATAAAATTAAAAAAAAAAAAAAAAACGGGAACTACAAACCTGCAGCCTGCAAAAAGGAGACCCCAGGACTTCCCTGGTGGCACGGTAGTTGGGAATCCGCCTGCCGGTGCAGGGGACACGGGTTCGAGCCCTGGTCTGGGAGGATCCCACATGCCGCAGAGCAACTGAGCCTGTGTGCCACAACTACTGAGCCTGCACACTAGAACCCATGAGCCACAACTACTGAGCCTGCGTGCAACAACTACTGAAACCCGCACACCTAGAGCCCATGCTCCGCAACAAGAGAAGCCACCACAATGAGAAGCCTGTGCACTGCAATGAAGAGTAGCCCCTGCTCACCGCAACTAGAAAAAGCCTTCATGCAGCAACGAAGACCCAGTGCAGCCAAACAAATAAATAAATATATTTAAAAAAAAAAAAAAAAAAAAAGGAGACCCCAAACATAGTAAGTTAAACAAAATGAGAAATCAGAGAAACATGCAGCAGATGAAGGAGCAAGGTAAAAACCCACCAGACCAAACAAATGAAGAGGAAATAAGCAGTCTACCTGAAAAAGAATTCAGAGTAATGATAGTAAAGATGATCCAAAATCTTGGAAATAGAATGGAGAAAATACAAGAAACGTTTAACAAGGACCTAGAAGAACTAAAGAGTAAGCAAACAATGAACAACACGATAATTGAAATTAAAAATTCTCTAGAAGGAATCAATAGCAGAATAACTGAGGCAGAAGAACGGATAAGTGACCTGTAAGATAAAATAGTGGATATAACTACCGCAGAGCAGAATAAAGAAAAAAGAATGAAAAGAATTGAGGACAGTCTCAGAGACCTCTGGGACAACATTAAATGCACCAACATTTGAATTATAGGGGTCTCAGAAGAAGAAGAGAAAAAGAAAGGGTCTGAGAAAATACTTGAGGAGATTATAGTTGAAAACTTCCCTAACATGGGAAAGGAAATAGTCAATCAAGTCCAGGAAGTGCAGAGTCCCATACAGGAGAAACACGCCGAGACACATATTAATCAAACTATCAAAAATTAAATACAAAGAAAAAATATTAAAAGCATCAAGGGAAAAGCAACAAATAACTTACAGGGGAATCCCCATAAGGTTAACAGCTGATCTTCCAGCTGAAACTCTGCAAGCCAGAAGGGAGTGGCAGGACATATTTAAAGTGATGAAAGGGAAAAACCTACAACTAAGACCACTCTACCCAGCAAGGATCTCATTCAGATTTGATGGAGAAATTAAAACCTTTACAGACAAGCAAACTTTAAGAGAATTCAGCACCAGCAAACCAGCTTTACAACAAATGCTAAAGGAACTTCTCTAGGCAGGAAACACAAGAGAAGGAAAAGACCTACAAAAACAAACCCAAAACAATTAAGAAAATGGTAATAGGAACATACATATTGATAACTACATTAAATGTAAATGGATTAAATGCTCCAACCAAAAGACATAGACTGGCTGAATGGATACAAAAACAAGACCCATATATATGCTGTCTACAAGAGACCCACTTCAGACCTAGGGAAACATACAGACTGAAAGTGAGGGGATGGAAAAAGCTATTCCATGCAAATGGAAATCAAAAGAAAGCTGGAGTAGCAATTCTCATATCAGACAAAATAGACTTTAAAGTAAAGACTATTACAAGAGACAAAAGAAGGACACTACATAATGATCAAGGGATCAATCCAAGAAGAAGATATAACAATTGTAAATATTTATGCACCCAACACAGAAGCACCTCATTACATAAGGCAACTGCTAACAGCCATAAAAGGGGAAATCGAAAGTTAACACAATAATAGTAGGGGACTTTAACACCCCACTTTCACCAATGGACAGATCATCCAAAAAGAAAATAAATAAGGAAACACAAGCTTTAAATGACACATTAAACAAGATGGATTTAATTGATATTTATAGGACATTCCATCCAAAACCAACAGAATACACTTTCTTCTCAAGTGCCTATGGAACATTCTCCAGGAGAGACCATATCTTCAGTCACAAATCAAGCCTTGGTAAATTCAAGAAAACTGAAATCTTATCAAGTTTTTTTTCCGACCACAATGCTATGAGACAAGATATCAATTACAGGAAAAGAACTGTAAAAAATACAAACACATGGAGGCTAAACAATACGCTACTAAATAACCAAGAGATCACTGAAGAAATCAAAGAGGAAATCAAAAAATACTTAGAAACAAATGACAATGAAAACACAACGACCCAAAATCTATGGGATGCAGCAAAAGCAGTTCTAAGAGGGAAGTTTATAGCAATACAAATCCTACATCAGAAATGAGAAAAATCTCAAATAAACAACCTAACCTTACACCTAAAGCAAATAGAGAAAGAAGAACAAAAAAACACAAAGTTAGCAGAAGAAATCATAAAGATCAGATTAGAAATAAATGAAAAAGAAATGAAGGAAACAATAGCAAAGACCAATAAAACTAAAAGCTGGTTCTTTGAGAAGATAAACAAAATTGATAAACCATTAGCCAGACTCATCAAGAAAAAAAGGGAGAAAACTCAAATCAACAGAATTAGAAATGAAAAAGGAGAAGTAACAACTGACACTGCAGAAAAACAAAGGATCATGAGAGATTACTATAAGCAACTATACGCCAATAAAATGGACAACCTGGAAAAAATGGACAAACTCTTAGAAAAGCACAACCTTCCGAGACTGAACCAGGAAGAAATAGAAAATATAAACAAACCAATCACAAGCACTGAAATTGAAACTGTGATTAAAGATCTTCCAACAAACAAGAACCCAGGACCAGATGGCTTCACAGGAAAATTCTATCAAACATTTAGAGAAGAGCTAACACCTATCCTTCTCAAACTCTTCCAAAATATAGCAGAGGGAGGAACACTCCCAAACTCATTCTATGAGGCCACCATCACCCTGATACCAAAACCAGACAAAGATGTCACAAAAAAAGAAAACTACAGGCCAATATCACTGATGAACATAGATGCAAAAATCCTCAACAAAATACTAGCAAACAGAATCCAACAGCACATTAAAAGGATCATACACCATGATCAAGTGGGGTTTATCCCAGGAATGCAAGGATTCTTCAATATACGCAAGTCAATCAATGTGATACACCATATTAACAAACTGAAAAATAAAAACCATATGATTATCTCAATAGATGCAGAAAAAGCTTTCGACAACCTTCAACACCCATTTAAGATAAAAACTATCCAGAAAGTAGGCATAGAGGGAACCTACCTCAACTTAATAAAGGCCATATATGACAAACCCACAGCCAATATCATTCTCAATGGTGAAAAACTGAAACCATTTCCTCTAAGATCAGGAACAAGACAAGGTTGCCCACTCTCACCACTACTATTCAAGATAGTTTTGGAAGTTTTATCCACAGCAATCAGAGAAGAAAAAGAAATAAAAGGAATCCAAATCGGAAATGAAGAAGTAAAGCTGTCACTGTTTGCAGATGATGTGATACTATACATAGAGAATCCTAAAGATGCTACCAGAAAACTACTAGAGCTAATCAATGAAATTGGTAGAGTAGCAGGATACAAAATTATTGCACAGAAATCTCTTGCATTCCTATACACTAATGATGAAAAATCTGAAAGAGAAATTAAGGAAACACTCCCATTTACCATTGCAACAAAAAGAATAAAATACTTAGGAATAAACCTACCTAAGGAGACAAAAGACCTGTATGCAGAAAACTATTAAGACACTGATGAAATAAAGATGATACAAACAGATGCAGAGATACACCATGTTCTTGGATTAGAAGAATCAACATTGTGAAAATGACTGAACTACCCAAAGCAATCTACAGATTCAGTGCAATCCCTATGAAACTACCAATGGCATTTTTCACAGAACTAGAACAAAAAATTTCACAATTTGTATGGAAACACAAAAGACCCCGAATAGCCAAAGCAATCTTGAGAAAGAAAAACGGAGCTGGAGGAATCAGGCTCCCGGACTTCAGACTATACTACAAAGCTACAGTAATCAAGACTGTATGGTACTGGTACAAAAACAGAAATATAGATCAATGGAACATGATAGAAAGCCCAGAGATAAACCCACACATATATGGTCACCTTATTTTGATAAAGGAGGCAAGAATATACAATAGAGAAAAGACAACCTCTTCAATAAGTGGTGCTGGGAAAACTGGACAGCTACATGCAAAAGAATAAAATCAGAACACTTCCTAACACCATACACAAAAATAAACTCAAAATGGATTAAAGACCTAAATGTAAGGCCAGACACTATAAAACTCTTAGAGGAAAACATAGGCAGAACACTCTATGACATAAATCACAGCAAGATCCTTTTTGACCCACCTCCTAGAGAAATGGAAATAAAAACAAAAATAAACAAATGGGACCTGATGAAACTTAAAAGCTTTTGCACAGCAAAGGAAACCATATACAAGATGAAAAGACAACCCTCAGAATAGGAGAAAATATTTGCAAATGAAGCAACTGACAAAAGGATTAATCTCCAAAATATACAAGCAGCTCATGTAGCTCAACAGCAAAAAAACATCCCTCACATCCCTAGATTCCACAGCCACATGCCCATGGCCGCCACCACCTTAGGGCCCACACCATAGGCATGTCCTTGGTCTCCCCACATTACTCGTGTCTTAATCAACACCTCTTCACCCCACTGTTGAGGGTGGAATTCCCAGTGTGTAGTTATGGAGACAGCCAAACATGTGACATTTGACACTGAACTTATGAGACAGACAGCAGTTTATAAATCACATATACTCACAGCCTGAGAGAGGAGGACACACCACACTACACAGGGCCACATGGAGGTTGTACTCCAGAAGAGAGGCTGTACACTGGGGGCTGTGGGACATAAGCTTTGTAATATCAAGAGGGAGAAGTGTTCCTTGGTTCCCATGGGAGGATGTGATTGGCTTTGTGCAAAATTCCATGGATTGGTAGGAACTGAAACCTGCTACAAAGGGATGAACAGGAACTGCTCTGGTCTCCTTGCTAAAAACGGGGTATCTGGTAGGAGCAGAGTGGGGAGGGCAACTTGCACTGAGGACATCTGAGCCATCCCATTTTCTACCACCCATGTTAAGGCTACCCATAATGGGCCTATGCTGCAATTTGGCAGATGACATACAGATTATGCTTGACATAGTTTCCACTTGACTGTGTTGGTTCCATAAGCAGCCATGGAAATGTGGAACAAGTGATGAGTCTATGGAGGGGTTTGATGGGCTCAGGTTTCCATGTACCCCTGCCTGGCCCTGAAGTCTGGGATAGCTCCTTAATCTCTGAGCCTCAGTGATCAGTTCGCCTTTTACAAGGTGTCCCTGTGCCTACCACCCTCCCCCACTTGCCACCAAACTGTCAGAAACAGGGCCCCACCAGAAACCTAGCAGGACCCTGAGGGGCTCCTGGGTACAGAAGCCTTTCTGTGTCTTGCGTTTCTTGTTTGTAGGTCAAGGGATACGCATAACAATATCCTTGAGCTCTACTGCAGAACTAAAACCCCCAACAAATAGAAGACGCTAACTACCTGATGAAGCATTCTTCAGAGAAGATCAGGAGACCACCTGAGGCCAGATTAAAGGAATGCAAGCCCTGCTCACACCCTGATCCTTAACAACAACCCCGCTCTTCAACTGCCGCTATAAAACTCCTCACCAAATTCCCCCGGGGTTGGGACAACAGGTTTTCAGGGCACGAGCCCACTGTGTCCCCCCTTGCCTGGCAAAGCAATAAAGCTATTATTTTCTGCTTCACCTAAAACTGTCTCCGAGATTCGATTCGGCACCTGTGCACAGAGGCCAAGCTTTTGGCATCACACCCACGGCCGCCTCACCGTCCTGGACACCGGGGCCTGGGCTGCGAGCACAACAGCAGGCGCCCCGCACTGGGGGCTTTAGTGTCTGCTGGGGTGAGGGCGGTGAGGGCCAGGAGGACAGGCATCTACCTGAGGCGGGTCCCTCAGCACCACCGCTGCCACTGGGGTCTGTGGGCAGAGCGGGACCCGGATCGGCAGTCCCTCTCCCAGGCCTGGCGCGGGGCATCAGGGCGGCGTCGCCGAGCCTCAGACCCGCTTTTGTCCTGGGGGAACAAGGCCTCTTCTCGGACCTTCTTGGCCGTCACATCGGTGCAGACCCAGCAGTCTGGAGCCAGCACAGACCCAGAGCAGTTAAAATGGCCGCCACGAGAAGGAAACCGGAAGTCCCTCCCTGATGAATTGCACCTGATACGGAAACGCCCCTTTTATGAGACTTTGATTGGCTGAATGGCGCTGCCGCCCGTCGTGGAGCGTTCTGGGTAATGTAGTTCCTGCAGAGCCACTCGCCGCGTGTGAGGATTCTCCCCGCTGACCTCTAGTAAAGAAGGCAGAGCTCCGCTGCCAGGGGCGCTGGGAAATGGTGCGTCTGGGTTCCCGGGCAGAGGAGGGACTTCGCTCCTTCTTGAAGAGGCCATACTCAGATTTCTGGGGAGCCCTTTCTGCAACTGATCGCGCAGGTGTTTGGAGACGTATTAGTTTGGACTCCCGGGAAGCTCAGCGTGCTCTGAGAGGCTAAACAAATTCTTTCAGACGCCCCCAAAGGCTACAGATACAAATGAACCTGTCATTCCATAGAGTCACAAAAGTTGTGTCCCCGGGTGTAGGAAACTCATAAAAATTATAGTATGCAATTCAAGCGTCAAAATTATAAAAATTCAACCATATTTAGGAATTCAAGAAATTATCTTTAACAATCATACGGCAATGATCATAGACAAAAATAAATTAACTATGTAAGTTTGAAGTAATTGCTCTGAAGCAAATTGAGATATAAATCTACAGTAAAAAAACAAACACAGGGGGGCTTCCCTGGTGGCGCAGTGGTTGAGAATCTGCCTGCCAATGCAGGAGACACGGGTTCGAGCCCTGGTCTGGGAAGATCCCACATGCCGCGGAGCAACTGGGCCCGTGAGCCACAACTACTGAGCCTGCGCGTCTGGAGCCTGTGCTCCGCAACCAGAGAGGCCACGATAGTGAAGAGGGCCACGCACCGCGATGAAGAGTGGCCCCCACTTGCCGCAACTAGAGAAAGCCCTCACACAGAAACGAAGACCCAACACAGCCATAAATAAATAAATAAATAAAATTAAAAAAAAAAAAACAAACAAACACAGGGACTTCCCCGGTGCCGCAGCGGTTAAGAATCCACCTGCCAATGCAGGGGAGATGGGTTCGAGCCCTGGTCCGCGAAGATTCCACATGCCACGGAGCAACTAAGCCCGTGCGCCACAACTACTGAGCCTGCGCTCTAGAGCCCGCGAGCCACAACTACTGAGCCTGCGTGCCACAACTACTGAAGCCCGTGCACCTAGAGCCCGTGCTCCGCAACAAGAGAAGCCACTGCAATGAGAAGCCCACGCACCGCAACGAAGAGTAGTCCCCGCTCGCCGCAACTAGAGAAAGTTTGTGCAGCAAAGAAGACCCAGCGCAGCCAAAAATAAATTAATTAATTAATTAATTTAAATAAATAAATAAATATGGTCTGGGGACTTCCCTGGCAGTCCAGTGGTTAAGACTCCACGCTTCCAATGCAGGGAGTGCGGGTTCGATCCCTGGTCAGGGAACTAAGATTCCACATGCCGAGTGGCGTGGCCAAATAAATAAATTAATAAGGTCTGCAGCACTGAAGTACACAAATGGTAAAATATGAATTTAGACCTCCTCTTCAAACTATACACAAATATTAGTTGCCAGTAAGGACACTGGTAGATTCCAAACTTTGGGGCAGCTGCAGGGAGACTGCAGTCCTGCAGTGCCGGGCAACAAAAAGACTAAGGCAGAGGAATGCAACAGAATGTTTAATGCCCTGAGAAAAATCGGAGCAAGGGTGGGGAGTGAGACTATTAGGGAAATTAAGACATTTAAATGCAGCATAGGGACTCCCTTGGTGGCGCAGGGGTTGGGAGTCCACCTGCCAATGCAGGGGACACGGGTCCGGGAGGATCCCACATGCCTCAGGGCAGCTGGGCCCAAGCGCCACGGCTACTGAGCCTGCGCTCTGGAGCCCGTGAGCCACAACTGCTGGGCCCATGTGCCTGGAGCCCGTGCTCCGCAGCAGGGAGAGGCCACCGCAATGAAAGGCCCAGGCTAGCCTCAACTGGAGAGGGCCCGCACGCAGCAGTGAAGACCCAATGTAGCCAAAAATTAATTAATTAATTAATTAATTAATTAATTAATTAATTAACTTTAAAAAAAGACTAAAAGGCTTTCAATCCTACTTTTAAAAAATAAGAATAAATACAGCATACTGTATATGGTAGAACTGGTGAAACACACACACACACACACACGCGCGCACACACACACACACACACACACACCAGGGAAGATGCATGTCTGGAAAAAATCTGAGAAAGCCTGAAGCCTTCACACTGGGTTGATTAGTAAAGGTCTTTCCCTGCATGGAGCCAGTCCCTAAAGACTTGGACAGGTGGCTTAATGTAACAATTAAGTGAGCGACAATCCCATCACTTTTGCGTAATCACAAGAGTGACATCTGTCATATTCAAAGACCCACACTCAAGAGAAGGGAACTACACAGCTGTGTACACCAGGGGGCAGGAGTCTTGGGGCCATCTTAGATTCTGCCTGCCTCAGTGATTCTTGCTAAGACACATCTGCCTGAGAAGATTCATGCTCTTCTCATTTGCTTGATACTTGATAAAAAGCAGTCCAGGGATTTCCCTGGCAGTCCAGTGGTTAAGGTTCAGCGCTTTTGCTGAGGTAGCCCAGGTTCAATCCCTGGTCGGCAAACTAAGATCCTGCAAGGTGCGGCCAAAAACAAAAAAGAAAGAAAGAAAAAGAGTGTATATATATATGTATAACTGAGTCACTTTGCTGTACAGCAGGAATTAAAACAATGTTGTAAATCAAATATAACACTTGTCTCTTGAGTATTGGTCTTTTGAGTGGTGAGCAGCTGAACTTGAGTTCGGTACCAGCCTCCTCAAGTTACACTAATCTTTTTTTTCAACATTTTCATTGCCCCCAAGAGAATCCTCCTACCCACCAACCATCTTTCCCTTTTCTCCCCTCCCCTGGCACCTAGAACCACTTATCTACTTCGACCTTCTATGGATTTGCCAATTCTAGATATTTTGTATAAATGGAATCATACGATGTGTGGACCTTTTGTGTCTAACCGCTTTTACTTAGCATAATGTTTTCAAGGATCATCTATGTTGTACCATGTGTCAGTACTTCTTTTTCCTTGCTTAATAACATCCCACTGTATGGAGAGACCACATCTTGTTAATTTGTTTATCGGTTGATGGACATATGCGGTGTTTCCACCTTTTTGCTCTTATGAATAATGCTGCTATGAACGTTTGTGTGAGGGTTTCTCTTGTGTGCAGATACATATATTTTCAATTCTTTTGGATATATACCCAGGAGTGGAATTGCTGGGTCAGGTAGTGACTCTATGTTTACCCTTTCAAGGAACCATCAGACTGTTTTCCACACTAACAGCACCGCTCAGATTAAATCCTGCCCCTTTTGTTTTGTTTCCACAGCTCTCGGTGACTCCCAGCTTACAGCACTCAGTACATCTGGCAATGCTTTATAGCTCTTTGCCCGCAGACCTATTTCCTGAACCAGGTCCCAGATCCCTAAAAACAAAGGTTACTGTCTGCTGTCATATTCATTTTGACATTCTCAGTCTTGTTATACATAAAATGGAAGCGAGCTTCTGGGATTAACAGATAATGTCACTGGGGAGGCTTTGTTTCATGAAAGTGGTTTCCTCACATGGTCTGGGAAACTTACCCGAAGAAACTACTGTTTAGGAGTGAGAAAAGAAAATCCTGACAATTTCTCTTTCACACTTACGAAGTTGGATTTTTTTCTTTTCCAATTAAGTTATATTTATTCATAAACTCTAAGAACTAGGAAGCAAGATTGCTATGAATTGCTATGAATAAATTCATATGAATTTATTTCCTGTTTTTACGTCTGGTGTTCTTCCTTTAGAGTGCTCTTGCACAACGTTCTCCAGGAGCAAGTCATACTCACATTCTGTCATCTGTCACTGTTTCCTCCACACTGGCTGGCATGTCCTGCCTCTCTTTCATTTCTTTTCACAGACGCCCCGGATTTGCGGTATGTATAGCATCCTTTATTTCTACTTCCTTTACCAACTTTTGCTCTGTGTTCAATCTCTTCTTTTCCATATGTTTTCTTCTTTTTGATCTAATGACTAAAATGTAGATATAACATTATTTAGATACTAATAAATCAGGAATTAGAGACAAAAGAAGTGAGGAAATATATGGAAAAATAAAGGAACAAACAATGGAATTTTCAGGCTTTCATGAATGTTATTTGTCTGATAAGGATGGTGAAAATTGCATTTCGAAATGATTTTCCCACTTTCTGTATTCAAGCTTTATAAATATCCAGTTTTAAAATTTTATAATATTGTAAATCAACTATACTTCAATTTTTAAACATTTAGAAAAGTTATAATTCAATGCAATGAAAATACATTAAAAAATATTTTCTAGGAGTACAAGGGCGGTCTGCCTCAGTAAGCATCAATTATCTCTTCTACTCTTGGCCTCTCAGCCTCTCTCTGACTATCTCTGGGGGTTAGAGAGCAGATCCATGCAGCGGATGCTTAATAGTATTGAATCAGACACTGAAATCTACATCATTTTGCTCTAGAATATTTTTAAGCAAGTACTGAAGAATCTCAGAACTTCTACAAAATCAGGTTTCTATGAGCATATATGTTGTTCTCTCCTCACAAGGATTTGCAGGGGTAGTGGGCAATTCTCACGGAGGCGTCTCTGACCTGGGGGTAGTAACCTCTGTTTCGTGGGCCTGCATCCCATTTCCACATCAGACTGAGGCAGACAGCGCAGGAGGGCATTTGCCTGTCTGTGGTCAAAACTCGGCAACAACACGACACTGATAAGTATGTTTAAGGGAAATGTTGAGTCCAGGAAAAGTCTTGTTTCCTGAACTCTCTTTTCAGTCCTTGGAATTACCTTGCAAAAGGAATCAAACAACCACACAGCTGTTTGCCCCTCTGTGTAATTTGATGTGAATGGCTCATTCCTGCATGTGTGGCTGTAAATATTCATTAGCTTTGCCTTTGAAAACCCAACCATCATTGTCAGCTCAGCTTCCCTTGGATTTTGGATCTGACAAGATAAGTTTGTCGACCCTCTACCTGAATGAATGAACTTTTCCAGTTCCTTCTCACTCTCTGGAAGGAGGTGCGTGGACTCATCCTGGCCCTCATCCTCAGAGCCCTCCTCTTCATCTCCTAATAATGGTATCTTGACATTTTTATAGAGCGATGCAAGTTGTTGTTTTTCCTCAGCCTGTACCAGTCGACTGGAGGACAAAATAGATAAATTTAAAAGCACAATTTTCCCACTAAATCATACTGTCTTAATCTTGTGACTTTCTGACTGAAAACGGGTCACTAGTACATGGGGGAGGAGGCAGAAATAGACTTAAACCCAAATAATTATAGAACTCAGATTGGGGCTGACACGCAGAAAAGGGGCGTCATTCCAGGTGACGGGAATGGGGCACTCGGGCTGGGCACAAACCTCCATGATCAAGTTCAATAACATCTTAATGCAATATTTTACAAAAGAAAAATTAATGCCAAGAAATCCATGAGGAACACAATGTCAACATTTTAAATAAATGTAGCATAGGTACCGCTGATTTTTCCTTTCGCTTAGTCTCCAATATGCTTTGGCCCGACAACGTCACTGATCATGTATTTAAAATGTTGATATTTTGTTCATCATGGATTCTTGAGGGCATTAATTTAGACTTAAAAATATTGCAATAAATTATTATTTTTCTTGACTACTGAGTTTCTTGACTACTGCACCCCCTTAAATTTTGCACCTGAGGTGAGTGCCTCGCTCTCCCCACCCTAGGGCCAGACTTGGAAGTGGATCATTGAAGAGATATTTCTGTGTGAAGTGAAAATGGGTAATAGAGTGTTCTACTTTTTCCTAACATACTTACCTTCCTAATTGTGTTTGACTCATGTAATAACAAACCATTTTAGGGTTAGCTTATTTGTGTTCTAAGGGGCTGTGATGGAGGAAGGGATGTAGGGGGAACATTCCAGAATCATGCTCTGTAGCAGGAAGAAATGGCCTGATTGTAAACACTGTTACAGATAATCAGGAAGCTGGAACAGGACCAGATTTTGGGTGAGGAGAGTGAGGTGCTTTAGGTGCACAGTTTAAGGGGGTGCCAAAAAACTCAGTAATGGAGATAAATATTTTGACTTAATATTGTAAAAAATTAAAATGAGGGGATTCCCTGGTGGTCCAGTGGTTAGGACTCGGTGCTCCCACTGCCTAGGGCCCAGGTTCAATCCCTGGTCGGGGAAATAAGATCCTGCAAGCCTCATCGTATGGCCAAAAAAAAAAAAAGAAAGAAATGAATGGGGAAAATCCATGATAAACCAAATATCAAAATTTTAAAGACAGGATCCATCAGTGCTGTGATGAACCATATGGGAGACTGAGTCAAAAGGGAAAATGTGAGTCCCTATATACATGTTTTTATGTATTATTTTATGGTTCTTCTTTTCCAAAACATTAAAGTAGTTGAAATATATTTTAAAAATTGAAAAGTGCTGTATCAAAACTCATAGCATTATTTTAAGTTTAAATACTTTATCTTTACCAGAAACAAAATTTATTATAACTTTACTTTCCTGGTTTAAGTGAAATCAAACTCACCAATATATTTTCAAAAATCTACTTCTGGAAAAAATTAACCACTAAAAATTATGTAAAAACATGTACTTTGGGGCACATATTTTTCCTTTTGCCTCAGGTCCTAAAATGTCACTAGGGGGTAACACAAATATAAAAGCTGTAAATGTTGACATTAGCTCAGTAATTTAATTGGGCACTGAAATTCCAGGAGGATACGTTGTAGTGAGTTACTTTAGCAATCTTCATATGTTAACATCTTTGTCTAGACTAATGAAATAAACTGAAATTCCAGTTACATAAATTGAGTCATAGATAACCCAGAACCAAACATACTGGGGACACTCTCTCCTTAGCAAAATTTCTTCAATTTTACCTTTAATTTTGCCTTCATTTGACATATTCCAAGTGGTCCTAAAATGGCTACCTTAAAAAATATCCCATACATGGCAATACATTTCCCATGTACACACTTAATTCTGATAGAGTAAATAATTTAGTACTTCCTCAAGCTGTTTCTGATGGGATATAATGGAGTCCTGGAACTAAATCCTAGAATAAGAATCAATGTGTTGGTCCTGATCAGAGTAGCATAATGTCACAGTGCGGCTCGCTTTCGTCTGACACTAATTTCAAAATGATCACATAACCTGAGCTTGACCACAAGCTTTATTTGTGCGAACAAGATGAAGTGTCTTCCCTAAACACTACTATTACCCCTACTATTGCATTGATAATAAGTTTCTAGTGAAAGAGAGAGTGGTCACTCTTTTCTGCTTTGCACTATTAAGATTCCCTCCAAATTATCAAGTTCACTCTAGAAAGCCACATTTTGGAAGGATGACAGCATCTCTGACTGTGGCTTTCAAACATTTTTGATCATGATCCACAGTAAGAGATAAGATTTACCTCACAATCTTGAGTCTGAAAAGGTTGAAAATCAGCATTTACTTTTTGTTGTTGTTGTTGTTTACTGCGTTGGCTCTTTGTTGCTGCACGCGGGCTTTCTCTAGTTGGGGTGAGCAGGGGCTACTCTTTGTTGCAGTGCGTGGGCTTTCTCATTGTGGTAGCTTTTCTTGTTGCAGAGCACAGGCTCTAGGTGCACAGGCTTCAGTAGTTGTGGTGCGTGGGCTCAGTAGTTGTGGCTCGCTGGCTCTAGAGCGCAGGCTCAGTAGTTGTGGTGCACGGGTTTAGTTGCTCTGCGGCATGTGGGATCTTCCCGGATCGGGGCTCTAACCCGTGTCCCCTGCATTGGCAGGCGGATTCTTAACCAGTGAGCCACCAGGGAAGCCCAACATTTACTTTAATACTTTCTATTCTACTAAATTGTATTCTGTTCTGTTTCTTTTTTGTTTGTTTGCTTGCTTTTTTTTTTTATTAATTTCTATTTTTACTTAAAAAATTCTTTTTATCCAGTTTCTTTTAAACTTTTTCATTTATATCATGACCCAACATGAATATAGCCCATATTCTGAAAAAGACTCTCTGAAAATGTATAATGACCATAATAATTTAAGGATTATAAGAATTATCACCATCATCATCATTACTATCACAAAATAATAACCTAGTTAACTTATGTCTTACTTAAGGATGGTACAAGTTATTTAGCATAGACTTACTATATCATGTAGGAAATAGTGATCCCACATATCAGGGCAATACTGAAGGCTATACACGCAATTGTAATTACTTGAGCAAGAGCAGGTCTATGAGGAATCAGCGCTAAAAATGGGGGAAAAAAGTTCTCATAAAATCTCATTTTAGGTGTGACTATCAGTTAATATATTTGTTAATCATATTGTTTTGGCAGAATGGGAGAGAAAATCAGAAATAACCTTAAAAATAGTATTCTTAACTAAAAAAAAAAAAAAACCACAGAGGTTAGATTGTACAGCCTGTGTGAACAAATATAATTTGAATTCCCACCCAATCTCTGATTCCTTTTTCCATCTGCCTCCTGTCTTTGGTCAAAGCCCTCTCTTATGAGACTGGATCCCTGACTTAGTACAGCAGAACCGGCCATCGATGTAGCTGAAAGGAGAGTGGCCTTAGTTTTACAACTCAAGTGTTGCCTGGATGGTCTTAGGTTGTGTAGTGCTGTTACAAAAGGAATATTGTAGGGCAATTCAGAATCTAATTCCACAAACCTGTATTGGGGTTGGTATTTAGGCCCACTGAATGTGCTACAAAACCTTGGATGCTTTTTGTAGGCTCAGGTGTATCACTTCTCCCATTATCTGAAATAAAAATAAATAAACAGAGCTATTGTTGGTACAAACTGAACAAAAGAGCAATTGACTAAGTACATTACTCAACCACTTGTAGGAACTTCCCTGGTGGTCAAGTAGGTAAGACTCCATGCTCGCAATGCAGGGGGCTCGGGTTCAATCCCTGGTCAGGGAACTAGATCCTGCATGCTGCAGCTAAAGAGTTTGCATGCCGCAACTAAGATCCCATGTGCCGCAACTAAGATCCCATGTGTCGCAACTAAGACATGACACAGACAAAATAAATAAATAAATATTTAAAAAAAAAAAAAAAAACACTTGTAAAAATCTGACAAATTGAAGTGCCTACTCCTTGTCGCAAACGTGGCCTTCCCTCACTTTCTGTCCCTTCACTGGTTCAACGACTGAGCTGAGAAATACTTTGAGATTCATACCCCAATGTGAAGTCAGCCTGACATGACAAAAAGGATCTGGACTGTAAAAATGCTTGCAGATTAAACGCTTAATTGTAGACTTTAGGTGTGGCATACATAGATGTTCATTCTATGATTCTCTCAACTTTTCTGTGCTTTCAGATTTTCTTAATGAAATATTGGGTGGGGGGGGGTATGGGTTACAGTCGGTTTCAATACAATGACTCCTGAAAATTGGTTGTTGGACTTGGCAATGGGAAGGTCATTGGAGACCTAGTCAAAGGAGATATTATCGATGTGCATGAGTGAAACAGGTTCGAGAGAGAACAGGGGGAAAGGAATTGGAGAGAGCAAGTTTTGGAAATTTCCTGAAGTGTTTTGCTGTCATGGAGGGAAGAGAAATGGGGGCAGCTCCCAGAGGGGACTGAGGGATCAAGAGACGAGTTTTGTTTTTTAATATGGGAAAACCGACAGCATGTTCATATAAGAACGGGGATGATACTTTTAAATACTGTGATGTTCCTGGAAAGGGACAGAGAATTGCCCAGGGTGTCCCCAGTTGACCTGAGGGGATGTTAGCTGGTGCACAGGTGGGGGGTCAGCCTTGGCCTAGACAGCAGGAAAAATGAGAAGGTACAACTGCGCTAGATCAGGGGATGCAGACACTCTGTCAAGTGCTTGTATTTTGTCAGTGATGGAGGAAGCAAGGTCATCCCCTAAGAGCGAGCCTGGGGTAGATATGTTGGGAGTATTTGTGGGATGAGAAAAATAGACGAGAAAGTCACCAAGCAAAAGGGGAGGGTAAGTGAACTAAGGAAATGGAGTAGCTTTCTTTCTTTCTTTCTTTCCTTCTTTCTTTTTTTTTCTTTTTCTTTTTTTTTTTTTTTTTGCCGTGCCACGTGGCTTGTGGGATCTTAATTCCCTGACCAGGGATTGAACCCGGGCCCTGGCAGTGAAAGTGCTAAGTCCTAACCACTGGACTGCCAGGGAATTCCCTGGAGTAGCATATTTTAAATAAAATTCCCAGAAATGGAATTGTGGGGTATATCGACTCTATTTTCTTATTTTCTATATCTTTGATGGTCTACCATTTGGGGCCTTCATCCTGGGAAAGCTCCACGTCTCAGGGCTGGCTACTTCCCAGAGACAGCAAGCAACTCCCCTGTGGTGTCTTTGATATTCAAACCAACCATCAAACCCTCACACACCAGGCCAATACTCCCTCTGCCCTGAATCACCCCAGGGCCTGGTACTGGACACCTGAGAACCACTCTTATAGCCCAGGGCCCACCAAAATTATTCAAACTATGCAACACTAAGCTTACTCCATGTACCTACCCCACCTCACCCATTCCTTCCCTCAAAAACCCCAATAGAAGCTCTGGGTCATCCTCTCCCCTCTCCTCCTCCTGCCTCCTAACCCACTCTGGTCCTTCCCCACATGGCCCGGCATGGTGTGCCATGCCTTCTGTTTCTAGGATTCCGTGTGTATAAATGTCTTCCTTCATGACGATCATTTCCGTGTCTGCGTGTCTTACCATACCTGATTAAAACAAATCCCAGGGATATTTCAACACTCTGGGTCAAAAAGTGAATGCATTCTTTTTATAAGAATTGCCAATTGCCCTCTGTAGAAGTTGTACTCATTCCTAGCCTACAAACAAGATATGAGATTATCTTTCCCTACTCCTTTGCCAGGAGAGTTTGTTGTGAAATATTTTGCCTATTTTCAACATGATAGCTGAAAACTGGAATTCTAGTGTATTTTCAATGTGTATTTTCCTTATTGTGAGGTAGGCATCTTTCCACATAACCAAGAGCTGAAGGTTACAGGAGAAAATGGGAGTCTTCCAGTGATCTGACTAGAAAAACAATTCTGTCTCTGTCTCTGTATCAGAAGCTACACTTGGGACCCAAAGCTCAGGCATGGCAGAGGTCTCAGCGAACCTCTATTGCCATCTCACAAGACAAGTTAAAGTGTCAAAGTAAGGACTAGAATGTGGGCCTTCTGATACCTTGGCCCGAACTCCTTTTCTGGGCTTTGGTGCTGGGGGGTGGCGGGGGGTGAACTGGGAAGTGAAATATTATAGCTGAGCTTTAGGAAGGGTAATAACGTCTTTGGGATGGATGGAGGGATGGATTAATCGTGGGTTTGGTTTTTTTTTTTTTTTCCTGTATTTCCTGATGCTTTGACCTCTGTGCTATTTTCTAATCTGCCCCAAGCAACATCATTACTAATCCAACCATGGGGCGGGGGGCGCCTTTTTCTAATTTGCACAAAGGGGCTGTACAGGTTAGTGACAAGCAGCACGGGGTGCCCTCTGGAGCCACACAGCACAGCAGCTTTGTGAACGTCCATGGATCCCACCCACCCTCTCAGATGCCTTGACTTACCAGTACGCCCTGGGAATGGCGTGGGTGTAGTACGTGCTGGAGCTACACGGCCGTTGAAGGGGATCAAAAAGAAGAGACAGGTTTAAGATGCATTTAGGAAAATTAGGATGTAACTTGGTATTAGATGTGGGGGCCTAAAACGTAGTTTCCAAATAGCTAATTTGGTAAATGTTCTCAATAAGTTTATTCCAATGCCTAGTATTGATAGAAATGCGCGGCTTAATTTGCAAAAGCATGGTGCTCTGCTTGCATCCAGTGTTTCCTCTGATGAATCTGGACCATTAAGAACACAATGCATTTGGGTCCTGGTCTGCTTTTGCAGTCACGCAAGCTGGGAAACCTCCTCCCAAGCTGAGGACCTGGAGAAACTTAGCACAGAGCTGAAGGGGGCTGTGCTATCATCAGGTCAGAGAGCCGGGGCCAGGGAGGGCCCAATAGTCACAGCCCTTCTGTCACACAGCTTACAGAGAATGAAGAGTATAGGATGTAATTTCCAAGCAATGCTTATCTAGTTTTATTATTTTATGGACCATGCTACTAACAAATATACAAGAAGAGACACATTGGGCTTCCCTGGTGGCGCAGTGGTTAAGAATCCGCCTGCCAATGCAGGGGACACAGGTTCAAGCCCTGGTCCGGGAAGATCCCACATACTGTGGAGCAACTAAGCCCGTGTGCTACAGCTACTGAGCCTGTGCTCTAGAGCCCGCAAACCACAACTAGTGAGCCCACATGCTGCAACTACTGAAGCCCGCGTGCCTAGAGCCCGTGCTCCGCAACAAGAGAAGCCACTGCAATGAGAAGCCCGTGCTCTGCAACGAAGACCCACGCAGCCAAAAATAAATAAAATTTTTTTAAATCTTAAAAAAAAAAAAGAAGAGACACATTGATATAGCACATAAGAGGACCCCAGAATACAGTTCTCATTTCACTGAACGAGTACTAACAATGACTCATCTCTGTGTTTTGAGAAAGCTCCTTGAACGTGAGATAATTGAAATTCCTTAGCGTACAGTGTGGGCTTTTTGGTGACATTTGTGGGTCTTTGTGACTGTATATAACCTGGAAAAGAAAACTTGTAGCAGTGAAATGTAATTACTCCTTTTTACTTCCTCTAAAACAAGTGAAAACATGCTTGAAGTGACCCATTAAGTGTGTTGTCTGTCCAACTGGTTTGAACTCACCTGCATAAGGCAAGCACAAATGAAGTGGGAATTCCATTAAAAACAAAAATAAAATGGTGAAAGAACTTTGAACCTTGTCCATCGTTCCAAAACTGCTAGTTTGTTATCGTATGGATGAAAGAAAGTATTTAGTTGTAGGCTAGTATCTGTCCTATATTTCTCTGAGCAACTAAGGAGCTCTTCTCGCTACAGAATGTTTGGGTTCTGACTGGGAACCACCAGTGTGAGGTCAGCTCACGTTGCCACATGGAATTCTTTCACGGAACCAAGTCAGCCAGTGGGGAGCCTAACAGAATGAGTGAGCGCGTTGGGAGGGATGCTAAGCTCTTGGGTACAGGTGTGAATAAGACCAGGTCCCTGCCCTCAGAGACCATCCAGATTAGTGAGGAGGCAGAAAGAAATCAATTATAATCCCATGTGAGGCCTTCCTGGCAGTCCAGTGGCTAAGACTCCGTGCTTCCAGTGCAGGGGGCCCGGGTTCGATCCCTGGTGAGGGAGCTAGATCCCGCATGCACGCCACAACTAAGACCCGACACAGCTAAATAAATAAATAAATATTTAAAAAATAATAATAATTCAATGTGACACATCATAAGAAGCCAACAGAGAAAACAGCAGGGCTCTGTGTTCAAATGCCTGAATTCTAACCCTCATCTCTGGCTGCCTAGATGTTTGAGCTTGATCAAGTTACTTACCCCTCTGAGCTTCAGTTTCCTCATCAGAAGAATAGGACAGGAACTAATACCTACTTCACAGGGTTACAGCGATGGCTCAATAAGGGAGTCCACGCAAAGCTCAAAAAGAGTGTGGGCACTGAACGTTAGTTCTGGTTGTAAAATGGGAGAGTATAATATTTGCAATAAAGCAATTCAATACTCCTCCAGCCTCTGGGGGTGCTGTTCAGAAACCTAGACCCAAGTGGCCATCTCCAGAAGTTTCTTTAAAGGAGATTAAATGAATCATCTGAAAATGTGGAAATAGGATAGAAAACTAGATGGCATGGAAGAAGGTTGTCCCCTGGACGTGCCCTTTGCCCATCTGGTAGTTCCCACAATACAGAAAACAGGTTTTCATTCCTCCTACCAATTAGAATAAGTGAACAGACCAGAGACCTTTCGAGGCTTGTAAAGTCCCCTGGGGTTAGGATTTGGTTCCTCGTGTGCTGTGCCCCAAAGGGCAGCTCCTTCCTGAATGTGAGGAGATGACAAGGCAGGCCTCCAGATATACGCCCGCTGTGGGCCATGAAGTTTCTTGCTGTGCTCTTACAACAGCCCAATCTGCCTTCCTCCCATCCTGCCATGCCCGGGGGGTGAGCCAGGTAAGAACAAGCGCCCCATGCTCTCTCTCTAAATCCCGCAGTCTCAGAGTCGCCCCCAATCAAGCCCGTCTGGATGAGTTCATCTGCTGTGTCTCTTTGAACTTAGTTTGGGGCTCCCTATCGGTACTGTGACCTTTAGACTGGATTTAGGTCTCTCAAGCTCCCCATGGACACCACTGTCTTTGGGGCTGGTCTGGGATATCAACTGCCCAATGGTCACTACTGCCTTGCCCAATCCTTTCCGATAGGTCTGTGAACACCTGGCTCTTCCTAGACTTGGTTCTTACAGTCTGTGCACCCAGCCCAGCTGGATGAATCCTACAAGCATCAGAATACCACTGTGAGTTAATAATGCTGACAGATGTGTAGAGAATAATACCATGTCAAGCTATGAGGATTAGGCCAAGAGATAAGATCGTTCATAATGTCACCAAAACCTTTCAACAGATTCCCTTAAATCCAGAGGTGCCTGACCTGTTCTCTTGGCTTTCTTCCAAAGTAGGGTGTACGGTTGCAAAACTGTGTTCCCAACCTTCGTCATATGCCTTATAGGACTATTCCTCATTGTCACCTTTACCAAAATTTGCCGTCAGTGGCCATGTCCAGCCGTCCCAGTCACCTTTAGCATCTCCACAACCCAGGTGGAAAGTGTTATTCACGCCAAATAATATAGTTAATGATGTTGGAGCACTACAGTGTGGATTGTATTGTAGTTTTTTTTAATTGAAGTGTAACTGACATTAACATTATATTAGTTTCAGGTGGGCAACATAATGATTCGATATTTGTATGTATTGTGAAATGATCATAAGTCTAGTTAACATCTGTCACATATACATATCACAACATATATAATTACAAAATTTTTTCTTGTGATTAGGACTTTTAAGATCTACTCTCTTGGGACTTCCCCGGTGGTCCAGTGGTTAAGAATGTCTTGCAATGCATGGGACGCCAGTTCGATCCCTGGTTGGGGAACTAAATCCCACATGCCGAGGGGCAACTAAGCCCTCGCGCCACAACTAGAGAGCCCGCACGCCACAATGAAGAGCCCACGCGCTGCAACTAAGACTCGACACAGCCAAAAATAAATAAATATTTAAAAAAAAAAAAAGATCTACTCTTAACAGACTGGTGGTTTGCAAGGGGGAGGGATAGAATGGGAGGTTGGGGTTAGCAGATGTAAGCTTTTATACAGAGACTGGATAAACAACAAGGTCCTACTGTATAGCACAAGGAACTCTATTCAATATCCTGTGATAAACCATAATGGAAAAGAATATATTTTTTAAAAATGTATATATATGTATAACTGAGTCACCTTGCTGTACAGCAGTAATTAATGCAACATTGTAAATTATTTATATTTCAATAAAAAATAAAAACAAATAAAAATAAAAACATTTACTCTCTTAATAACTTTCAGATATGCAATACAGCATTATTAACTACAGTTGCGACGCTGTACATAACATCCCCATGACTTATTTTATAAATGGATGTTTGTACCTTTTTACCCCTTTCACCTATTTCATTGTATTGTAAAATTTTAAATTTTGTATTTTCCTGCTGCCTCAACATCCCCGCAAACAGGCTGTGAGCACCCCTCCCAGGTGACCAGGCTTATCAAGTGATAAGGCTGGCCCCTGCTACAAGGGGCTTCCTCTTTGCTCTCCCCTGAACATGACCTAGTAACATTCAAAAGCACCAATGACATACCTCATGCCTATTCCTGTGTATTCTACCCCCACCCCTAATAAAAGCACTTGCCTGTGGGCTAGTCTTCACTCTCTGCTCCCCACCTGCTTGGTTGAGCCCGCTCCCTGGCTTGCAGCATATGTGGACCTTCGTGGCATGCCGTAACTCCGTCTTTCTAGGACCTGTGAGTATAATAAACTTTGTTTCTTCCTGCTACTCTCCTGTGTCTCCTCTTATGGCTGCACCTGACTGACCATCACCTAAAAGAACATAAAACAGTGTTCATAACATTATTTATAATAACCAAAAAGTTATTATAAACCCAAATGTCCATCAACTGACAAATGGATAAACAAAAAGGGTATATCCACATGATGGAATATTATTCATCCAAGAAAAGGGGCAAAGTACTGATTTATGCTACAACACTGATGAACTATGAAAACATTATGCTAAGTGAAAGGATCCAGAAACAAAAGGCCACGTTATATCATTCCATCTATATGAAAGGTCCAAAATAGGAAAATCCATACAGACAGAATGTAGATTACTGGTTGCCAAGGGCTGGGGGGAGGAATGAATAGGGAGTAGAGTAATTGCTAATGGGGTTTCCTTTTGGCGTGACGAAATGTTCTGGACTTAGATAATTGTGATGAATGAACAATACTGTGAATATACTAAAAACAACTTTAAAAAGGTTAATGTTATGGTATGTGAATACCTCAAGAAACCTATTGTTTTTTCAAAAGACTTTCTTTTTTAGAGTAGCTTTATGTTCACAACAGAGTTCCCAGGTACCCTCTGCCCCCTCACAAACACACACACACACACACACACACACACACACACACAGCCTTCTCCATGATGGCATCCCACACCAGAGAAGTACATTTGTTACAGCTGATGAACCTACATTGACACATCATAATCAAAGTCCCTAGTTTATGTTGAGGTTGACTCCCGGCATTACAATTCTATGGGTTCTGACAAAGGTATCATGACATGTATCCAATCTTATAAAATGTCATACAGCACAGTTGCCCTGCTGTAAAAATCCACTATGCTCCACCTATTCATCCCTCTCTCCTCCCCCAACCCTCTGGCAACCACTGTTATTTTCACTATCCCCATAGTTTTCCCTTTTCCAGAATGTCATATGTTGGACTCATACAGTATGTAGCCTTTTCAAATTGGCTCCTTTCACTTATTAATACTTATTTAATATATTCTTTAGTAGTATGTTTCTCCATGTCTTTTCATGGCTTGGCAACTCATTTATTTTCAAAGCTTCCAAGCTCTTTTTAAAATAAGGTGTAGTTGATTCACAATATTAGTTTCAGGTGTACAACATAGTGATTCAAAACTTTTATAGATTATACTCCATTTAAAGTTACTATAAAATATTGGCATATCCCTTGTGATGTACAATATATCCTTGTAACTCATTTATTTTATACACGGTAGTTTGTACCTCTTAATCACCTACCCCTGTCTTGTCCCTCCCTGTCAAAGCTATGATTTTTAAAAAATGAGAAAAGCCTTTGAGTTTGGGTGATCTTAAGTGAAGCCCGTGGACTACAACTCCCAGAAGGCCGCACAGGCCACTGTCTCCCAGCGGCCTGAGTGCTCCCATTGGTCGGAGGCACGCCACGGTGCCTTCTGGGAGTTGTAGTCTGAGCCTCACAGGTGCTCCCCTGTCCGAGGAGGCCAGGGCCCGGCCTATGGACCACAACTCCCAGAAGGCTGTGCAGCCCAGCCGCGTCTCCTAGGTAACTGAGGATGGGCTCCACCAGTCTCTTCCTGCTACGGTTGTTCTCCAGTTGCCTTAAGCTTTTTGCTCAAGGTTAGGAGTTTTTAATTACTACCGGAAAGAAGGTAAATCCGATCCAAGCTTCTCCACCATGACCATGACCTTTTCTCTTGGGCTTCAGTACTTTTTAATAATGTGGTTTCTTCGTGTTTATCTTGCTCTGAGGTTCACTGAGCGGTTTGAATCTGTACGGTGAAGCGTTTCATCACTTCTCTGCACACTTCTGCACCACGTTGGTCCAAGTTTCCATCTCTTGCCGGAACGACCACAGTAACCTCCGCGCTTGCCTTCCTTGGTAACGGTTGCCTCCATCAGGTCATTATCCACACAGCAGCCACTAGGACCTCTTTAAAAACAAAAGCATTTTCTGTCCTTCCTGGTTAAAGTTGCTCAGTGGTTCCCATACAGAAACCCAGCCTTCGTGCGTGTCTGGGCAGCTCACCAAGGCCTTGTGGGAGGTCATCCTTCCTGCTGTGGGTTCTGACCAGACCCAGAAGCAGGGCCTGGAGCCAACTTCTGCCAAACAGAAAACAAAATCAAGCTTAGGTAAGGAGAGACTACATTCAAAAAGACGATTCCAGTAAGGAGAGGGGGACTGTTGCAGTAGGGAGAACACTCTGACAGTAAGATCTGCAAGCATCTCCAAGGTTGCGCAGAAAGGAACTTTCTTTCACAGGGAGGAGTGAACAACGCTAGAAAGAACCGGGTGTGGGGAGTGGAAGATCAGACTGCAGCAGGAGATGTCTTGCCGTCAGCTGGTTCTAGAGAGGGGCCACTTTCCTGCATTCGAATACTTATTTAACCTTAGGAGTAAGTCAGAGTTCAAGGGTCTTTGGGGAGGGAAGAAGCTGAACTAAAGTTTGGTGAAGTCAACAGACTTTTGTTCTGATTGATCAGCGTGGACAGTCTAGCTAATCATTTATGAGAGTGAATGGAAATTTGGAGAGTCTGGCTCTGGCCTTGTCCTATGTGAAAGAGGGGTCAAGAGTCCTATCTGTCCTTCGCAGTAAGCCGTTTCCTGGAACACAAAAGGTTGGAGGGATTCAGCTATCTCTGTTTTCCAGGAGCCTGGAGGTAAGGTTCAACATTGTCACCCCTCACCTCCAGGTTTCACCCCTCCTTTATCCCAGAACCCTGTGAAGAGGATCTTGGGGTTGCCCCTCTAGGCCACGTGAAGCCTGGGCTACCAGGCTTTTCCTATGGTGTCGTCATTGCATGGGGCCGGGTTAGAGTCCCTCACACCTTGCGTGGGTCCTGCCCAAGGTGGACCCAGAATGACCCCGATCCAAGCTGGCTTCCTTCCATGTCAGGTCCCACTGGATGTCTGCTCCCAGCATGACAAGAATCTCCAGAGCACTGGGTCTAGCGGATCGGGGTTGGGGCCAGGAGGTCTATATTTTTAATAAGCCCCCAAATGACTTTTAGGATCAGGAGTTTGGGGAGCAAGGCCAAACTTAGTGACTTCCTGCTGGAAAATCTGATCAGGTTCCCTGTGATTCGGGCCCCCAGTTCTCCACCTGGGGACCCTCCGTCCTCAAGGCATAAATACTTGTCTAGACTCTTCAGCAGTTCCTCCTACCACGAGGACCCACCTTGAGCACAGTGCTGCCCGTAAGTGCTACCCACTCCATCTGCAGGGGGATTTTGTCTCTGTGACAACACAAGGGAGGGTGTTGCCTGTGCAGACAGAACAGCATCTGCAGGGAAGGCTGGGATGAGCCCTGACCCTCGTGACTCGAAGACTCTGTGTTGCTGGGGAGCTCCCAGCACCACCCACATTCCTGGCCACTTCTCTGCCCACAAGGTGAGTCTGATTTGTAGCATCTCTGATATCCACCCCCACCCCCCATTTTATGGTCAAGGCTTCTGACTAATCCTTCTCCCACATACAGGGGTTCTTGACCATCTGTCTATGATTGCAAAGCCCTTCTCCCTGTGGGCACCACCAGTCTCCTCTCCATGGTCAGAAGACCCAGGATGATGAGAACTCATGGCCACCCCACCTGATGAGGTCGGGCTGCTGGGAAGCACAAGCAACAACCTGCTGGTGTGTTCCAAGCACTCACAGAACCACAGGTGCTGTGCTGGACACTAGGGACACAGCACGACCAGGACCAACGAGGTGCCCTCCCCCATGGAGTTCACAGCCTAGTGTATGGTGTCGGGAGATGGTGTGGACAATAAGGAAGGAAAAAAATAGACCAGGTGATGTTCCGTAGAGACGTGTGCGATGAAGCAAGTAAAGACAGGGCAGTGAGGTGGAAAGTGAGGAGAATTCGTTGACTGGATGGTCGGGCATCACCCACAGCTGCAGTGACACAGCCTCTGGTTCAGGCCTCCTGAGGAGTGGAATCAAGGCAGGGCTTCGGAGTAGCTGAGAGACAGGCAGAGACTACATCACTTCAGGCACATGTTTCTCCACCCTGCCTCCACAGAGCCCTGGGCTGGTGAATCACATTTCAGTTATCTTGTGAGGTAAGAAGTCAGTGATTGGCTTTCTGATGCCTTCACCTCTCCATCCTAGGATCCATCCTCCCACCCCTGAGTTCAGTGGGGTTTACAGGGACCAGGATCTGATCCTGTCTCATGTATGCATAAAAACTGATGGAGTAGCTGCTTCCCTAAGAGAAATAAACGTGCTCACTGGCCAGGCAGTAAGCAATTTTCTGAGCATAACTATTTCAAAAAGAAAAACAACACACTGGATTACAGATTCCACCAGAAGCACGTATATTAGAACAGATGGACCAAAATTTTAACTTAGTCAATTAAGTACATTTAAAGAGATAAGGCATGATAGTAACAATAGGAAATGAGAATAAGAACACATAAAAGAGAACCAAGTAGAAATATTAGAAATGTAAAATAGTGGTTGAAATGAAGACACAGTAGAGGAAATGAGCAGCAAAATGGACAGCTGAGAAACAAATTAGCAAGCTGAGGAAATGTCCAGACAGAAGGAAGAAAGGAGAAGGAACTAGAGAACACAAAAGAGCAGGTAACAGATATGAACAACAGACACAGACACACTGACATCTAAATAATAGGAGTCCTAAAAAGAGAAACTTTTTAAATGGCAAAAATGAAATATTAAAATATAAGAGATAAATTTCCCAGAATGTAAAACAGAATAAAGACATCAGATTAAAAGGTCCATAGAAGTGTCTTATGAAGTTAAACATTTACTTACCGTACAACTCAGCTATTCCACTCCTAGGTTTTTACCCAAGGTAAATGAAAACCTGCATACACAAAAAAGCCCTGAAGAAGAATGTCCATAGCGGCTGTATTTACACTAGCCCAGAACTGGAAACAAGTCAATGTCCATCTACAGGTGAACAGGATGACTACTACCTGCGGCACATCCGCATAATGGAAAGCTACTCAGCAAAGAAAGTAGACTACTGATAAATGCTACAACGTGGATGAGCCTCCAAAACATGCTGAGCAAAAGAATCTGGATACAAACGTAGCATATGAATAGAATACTGTATGATTCTATCTTTATAAAACTCTAAAAGACAATTCTAGTATGTACTGACAAAGCAGACATGTGGTTGCCCAGGTCTTGGGGTAGGGTGGAGATTAACTGTGAAAAGACATGAGGGAACTTTTTGGAGAAGGGCAAATATTCTCTATTTTTATTGTAGTGGTGGTTGCAAGGGTGTTGACAGTTTTCAAAGCTCATCAAACTGTGGCCTTAAAGGGAGAGTCATCAGCATACCACTGGTGTTTACAGGGCTTCAAGACTGGATGAGATCAAGGCACTGTGAGCAGATGGGAAGTGGGCAGTCTGACAGTAAGAGGTGAAGGAGGTGGGGAAGGAACAGCAAAGGGGGCCTGAAATGAAGGCCAGAGAGGCAGGAGGCAAGTCCCAAAAGCCAGGTGAACGTGTTTCAAGGAGGAAATGATCTATTATCTAAGAATCTAAGATGCTGCTGATAACGTCAAGGAAGAAAACAGAACTGACCACTGGATTTAGCAATGTGGAGGTCATCTGGCAGCAAGGTAGGTTTTGGAGTGGGTCCAAGAAAGAATGGAAAGGGGTCTTCCCTGGTGGTCCAGTGGTTAAGAATCTGCCTTCCGATGCAGGGGACGCGGGTTCGATCCCTGGTCGGGGAACTAAGATCCCACATGTTGCCAGGCAACTAAGCCTGCGCGCCACAACTAGAGAGAAGCCCATGTGCCGCAACGAAATATCCCGTGTGCCCCAACTAAGACCCGACGCAACCAAAAATAATACATATTTTTTTTTAAAAAAGAAAGAATGGAAGGGAAGTGAAGACAGCAAGAACAGACAACTTTTGAAATATTTTGCTTTCTGAAACAAAGCAGAGAATGATTCAGGAGCCAGAGACTTTTTTGTTTTGTTTTTTGAAGTATGTTTACATGTCCATGGGGATAATCCAGTATATATAGAAAACCTGAGGATACAAGAGATAAGGGAAACTTGCTGGAGTGATGTCTTGGAGTAGTGGACATGGGACAGGCTCTGGTGCCAACCCAGTCAGTTCATATACAGGCACCAGTGGGAAGGCACGGAAATTATGGAAAGTGGGTAGAGAAGGTGGACAGATGTCATGCAAGGCCTCTGCTGGCTTCTATTCACTCAGGGAAACAAGAAGCAAAGTCGTCTGCTGGGAGCAAGCGTAAGGGAAGATTCAGTGAAGGGACTGTTGAAATCTTGGTACTGAAAAGCCAACGAGCTTAGGAAAAGACATTTGAAACTGATGGTGGGGAGGTTCCAGTCACTGGTAATGGAATGCTCCTAGGGATGACTATGGGAGTGACCGTCTGTTGCAGGGTGGGTGACAAAACCGTGAGCAGACAGGTCAAAGAACTGTGAGGTCAGGACACAGGAAGATCATCAACCTGGACAATAAAATCAGGAAGTATTATGATGGGGGTGGTTTTAGATGCAATACAGCAAGAGCTGAAATCTTTACGGATGGGAAGAGTGAACCATTCATAAGGTGATTGCAACAGAGGGAAGCAAGAGTGATATGACAGTTTGGTGTCCCAAGAGTCAGAACTCAGTTTTAGAGAGAAGGGAGCGAAAACAATCTAGAAGCAACAAATGAAGCAGCTACTCCCTGAAAGGATCATAAGAAAAGGTACTGTGCAGAGGGGAGACCCAAGTTTCAGTCACAGCAGAAGATGGCTGAATGGAGAGTTCCAACTGAGCCCAGCAGGTTTCAGAGTTGGGGAAGAGTGGAGCGTGGGGATCAAAAGGGCAATGAACTGAGCTACATGTGGGTTAGAATAAGGGAGATAAGAGGGGACCTGGGAGCCCTGGGCATACATAAGGTTGTGTAATAGGTGGTAGGGAGGTAGGGAATCCTTCTAGGAGGAAGCAGAAGTCTGGGACCCTTTTAGAAGGACACTTTAGAAGTCCAGGAGGCCCATTTAGAAATATTTTTTAAAAGATACTAAGCTTGGTGGTACAGTTACAGAACTTGCCAGGATGCTTGTGGAATATTTGTGTATGACTTACAAAATCCTTTGTAGTCCCTAAATCAGAGAATCTCGGTTCAAAGTATATTACTTTTGGTGTTAGAATACAATACCCATATGTTGGCAATACACCTCTTGATGCATTAGGCTGCTGTCTCTTACAGAGGTTAATAGTGCTGCCTCTATTCTCTCCAAGGATCTCTGCACAAATCACACAAGAAATCCAATTAATTTACCCCTGCAACCTTTACTGGGCAACCCCTTACATTAAGGTAGGGTGTTACATACCTATGGAAGCGCCAGCTACGGGAGTCTGACAGTGAGCACAGAGTCCCACCATACCAGCAGGCCACTTTTTCTCAACCACTGGAGAGTCATGGACCCCTCGAGAACTAGATGAACCTTCTGTACCCTGGATTTCTAACCAATGCCTTTGAAACCCATCCAGGAAGGCCTGCTGGCCCCTAATTATAGCCCTACCTTAGGGAAATACAGAAAATATTTGTGAACCGAAGAAACGCCACCCAACGCTATCCATCTTGCCCCCTTTCCACTCTGAGCACTCAGAGAAACTTCCTCATTTTATGACTGATTAGCTCCCTTCCCTTCTGAATCCTCCCTACTATCAAGTAATCTCTTCATCTGGAGAAGATAAAGAAAATATAAACATTGAATTCTAGGGAGATCTTGAGAAATGGTGCTCTCATGTGCAGATGTGTCTCTTGCCCTCTGCCTCATGAAGGGCATTCTAAACCCATCAAGGGGCATTTCCTCTGACTTGCCCAAACCTCCAGTGAGTCCTCCAGCCCCTGCTCTGCTGTAATCTTCAGGGTCATAGGTGGTGAAATTCTAGGGAATGCAGAGCCCAGAAAATGCACTGATTCTGAATGTCCAATCCAGACTTCATATTCCAAAGGGAGCTTTGCTCTCATGCTACCCAAAGTCCCACAGGGCAGAAAGCCAGGTAACTTTACTTCTCATTGTTTAGGAATTTGATTTTTATTATCAAATATCTACTATAAGAACACTGAACAAAATTTAAAAAAAAAAACATTAGGGGAAAAAAATCACTGCAGAGGCAGTGCAATACAGTGGTTAAAACAATCTCTGGAGCCAAACAATCTTTCTACTCCTAACTAACTGTGTCCTTAGGTAGGTTTCTCATGATTTCTGCCTCAGTTTCTCCCTTTGTAAAACTGGGATAATAATAGTTCTTATCTCATAGAATTAAGGGGACTGAACAAGTTAATATTTGAAAAGTATTTAAAACAAAGTCTAGCACATGATAAGTGCTGTATGTGTTTGTAAAACTTAAAAAAAAACCTTAACTGGGTTAATCTATCCATGGGTCTTTCCAGTCGTTATGCATATACACTTTTTAGATGTTATAGTAGATATGTATATACAATTTTGTGTCCTTTTTATTCCTTTTTTTGTTATGTATATTGACTCAGTATCCATAATTATAACTTACAGTGACTGCCTAAAACAGATTACAAACTAATTGTCCAACAATGCAGTAATGAGTAAACCATGGTCACTGACACACTAGGTTATTAAGTATCACCTTTTGTTCCAACAACATCAGTCTCATACTTATGGGCAATACATTTCCATCATTAGTAATCTCATTTACTAATCTTTTCTAAGGTTAATCTCGATCAACAGTAAATATCCCATTCAACACTTTTTTTCCCTTAAATTCAGGTTTAGTATTCCACATTCTATTCCTTAAAGGGCACCCAGACCCTCCCCTTATAATAGCACAATCTGTTTCCGTAATGATGCACAAAATGTTATTGTAAAGCTTCCATCCAATATTCCAGCTTGATGCAAAACAGCGTATTTCTAGTTGAAACACTTTTCCTAGGATAAAGTTTTTCCTTTAACAATGCACTCTGATCCACAAATAGTTGAGATCTCTTACTAAAAGATGTCTCATTCCCTACGTTCATGTTGCTCAAGTAGGATTCCTGGTGGACCATGAGGGGAGTCTGGTGTCCTCTTCACTGTAATTATTTGATGTTAAATAAAGGCTACACAACTGTGGAAGGCTTTTGCCTATTCTTTTCATTCACAGGTTTCTTCTACAAAGATAATTTCTACTGATTAATAAGGGGAGAAGTCTTACTGACCTCGTATTAAAAATTTCCCCTCTTGATTATACTTATAGGGTTTTTTTCAATGTGTTATCAAATGTACAATAAAAGAAAAATCTCTCATCAATTCAATTCACAGAGTTTCTCTTCACTATGATTTCTCTGGTGTTGAAGTAGGGCTGAGTGACCACTAAAGGCTTTTCCACAGTCAGTGCATATAAAGCGTTTCTCTCCACTATGCATTCTCTGATGAATAATAAGAGAAGAATTCTTACAGAAAGCTTTCTCACAATGATTACATTTGTAGGGTTTTTCTCCAGTATGGTTTCTCAGATGTACAATAAGGGAAGAACTCTCATTAAATGCTTTCCCACATTCATTACATCTATATGGTTTTTCTCCAGTATGAGTTCTCCTGTGTGCAATAAGATGAGAGCTACAGTTAAAGGATCTTTCACATTGATTACATTTGTAGGGTTTCTCACCAGTGTGGATTCTCCGATGGGCAACAAGGTGGCAACTCTGGCTGAAGGATTTTCCACATTTATTGCACTCATAGGGCTTCTCTCCAGTATGAGTCCTTTGATGTCTAACAAGGTGAGCCATCTGGCTGCAGGATTTTCCACATTTATTACATTCATAGGGCTTAATTCCAGAATGAATTATTTCATGTTTAGTGAGGGCTGAACGTTCTCTGAATGCTTTGCCACACTCCTGACAGTTATAGGGTTTCTCTCCTGTGTGAGTTCTCTGATGGGCAATAAGGTGGGAGCTCCAGCTGAAGGATTTTCCACATTCAGTACATTTATATGGTTTTGCTCCAGAGTGAGTTCTTTCATGTTTACTAAGGGCTGAGTAATCCCTAAAAGCTTTTTCACATTCATCACATTTAAAGGGCTTCTCTCCAGTATGCATTCTCATGTGGGCAATAAGATGGGAGCTCCAGCTGAAAGATTTCCCACATTCAGTACATTCAAAAGGTTTCTCTCCAGTATGAGTTCTCTGATGTCCAATAAGATGGGAGTTCCAGTTGAAAGACTTCCCACATTCATTACATACATAAGGTTTCTCTCCTGTATGAATTCTCTTGTGTACAATAAGATGAGAATTCCAGCTGAAAGCTTTTCCACATTTATTACATTCATAGGGTTTGATTCCAGTGTGAGTCCGTTCATGTTTAGTAAGGGCTGAACGATTCCTAAAAACTTTTCCACATTTATCACATTCATAGGGTTTCTCTCCAGTATGAGTTTTCTTATGTTGGATAAGGTAAGAGCTCCAGATGAAAGACGTCCCACATTCATTATATTCGTAGGGTTTCTCTGCAGTGTAAGTGCTTGTATGCTGTGTAAGGAATGAGTCATACCCAAAGACTTTCTCCCATTCATTGTATTTATATGCTTTCTCTACAGTACCAATTTTTTGATGTTCCATAAAGGATGAAAAGTAAAAGATATTCTCATATTCTTTGTAATCATACTGGTTTCCTCCAATATGAAGTCCTGGATGTTCACTAAATGATGGGCTCTGGTTAAAGATTTGATGGCATTCCTTATATTCATATAGTTTTTCTCCTGTATGCATTCCCATATGATCACCAAAATGCAGTATATGATTGAAAGATTTAACAGCATCAGTACATTTGAAAAGATTATCTCCAGTTTGCACCCTTGCAGGGTGAACAGGTTGCATGGAGTGGTAGAAGGCTTTGTCATACTCATTATTTTCACAGGTAATCTTATCTGCATACATTATGGCTGAGTTACATCTCCAACTTTCAGCATTTGTATCAGGCTTATAGAAATGTTCTATTTGAGAAACTTTCTGAGATGGAACAATGCTTAGGCTCTGGCTACACCCTGCCCCAAGTTCACAGAACTCAGAGCCTCTTTGAGACAGTACTTGCTTTTGCATGAAGACCATTTGCCTCATAGCTGTACTCTGGTTCATGTGATACATTTCTAATTGGTCTTTACATCCCAAAACTTCTAACCTGGAGAACCAAGGATCATCCCATATGTATCTCTCCAACTTCATGCTATGGGACTGTTCCTCCTCAAGAATGCTGTGTGTTGGGATCAACGCTTTGCTTTCAAGATTTCTCATCCATTCTGAAATAAACAGAAAAAATCCATGAGAGCATAGGGAAAGAACTTCTAAGAGTAGAGTGCAAAAGGTAAGATTTACTGTCCATATTATTGAAAAGGTAAGCATGAACTTGTTTCCAAATAGACTTGTAACCCAGAGGAAGATCGTAATAGGAAAGAGAAGAATGGTAAAAAGTGAACAAAAGTAGTTAACCAGAATACAAAGTGTGCACTGAATATGAATAAAACCCATTTAGGAGTATCTTCCCATGAAAAGGAGGACCAGTTATTACGTGTGTGCAGGAAAGAGTTAACTCTACACACTTGAGTTGGTCACACTTTGCACATTCCCAAGAAGGCCTGTTTCATGACTGGCCCTCGGCCAACTCCTAAGGACTGAGATCCTGGAATGTTCTAACTCATAAGAGTGTTCTGCATGCTTGAACCCTTGAAGTATACTGTACCAACTTCTCTAGATAGTTTGTACATTTATGGTGAACACCTGCTTTCCTTCTGGGGTTCTGGAGCTTCCATGATTAGTCAGTCAGTCATGTGTGTCTAAATGACCAACCCCCAATAAACACCCTGGACTCACAGGCTTGGGCAAGCTTCCCTAGTAGATGACACTTCACACAACTCATTGCTGAAGGAATTAAGTGTGTTCTTTGCAACTCCACTGGGAAAGAACTACTGAAAGCTTGCATTTGGTTTCCTCCAGACCTAGCTCCATGCACCTTTACCCTCTGCTGATGTTGCTTTGTGTCCTTGCACTGTAATAAACCATTACTCTGAATATAATGCCTTTTGAGTCCAGGGAGTCCTTCTAGTGAATCACTGAACCTGGGGGTTGTCTGGAGGATCCAGATGCATTTAATACTATTAAGGTGAAAAAATAATAACTGGCTTAACAAAAGACAGATGAACAACCAGCCCCTCAGCAACTAATGTTTAAATTATTAAAGTGTGCTAATTCATTTCTATGTTATAATGTCCTTTCTGTTCCCCTACTTTGACACCTGTCAAAAAAAGAAGGGGATGGGGTTAAGAGAAAGTATCACCAACAAAGTCTTCAAGCTATCACATTATTTCCTATCTCACAGAGTTCAGTCAATAACACAAAATCATCCGCCCGAATGGCAAAAATCACATGGTTTCAGGATACTCCTTAAGTTCTTCTAACATGTGTAGAATAATGACAAAAGAGATAGACTTGAAAGACAGCACATTGCAATGAAGCAGATACAGGAGTTATAGTCTGATAATCTGTATTTAAGTACTGGCTCTGCCACTATCCTTACGTGACTTTTCTGAAGATTAAATGAGATTGTGAATCCAGCAAAATGTCTGGCAAATTCAATATGTGGAAGCTACCTATCATCACTGCTGAGGTATCAGTCCTCCAACAACAGGGGTCTGTATTAGTTTCCTATTGCAGCTGTAACAAATTACCACACATGTAGTGGCTTAAAATAACAAACTCACTGTCTCACAGTCTGAAAGTCAGAAGTTCTAAATGGCTTTCACTGGGCTAAAATCAAGATAGCTTTCCGCAGAAGCTCTAGGGGAAAATCCACATCCTTGCCTTTTCCAGCTTTAAAAGCTGCCTGCATTCTTTGGCTTGTAGCTCCCCCCTCCATCTTCAAAGTATATCATTCCAACCTTTGCTTCTGTCAGTCACATCTCTGTGTCTCTGACACTCCTGCCTCACTCTTAGAACGACCTCACGATAACATGGGCCCATCCAGACGATCCAAGATAATCTATCTCAAGATCCCTAGTTTAATTCACATCTGAAAAAGTCTCTTTTGCCATATAAAGCACCATATTCACAAGTTTCAGATGTGGACATTTTGCGGGGGCGGGTATCATTATTCAGCATACCATAGGGTCTAATGCTGCAGGTACCCAACAGGGCCTAGACCCTTGTCCTCTTTCTCCAGGTTTTTCTTCTTTCTTCACTATACACCATTTTCCCCCTTTTACTACCCAAGTCCATTACAACAGAGAGAGATCCTACTCTGCTCAAGAAATGGCACTTACTATCAATTTTAAGCTTAGCTCCTAGTAGTTAGGGAATGATCTTCAAACAACTTTTGAATTTTTCCAGTAGAAACTTTAAAAAATGGTAGCTGACCAAGTCACTGATTAGATAAACAATATCCGTCCAGCTTCATACTCAGTACTTATGGCCTGAGTGTCTCTTCCACCTGTAAATTATAATCTATGTGATGAGATGACGATCTAAACAGTTATGAATACACATATTACATCACTGAGAGTTTGTGGGGTTGTAGATGCTAAGCGGATGGGAGGTCAGAAAAGGAGACCACGACAGAAGGAATCAAGGAAGGTTTCACACAAGAGAAATGACATGAGCTCAGTCTTCGGGCATGGCTCATATACAGACAGACTGCTGGTATGGCATGAGCAAAGGCATGCGTGATGTGACTGAAATGTAAGGAGGGCCTTAAGGATGCCAGCTGAGTAAACTGCAGGAACTAGTCAGGAAATGAGCAAAATAATAGAAAAAAATTGGAAGGTCTTGAAATCCGGTCAGAGTTATTTAAAAGGCAACTCAAGTCACTGTAGGTTTACTGGCAGAGACCTCATAATGGAAGATTTCAGGGATATAAATCTAGAAATAACATCTGAGGGGGCTAATAACAAATAATAATTCACTCACCAACTTGAGCTGGAATTTTATGAGGGTGCCTACCTGAGGGTGATGTTGGTGGAAGCTGAATGACACAGCTGACATTTCAGAGGAAGAAAATCTCAGAAGTCAGACAAGAGATTACTTCTTAGAGAGGAAAGAGCAGGGAGTCAGGATGACTTCCCCACTTCCAGCTTAGCAGACTCACAGAAGGTTGGCATCAGGGATATAGATCAGGAAGACGGGGAAACAATCTAGAAGGGAGAGCCGAGATTCCTGGTTCTATCAAGATCAAGGAGACAGCTGAGATGATTTCCAAGAAGGCAGAAGTGTAAGGATGGAGGTGGTGGAACCACAGGGCTCAGGACAGTTACTTAGAATGGTCAGCACTGACCATTAAAGCTACTGGAATTCATGACTCCTTGGTGGAAGGTTTCAGATCCAGATAGGGGGCAACTGGTAAGACTCCACAAAAGTCCACTTCACTAGATGGGAAGATGTCCAACTTCAGGACTCAAGAGGGGGCCATTGTACATCGTTAAATTAAAAACAACAAGATACAGAACGATATGTATTGTATTCTACCTTTGGAAAGGTGAAAAGTAACTACATATGCCTATATGCTTATAGTTGCATAAAGAAACTCAGGAAACAAACAATAGAAATTATTGCAAGTAATTAACCTCAGTAAGACGTCAGTGAAATTTCACCACTCCATAAAAGCAACCATAAAACTGGCAAAACCTGACAGAATAAGTTTCTTCAGAATTCTCTAAATTAACCAAAGCCTTGCAGCAACCCAGGGAGAGTTTATTCAAGGAAAACGGCTGAGTTTCAATAATAACGGTGAGTTTTGTGGCATTTTAACTTACCCTAATCCCATCTGACTCCTCAACTCAGCAGTAGCCTTGGAAAATAACAGCTCACATTTCTGGTGATAGAAGGAACAGAACAAAGCTAGAGCTTTTTCAAAGCCTCATTCCCAAAGAACAGTCATTATCTGACCTGTTTGGTGGTTCCCAGGAAGACCCCACTTGAAAGGCTTGTGGGAACTTGCATAGCGCTAAAAACTTCTAGGAAGTAGGTATTTGTCAAACATTTAATGGCAATGTTTTAAAGCGTTACTGTCTGAGGTGATGGAAAACAGACGGGGTACACAATACACAAACCAGAAAATGAAAGGAAAACCTGAGGAGTGAGATGTCCATAGATTTGAAAAGTTCTAACATATTCCTGCGAATCTAGAAGGCCCATGCATACACACTGTAATTAAACTTTCAAAAGCCAAAGCCAAAGAGAGAATCCTGAAAGCAACAAGAGAGAAGCAAGTCATCACAGACACGGGATCCTCAACAAGATAAACAGCTTATTTCTCATCAGAAACCATGGAGGCCAGAGAGAAAAAAAAAATATGTCAACCATGAATTCTATACCTGGCAAAACTATCATTCAAAAATGGAGAAATCAAGACATTCTCCGATAAACAAAAGCTAAGAGTTTGCTGCTAGTAAACCTGCCCTACAAGAAATGCTAAAAGGAGTTCTTTAGGTTGAAATGAAAAGACACTAACTCGAAATACTGACCACCAGTAAAGGTAACTACATAGGTAAATACAAGAAGACCATACAAATGCATTTTTTGTTTGTTTCCTATCTGATTTAAAAGACTACATAAAGCAATAATTATAAATAAACAAATCTGTTATGAATCTATGTTGAGACACAATGTACAGATGTAATTTGTGACAATAATAGCACAAAAGAGGGAGGACAGAGCTATACAGAAGCAAAGTTTTTGTATACTATCAAAATTAAACTGATAGTAACCCAAACTAAATTGTTATAAATTAAGATGTTAATTATAATTCCCAGGGCAACCACTAATAAAATAACCCCAAAATTTATACTAAAAGGAAAGTGGTTACCTGTGTGTGCCTCTGTGTGTCTGTGTGTCTGCCTGTGTGTCTCTCTGGAGAATAATAATAATGTGGATAAGAGGAGAGTGTATAAATGAGATTTTTTTCAGCTTACACATTTTATATAGCTTTGAGTTTTTTGAATCACGTAAATACATTATCTATACTAAAAAAAATTTTTTTTTGTTTTTTTGAAAGAAGAGTCAGTGACTACAGGCCACAAGTTTGGCAATAAAAAATTAAAAAGCAGGTAAATGGATGAGAAGTCTTCTTAGACAAAGGGACAAAGCAGAGAACATGAGAGGTGAGGAGGGAAACTGTAGCATACAAAACTGTTACCGTGTTAAACAGGTGGGCATCTTTGCTCTGAATCAACAGCAGAAAAAAGTCAATATAAAGGATAAAGCTCCTTGGAAGGAACTGTGACCGTCTCTGAGGAAGTGAACTCCTCACAGCCTCAGCCCACTTCTCAAACAAGGAGGGCTTGGAGGAAGGTTCCTCGCTCCCACCTGGGGTCTGCTCTCACCTGGACAAGTGCCTTGAGGAGGATATGCCTGCTCCACTGACCACGGCTCTTCTCCTTGCTCCAACAGGGAGATGACCTCGGGCTTGGCGATCTGATTCCCTACATGTGGAGGAAAAACACAGGCTTGTAGAGCCATGTAACCCTCCCTTGCCTATTTTTCATGAATGACTTCACTTCATGCTTTATGAGCAATAGGGATTTCGTCCTTGAACCTCAAGGCTCAAGATCATCTCAGCCCTTCTGAGGCCTCGTAAGCTTGTAAACAGAGAGTAGCATAGGGGATCACAAGGGGGACAGCATCGTTTACTTGGGCAGTCCCCGCCTTACCCACAGAGAGCAGATGCCCATAGGTCTCCAGCATCACATCACGGTACAGAGTCCTCTGAACAGGGTCCAGCTGCCCCCATTCCTCTTGGGTGAAGTCCACAGCCACATCCTTGAAGGTCACTGGTTCCTAAAAGAGCACACATGTTCCTCCTCAGCCCGGAGCCACCCCCGCTCCAGTGTTTTCTGGGGCTGGAGTGAGGCTGACAGCCCTGGGGAGAAGAAAGTACATAGAGGAATTGTCCTGGATGCCTTCAGTATTCTCACTGATGTGGGTCAGGTCTCACTGGGAGCCACCCAAGACCCTGCATTTGGGATGTACTCTTAGGGAGTTAGATATCTGGGCCCACAATAAAGATAAGCAGGTCTCTTCTAAGATCTTGCCCAATTCTAGTTAACACTGGCTAGTATGGACAGGACTCCCATCTGGGCAATTCCTCCTGCTTCTCTGGAACTGCAGACACTTAATAAGACCGAGATCAGGACCAGGGTGGATGCAGACTCTGAGCCCTGGTCACAGACAAGAGAACCTGGGGCTCAAGTCTGCTCCACGTGTGGATCTAGGACCTGGAAGGGTGACCGCCTTCCTGGCCACAGCAGAGACACTTCCACTCCCAGATTGTCTCCGACCCAAGGACTGGAGGTAGGGGTGAGACAGGATTGAGCAGAGCAGTCCAAGCCAAAGAGAATCACTTACAGTTGCTGTCAAAGCACTTTTGAGTTTGAAAAAGTTCAAACTGATGTTTTTAGGAAAAAGAGAACCAGGAATACCCACTAGAAAGCTAAAGCGAAGTCTGATTTTTGCAATGAATGCATCCCTTACAGTCCTTTGAAGCCATCAACGTGAGCCTCAGGTATCTGGGCACTTCCAGGGTGGGGCAGGGGGACTGGGGAGCAAGCTGTGCTTCATGGGAGGTGAGCGAGCGACAAACCCCACAGCCCCTGCTCCTTCCTAGGGCCCCCTCTTGGCCTGTCTGTTCACTACGGTCCTCCCCTCCATGTCAGTGCAGAATCATCCCCAGGACAAACACCCCCTGAATGGATACACGCGCAGCACACTTCCACTCCAAGCGTCCTTCCACTTCCTCACAGCCTGCTAATCACTTCCCTTCCACCCGCATGCGGCCTTCCTTTCTGTCCTGCGAGTCAGCTCCGATCAGGGTCAGCCCTCATGCTGGTCTTCAGTGTAGACTTTACTCTGCTGGTCTGAACTGCTCCTCCTCCACCTTCACATGACTGGCTTGAAACACAGAACTGCTTCTGCTCCAGTGATTCTCTAACTCCAAAAAGCATTTACAACTGCTAATCACAACCTCCTTTAGTGAAACCCTCCCTAACCTTGGACTCCTCAATTCCAATTTTTTGATTTTCCTCTTACAGACATGCCCAGGCCTCAGTTTCCTTACTGGCTGCTGCTTCTACATTTTTTGGGTAAACTTTTTTTACTTAAATGTAACATTCGGGTAAAGAAGTGCACAAAACCTAAGTGTGCACCATACCTAAACTCAATGCACTTTCAGAGTGATCACACTTGGGAGACCAGCTGGGAGGCCAGGCTTCCTGCCCAGGGTGCTCCTGGTGTGCCCGTCTCATGCTCCCTAATCTCCCTGAAGGGTGGCACCTACTTAGATGGCTTCTAAGTTCAATAGTTAACAAAGTCCAAACCCACACCGTGGCAGCTGTCAAGCTGGTGGACTGAGCCACAAGTTCACCTCCCACCCTTCCCAAGACCCCAATAGATCCCCATACACATACTTAAAAAGGAACAAAACCACCACATATAATTGACACAGAAGGAATGAAATCACTAGAGAGATTCTGCAAACCCTAATAAAATAGTGGACATTGGCAATGATCATCAATGACTGCTAACCCACAGGTGAAAGGCAGAAAGGGAAATGTCCGATGGAGGGGTCAGCCTGACAATACCTGCACCCACTAATCCATCACATCACCTGGAAATGGGCCAACCAGACAACCTGTGCCCACTGATGCAGGACAGTAAGAAGGACCCAGCACCACCTATCAAGTACTCTTGTCCAAAATACAAAGCCTGAATCTGCCCTAGCCTCTAGCTCAACTACCAGTCTATGGGAGACAGCGGGATAGAGGAACTCATCCAAGGACATCACATGGGCAAAATCAGGCAACCCAACAAGACAGGTGACCTGGTTTCTTCAGTACACGAAGCACTTCCAACGTGTGGTCCTTGCTTGGATCCTGATCTGAATAAACCAACTGCAAAAGACATCTTGGGGACAAGTGGGGAAAAGTGAATACGGGCTTGGTATTAGGTAATAGTAAGGAATTACTGTTGTTAATTTGTTGGGTGTGATAAAGGTATTGTGTTTATCTTCTAAAAGGTATATATGTCTCAGATACATACACAGAAGTGTTTAGGGGTGAAATGATACAGTATCTGTGCTTCACTATAAAATACTCTAGTTTTTTTTTTTTTTTAAAGGTTGTCCGAATAAATGAAAAGGCAGAAAGCTGGAAGGTGACATTTGTTAAGGCTGGTGAATGTGGGTGTCTGTCGTCAGCTGAATAATGGCACTGCCAAAGACGTCCATGTCCTAATGACTGTTATCTTAATATGACAAAAGATGTCATAGTTACAGAGATATGATTACGTTAAGGATGTTGAGATGGGAAGACTATCTTGGATTTTCTGGTGGGCTCAATGAAATCACAAGGGTCCTTACAAGTGAAAGAGGCAGGAGGGTCTGCGTCAGAGAAAAGGAGAGAATGCAAGCAGAGGTCGGAGTGATGCACACTGAAGATGGAGGAAAGGGTCATGAGCCAAGAAATGGCAGGTAGCCTCTAGAAGTGAGTGAAAGCAAGGAAGCAGCCTCTCCCCTGAGCCTCCAGAAGGAACACAACCCTGTAGACACATTCTAGACTTCAGACTCCAGAACATGAGAATAAATTCATGTTGTTCTAAGCCATTAAGTTTGTGGCAATCTGTTATAGTGGCAACAGGAAACTCTTAGGGTTTTAAAATCTCCTAAAGTTTTTTTGAAGAAAGTAAACGACATAACTGGCCAGCAAAGGGGCCATCGGCATGTGGTGTTCTACACATTCCCGCAAGATGGGGAGCAGATGAGTGTGGCTGACTGAGGAAACAGAGCAAAGGAGACCCCAGGCCTGCACGTTAGAAGGGGCTGCAGGGGAAGCAGGACCCCAGGAGAGGCTCTGGGCTCTGAGCTTAAATGCCACTGAAGTCATGAGAATCAGGCTGCAAGGTCTATACTCAGGACCTCTATATTCAGGACAACTTTGCCAGTTGCCCCACATCCCTGCCAGCCACTTTGCCTTGTGGGCAAAACTCCCTGGACCCTCCTCATACTCAAGAGTGTGGGAGGTTCTCAGGCTGCCTGGATGAGTGACTACCCTGGAGTTGAGACCCCTTCAGCCCAACACAGGGAGAGGGGAGGGGTCTGTGGCCTAACAGCCAGCTGTGCACCCAGGAAACTGGAAGCAGAACCGACCTGGTGATCCTGGCCCACCGAGGCACATGGAGATTAGAGTGAGACTTGTCAGGGGAGGGAGGGAGAGAGAGGGAGAGAGACAGATAGAGACAGAGACCTAGAGGCAGGTCAATCAGGAATCAGACCTGCTCAGGTGCACAAAGCAGATTTGTCAGACACAGCCTCACAGCTCTTCTCTGGTAAACAAAGACAGACCAGAGGGCCCCTGCACACATGAGGAACGTCTGCACAGGTGGAAAGACCGAACTTAGCAGCTAAGAGGACAGAGAATCCAGTCAGCAGTCACATCCAACTTCCAATGACCTATACTTCTAATTCCCAGATGGGAAAGATTCGGTATAAAATAGGACAGGATAATACAAGAGGCTCAGAGAATATGAAGAAGAGATAAAAAACACAGCAGTCAGGGGGCCATCTAACAGACAACCTCAGAAAAATAATATAAAGGAAAACAGGAGGGAATTTTTAAAAAATACAGGAATTCTTTAAAAAAGACACAAAACACTAGCCATAAACAAAGACAGATATATTTGACAAAAATATACCAAAAAACATTTCACTGATAAAAGACACCATAGAGACAAGCTACAGATTTGGAGAAGATAATCCATATACGGCAAAGACTCAGGATCCAGAAAGCATGAAATGCCTGTATATTAATGTGAGATTCAGAAATCTAGGGATGGGAGACACACAGAGAAAGAAGGAAATACAGATGGCCAATAACTCATTTAAAGATATTCAACCTCACTAGCAATCAAGGACATGAAAATTAAAATAATGCAATATACTTTTGTGGTCTTGAGGTAAACAAAAAATAAAAGACCCGATATTAATATTGTCAAGTGGCAGCAAAGATGCAGGGAAATAGGCACCTTCTGAGTGGGGAGACTGAGAAGGGGCTTTGCCCTTTCAGAGCCACGTGGCAGCACTGGTCACACTAAAAACACAAACACCCTGAAACTCAGCAAAATGCTGCCTCCAGGGTATGCCTAGATAAACTTACATGTGCGCACAAAGTAAAACTATAAGAACTTCCACAGGGCTTTGTTTGGAATAGGAAAAATGGTGGAAGGAGGAAGGACTTATAAGCCTATTCTCAGAAGAGATGAATAGAGTGTGCTTCTCAGATGTGGCAAAAGGAATGTACTTGACCTTCATCTACCACATGGATGAACCTCAAAATTGACCTTGAACGGTGTAGAAAAGCTACATGTAGAAAAAGCATTGTTAAAAAAACCAGATTACCAAAAAAAAAAAAAAAAAAAAAAAACCAGATTACCTTATAATGTCTACATAGTTTATTACCTACATATGAGTATGAAAATGGATTAACTGTGTACGTATCTTAAGTGGTTGTTGTCAGGAAGGGTGGGAAAAGAATGTGATTGGGGACTAAAAGGAACGAAAAGCAAATATGGCAAAACATTAACGATGATTAATTTGGAGTGGAACCCTGTTTAATCATTTTTTACACTTTTCTGCAGTTATGGAATTTGTCAAAATAAAAATTTAAATAAAAAATATTTTCAGAGTTGAGAGATGTCATCAAAACTGGAAGGGCCCGTGGACTGCCAATCAGGAAGAAAAAAGACCCCCAGAGGAATACGCCCCAATGTCAGGGCCCACAACTCGTGGAGGCCTTAGGGATGCAGAGAAAATGCAAAACTGAGGCTGGTGATGAAACAGAAGAGACAGCAGAAGACAGGCACCTAGTCTCACCAGCTGTGGAGACAAGAGGTGGGGCTGGGAGACGAAAGTCTCACTGTTACCTAATGCTTAGGAGCAAGGAAGCAGGACAGAGAAGGGCCCCACCCCCTAGGTAGGAGTGAGCCCTTCCATTTCACAGGTAACCCTTACCTGAACTCCTACTTTCCAAATATCATCTGCCAGGATGACTTGCAAAGATGTTTCACCCAAATTCTTGTAAACATTTTTGGACATGTTGCTTTGTACACAAGTATAATCGTTTATCTAGACATTCTAAGGCACTTTATGAAATCTGACACACCAGCCTCACGTTTAAACTACAGGAGGGTTTAAGGGAGGATGTAGGGGGTGCTGAGCTGGGTCTTAGCTGTTTGCCTGACAGCTAAGGATCTCATCTGATTGCTCCTGCATTACCTGAATTCTCTGACAACTGGCCCCTTCATGGAACCTGGGGAAGTTCAGATATACTCTCTGGCATCTTCAGAATTTCATTATTTATTAGTATTTTAGGGCAAGCTCTTAGCAGAGAAGGAAAATATAACTAAACTGTGCTCATCCTTGAGACAACCAAAGATGGAGGCAGAGTATTCCATTAATTGGTGTTTTATGTGAATGTTTACTGTGTAGAAATCTTTGGTGGATTGTTATAGTGGGGGTTTGAGAGTTTCCACATTTGGGGGGGCTGGCTGGGGTTTTTATATGGGCTGGGATATTATTATTATTTTCCCTATTCATCAAAATAATGGGCTCCCACTAGCTGAAACTTCACTAACCAACATGTTTGTAAGATCGGACTATTCAGATAACAAGGGATGACAGCATTTGATATTTTCACCAGGTGAATGCTTTATTTCAATAAATATTTAATTTGGAGGGAACAATAGAGGGATAAGGGGCTCTTGTTTGTGTTCCCAAGACCTCACTTAATACAAAACTCACACATTCAAGTCTTGAGTTTCCCACAGGGAAAGATCCAAAGTGGGTGTGGGGAGGGGCCAGGAGTACATGCTCACAAATCACAACTCTTCAGACATTAGAGGGTGGTGTTATTTTAATTCTCCATTTTATTTTCTCGGCATTAACTCTAATAACTCTCAGAAACCCTCACATAAATCGACAGCAGAGTGCAGCACAGTGGTTATTAGAACTTCTTCACAGCACTTCACTACAGCTAACTTCTGTTCCCAAGCAACTGATCAGGGCCCATCTTTCAGCCTAGTCTAGCTTCACTATCGATTGTCTGCAAATGACCGCACGTTGTAAGAGCAGCGAACACCAGTCACCCAAGCTGTGATGCCCTCATTACGTGGCTCAGACCTGAGACGGCAGTGCTGTGACGTGGGGACAGCATACTCACGACGTGCTTCACCAGTCAGCCTTGAAACCGTGGGAGGTTTCGTTAATTTTTTTTTAACTTGGCGGGAGGCATAAAGCTAAGCAGAGATGTTATTAACATTTTTATATCACAGTATCTCACATCTGCTTGATTCATTATTTTAACTTAGAAATGAAAAACCTAAATATAGTAATGAAATTATTTTTGTCTTTCACAGCAGAGAATCATTAGAGTACATGTAAATTTGAAGAACTAGGATAAAAATCTCTCATTTAGAAAAAACCCTAAGAAACTGAAACAGTAAGTTAAAAATGGCTACTTCCAAGTCATGAAAAGAAATAAAATACTGATAAACGATATGACATACAGGACCCTTGAAAATATGCTAAGTGACAGAAGCCAGACACAAAAGGCCATATATTATATGATTCCCTTTATATGAAATGCCCACAATGCGCAAATACAGAGAAAGTAGATTAGTGGTTGCCAGGAGCTGAGAGTTGGGGGAAACAGGGAGTAACTACTAATGGGTATAGGGTTTCTTTTTGGAATGATGAAAATGTTCTAGAATTAGATACTGGTGATGGTTGCAGAGTTCTGTGAATATATTAAAACCCACTGAACTACATACTTTAAAAAGTTGAACTTTACAGTACATGAATATTTTAATAAAGCTTTTATTAAAAAAATTTTTTAAGTGGCTGCCTCAAGTAAGGGGGTTGAGCAAGAGGGGAGGAGGGAGATGACACCTGTCCAACATCATGAACTGTGCTGCCCTATTTCTCTCGGAAGCCACCCTTGTGCCCTTACAGTCACAAAGTCCTCCTGCTTCAACTCCCTTATACCTCTCAGATCTTGCTTCCAGGTGCCAGTCAGACTGAAGCCTGATACGCCAGCCTGCTTCCCACAGCCCCCCTTCTTTCCACTCCCCTGCTAGAGGCAACTTTCCAGCCACATTCTAGACACTGGTTCCTCCTGCTCCCAACACTTCTGAGGCTTCTTATTACCACCAGGATGGAGACCCAGCTCTGCGGCGGGCATTCAGGATGCGGCTGGGTTTGTCCTGGCCTCTTTGGCCTAAAATCTAATTAAGGTCAGCCTTCACCCAGACGCTGGTCATGCAGTGTGTCCCCATGGTGCTACAGGAGGCCAGATTCCTGCTCACCAGGCTATGCCCACCCGGCTGACATGTCCCCTTTACCCCTTGGCTCAGGGGTGCCCTATCTCCCAGGCAGCCTCCTCTCCACAGCAAAAGGACCCCAGGTGCTCTGTGCCCCACGGCCTCTATGCAGACTCTCCCAAGGCATCAGTTGTGCTCAGCTCTTCCAGGGTTCAGGGCCTCCCTAAGCACCTCTGGCTTGTTGTCCTGAACCACATGTGCAGCACTAGGCAGATGGTGAGGTCTCAGTAGTTGACTGAACCACCCTGGAAAGTGGCATGGGAGCTCCTCAGGATGGGGGCTAACACTTCACCTTGTTCTCCTCCCAGTGAGCACAGAGCTCAGCAGACATCATCAATCTGAGTCAGGCACTGAATACATGAAGGAAGGTGGGAGGGAAAGAGGAGGGGGCTGCTAGCCAAAAGGGGGTTGCCCCTTATCCACCAAAGAGCCCACAGCACAGCTGGGGCTTGGGACTCTGAACAGGCTGGTTGACAGTGAGGCTGCAAGTCATGGAAAACAGAATTCTCCCAACCTGTGCTCAGGAATCAATAAACTTCTAGCTGATTCCTTCTCTACCCAAACCCTAACTGTGGTAAACTGAGGAAGTACATCGACTGGGATGGCTGGGAACACCCTGAACACCTTAGGGAACAGGGCAACCCTCCAGGAAAAAGCAGAAGCCCCATCTCACCTGGGCCTGGGCTGTCAGAAGCCTGGGGGCCCTCCTCCTCTCCTCAGGGGTCTTCTCCACGCACCAGGTAGAGTCCTGAGGACACAGAGCTGGGGGAGGAAAGTGAAGTCACAGAGGCAGTTCTCCCTGCCAGAAGTGAGTCCCACCTCCTGACCCTGTCCTTCCCCTTTGGACAAGGGAAAAACCCTACCTCCTCATGCTATAGATGAAAGCAGTGGGGCCGAGAAGTTAAAGAATGTGCCTAAACACATGAACCATCCCCCCTTGCTCTGAGGCACTGTCTTCGACACAGTGTCTCTTCACAGACTTTCTAGGCCTGAGCCCTAAGTGGCCACACATTCATTCTCATGCATCCTGTCCTGGAGATATCATCACACTGTATCCCTCAGTGGAGTGTTCTGCCCAGAGACAGAGCTGGACCAGACCCCATGCCCCCAGCCCCCTCCTCCCCAGCTCTAATTCCCTGGCAATGGCAGGTTACTGCTGGGAGAGACCACAGCATGTTAACCAATGTGCCTGATGGGGACACAAGTTGTTTTTTTTTGTTTTTTTGGGGTTTTTTGCCACACCATGAGGCATGTCGGATCACAGTTCCCTGACCAGGGATGGAACCCGCATCCCCAGCAATGGAAGCGTGGAGTCTTAACTGCTGGACCACCAGGGAAGTCCGGGGACAAAAGTTCTTGACTCACCCCAGGAGGCCCACGGGTCAACAGCAGCCATCCCCCAGGACTGGTCCGTAAGGATACCTGCATCAGAGGATCCGGTTAGGACAAGGAAAGGAAAGAACTGTGACACCAATCCTAGTGACTAAAGGCTACAAATGGAAAAGGAGAACTGTCTCACTAATGCGCAAAACAAAATTCCATAAGTAGAGTCCAAGGACGTGTGAAACAAACCCAACATAAGCTAGATTTATAGCAGAAATGCACAGGTGGGTCACTTTCAGGAATTTTATTGATATGATACAGCAACAGAACAATTAAGAACAGAACTCCTTAAATGGGCTAGAGAGATATTTGATAAAATTTAACATTACTTAATTTTTTAAAAATATTAGTAGAAAGATACTCCTTTGATGTCTTTAATGACAGATACATGAAAGCTCGCTTAAAGATAAAACACACCACTGACACTATTTTAACATTGTTCTTATATTATAAACCAGTGCTATATAGTGAGAAACAATAATAATAGTAAAAAATACGGGACTAGTAGAGAAATTTTGGTTGTATATATGACTGTCACACAAATCACTAGAAAATCTCTTAGAACTAATGAGACTTCTCAGGAGATGATTATGAAATACACAAAAATTACATTGTCTTTAATACAAACAACCAATTTTTAAAAGAAATCTCACTCAGTTCTAATTCTGTACCAAGACAGAGAGACCCCCCCCCCAATCCCAAAAGCCCTCAGCACTTCTCCAGCAGATCATTGCTGGGGCGGCCCAGAAGAAACAAGATTTGTACTCACCCCAGGAAGCCCACGGGTTGATGGCTGCCATCCTGCAGGATTAATCCACCAGGAACTTGCCCAGGAGCAGTGGATTTGGGTGATTACTGAAAGCAACTGCAATACCCACCTAGTGATAAAAGTGTAAAAAGACAAAAAATGGTCTTTTCTCACAGAAGATCCGGTGGGAATAAAGAGAAAACATCCACAGAAACAGCAAAAGACTCCTACAGAGCATTATAAGAATACAATTTACATGTCAAAAACATAACAGAATTTCTTAAGAGAAATGAAAGGTGATAAGAATTAGCTGAAAAATGGGCACGTTCCAGAATAAGAGAGCAGAAATCTGTCAACAGTTCTCAAGAGACAGCTACTGACAATGACAAGGTAGCTTTTCTGTTGATTTAACGAAAATTACTGTAAAATCTACCTACAACCTTCACACGTAAGTGGCTGTCTAGAGCAGAGAGGAGGGAGTAACGGGGGAATGACTACTTAATGGGTTCAGGGGTTTTCTACTTGGGGGGGTTATGAAAATGTTCTGGAATTATATAGTGGTGATGACTGCACAACGTTCTGAAAGCACAACAAAATCACTGACTTGTACGATTAAATGGTTAATTTTATGTTACGTAAATTTTATCTTAAAAAAAAGAAAAAATCCACCTGGAAGACCTACCAGGCCCAAGTCTGTCTGTCTCTGCTGGTGCAGAGGCCAACAGAAAGCCGGGTTTGGAGCCCAGACCCCCCCCCCCCAACTCCCTAAGTTCTAGGCTTATTTATGCATGTCCCGCGATCTCTCTGAGGGCACCGACGCCCACGGGCAGAGTTCTGCGGATTCCTGGGAGCGTGCATAAAGCACTGGGACGCCCACTGGGCACCAGGAGCACGGGATCTGCGCCCGAACTCCAAGTCGGCACACTGAGTATTCTGCACTCTTGCCTGCAACTTGACAAAGTCCTCCGGTCACTGTACGTTTAAAGGAGCCCTGGGCTGTTCCCAACCCCCTTTTGACTTTCCTCCGCATCAGATGAGAACGGCCTCGTACGAGAAACGCCCGCAGGGAAAGGAAAGGTGGACTCCCCGGAACCGCCTCGGAGGCGTCCTCGCCTCCCGCTTCCTGGCCTCCCGCCCCGGATTTCCTCCGCAACCCTGCCGCGGGTGCGATGCTCACAGCCCGTCCCGGGAACGGCCGGACTCACCTGGTTCGCAGCCACCGGCCTCGCACCCCTGCGGGCCGGTGCCCGCCGCTCTTCGCGGGCGACTTAACAAGCTCGCGTTTGCTTCGCCGGGGACGTTCGGACCGGCTCGCCCGTGCGTCTGGGGTTCCCGCCCGGGGGACAAAGGCCCGACGCGCAGGGCTCACCCGGGCCCGCCCAGCTGCTCCAGCGCGGCCGCGAGGCCGGAGGCGGGCCGAGGGACCCGCCCTGGCGTCGCGCCCGCCGCGAGTGTAGGCGTCGGCTCTCCCCACCCGTTCTCCCGACCCTCCCGGCCGGCGGCGGCGGCGGCGGCGGCGGCCGCGGCGGCGGCAGCGGCAGCGGCAGCGGCAGCGGCAGCAGTAGCAACCCCACCAACCCGGCGACCGCCTCACCTCAGCAGCGGACAATGGCGGCCACCCCCCCACCCCGACCCCGGCCCGGCGTCGACCGGAACGCGCCGCGCGGACTGCTGGGAGTGGTAGTTCCAGGCGGAGCGCTTCCGGTTGGGCCGGAAGCGCCACCTTGGCAAGTTCCTGGAGGTGCTCGGCCTCCGAGTTCCGCCTTCTAGGGATTTACCCGGACCGCTGTGCCAGAGGCCTCGGCGAGGCGGGCCGTGCTTTCCCAGCCACGGACCGCGCTCCCCAGCCACCGCTGCCTGACGTTAGGGGGCCTCGGTAAATCGCCGGTTGGCGAGCCTCAGTTTGCCCGTCCGTAAAATGGCGGCTCGCGGTAGCCGCACTTAGCGGTGGGAACTTTGTTGAAGTCTGAGCACTTTCCTTTTCATTCAGTAGTTACAAGATTGTAAGGAAGTGGTTGTTATGATACCCTTTTCGGACAAGGAACCTAATTTTGAGCTTCCGCTCACATACGAAGCCCTACTCCTTGTTACCGAGACGAATTTGAGTCCGCTGGACCGAGGCCTCCTTCCCAGCTGTATTGGGGGTGACCCTTGTCCAGAGCTCCCTAGCCCCTTCCTCCTTTCTCCTTATTCGCCATGCCTGTTCATTTCTCCACCCTAGTTTCGACTGTTTAGTTGGGGGAACAGCATGGTGGTCAGAGAGAGAGTGGCCAATTGCAGAGAGCCTTACGGGCATCGTAATGGCTCTGGCTGTGAGCCAGGGCATGGTTCTGAGCAGAGCAGTCATGGGCTCTGGCCTCCTCAAAGGATCACTCACTCTGGCTTCTGTGTGGAGGGCAGACTTAAAGACGGTGAGGGAAGGACCAGAGTGACCTTTGTACCAATGCAGTAATCAACGTGGGTGGTGATCCGTGGTCAGATTGTGGAAATGTTAGTGTCCTAAAGGTAGCGCCAACAGGCAGTAGGTTAAAGGTTGTGCATCATGGGCTGCAGTCCGGTCTGTAATACCCAGAACAAGGAAGGGCATGGAGGAGGCCTCTCAAAGCAGAGCTGTTCACCAAGGCCCGGTGGGGAGCGGGTTACAGGTGTGTGATGATACTGCTTCCCTCATACCCAGGCCCTCTCCTACTTCAGGTACCCCAGCTTGTTGGATGGTACCTTGTTCTCTCTGTGTCATGAGGTGGCAATGCTGGGGCGAACAGCCATCTTGGATGCCACATTATGGAAGTCTGGGCTACGTCTGGGCTGTTACTGAGGTTTCTGAGTGGGGAGAGACAAGAGCAGTAGGAGAATCTAGGTTGTCTGTGGACATGCCCTTCCTCTGAGAGGTGCCCAAAATGTGGTCACCCCATGCCACTTGAAGGGCTTCAGCTGGTTCCATTTCCTCATAACCAGATAAGAATAAAAGGTAAAGGGAGGGGCTTCCCTGGCTCAGTGGTTAAGAATCCACCTGCCAATGCAGGGGACACAGGTTCGAGCCCTGGTCTGGGAAGATCCCACATGCTACAGAGCAACTAAGCCCGTGTGCCACAACTACTGAGCCTGCGCTCTAGAGCCCGTGAGCCACAACTACTGAAGCCCGCGCACCTAGAGCCCATGCTCTGCAACAAGAGAAGCCACCGCAATGAGAAGTCTCCACGCCACAATGAAGAGTAGCCCGCACTGGCCACAACTAGAGGAAGCCCGCATGCAGCAAGGAAGACCCAATGCAGCCAAAAATAAATAAATAAAAATTAATTAATTAATTAAAATTTTTTTAAAGGTAAAGGAAGGAGGAGTCCAGGATACATTACTTGGAACAAGTAGGGTATTTTATGAACTGGGTTGTAGGGTCACCAATAGTATAATAACTAGCACAAGTCAGCTAGACTTGAAGTTACCTTATGCTTTCAAATCCTAGGATTAACTCATCTTCTCCAGCGAAGAGTCCAAGAGTCACTAAGGTCAACACTATGGGATTCTGAGTCCCCCCAGAAGGACGTCAAGATGCTTCTCTACTGCTGGTGACCATGAAGAAGCTCCCCGTTCCACAGCTTTTCTTTGCCACCAGTTCACCATTCAGCATTCAATTTCTCACATCCTTGGAATTTAACGTTAGACGTCTGCTCGTTTTTCTTTTAAGAAAAATATGTAAAACATAGTAAACTCGTAAGAGATTCAATGAAACCCTGTGAACACACCCCTAAGCAAAAAAAAAAAAAAAAAAAAAAGAACATCAACCACAGGCTGAAACACCTGTGTTTCCCTCGCCAATAGAAACCCCCCTTCCTCCAGAGGCAGCCACTATCCTGAATGAGATGTGGATCACTCCATACATTTCCTGAAACTTTACATGCCCGTATTCGAGAGCAATACAAAGCATGTTTTGCATTCATATAAATGCATAAGATTTCATCTGCAACTTGCATTTTTTGCTCCATATATTTATCATTGAAAGATTTATCCTTTCAGTGTTTTTGTTTTTTTTTTTTCCATGTGGCATGTGGGATCTTAGTTCCCCAACTAGGGAATCGAACCCGGCCCCCTGCAGTGGAAGCATGGAGTCCTAATGCATTATTTTAAAACTGCATTATTTATTTATTTTTTTTGCATTATTTTTAAAGGTTTTTTTTTTTGACATGGACCATTTTTTAAAAGTCTTTATTGAATTAGTTACAATATTGCTTCTGTTTTATGTTTTGGTTTTTTGGCCATGAGGCATGTGGGATCTTAGCTCCATAACCAGGGATCAAACCTGCACCCCCCTGCACTGCAATGCAAAGTCTTAACCACTTGACAGCCAGGGAAGTCCCAACAATTGCCTTTTTATATGCTTGTAATGAACAACTGGAAATTGAAAATAGTAAAAATACCATTTACCATAACATCAAAAAATATGAAATACTTAGGGATAAATGTGACAAAAGATGTGAAGAATTCGTACATTGAAAACAAAATATTGCTGACAGAAATTAAAGAAGACCTAAACAAATAGAGAAATATACTTGTTTATATGTTAGAGGACTCTATTGTTAGGATGTCAATTATCTTCAATTGATCTATAGATTCAAAGCATTTCCAATCAAAATCCCAGCAGGAGTTTTTGTAGACATGGAATCATATGAAAATGCAAAGACCTAGAATAATAAAAACAACTCAGAAATGAAGAAAATTGGAGAGTTAGCACTGTCTGATCTCAAAAATTATTATAAAGTACATAATCGAAACAGCATGGTATTGGTATAAACAGATACATCAATGAAACAGAATATATAGTTCAGAAATAAGCCCATACATCTATGGATAACTGATTTTTTACAAAGGCACAGAAGGCAACACAGTGGGAAAAGGATAGCCTTTGCAACAAGTAGTACTGGAACAACAGAATATCTATTTTTATATTTTTTTTAAAAAAGAACTTTGATCCTTAACTCACACCGTGTACAAAAATTAAATAAAAGTGGATCAACAATAAGAACCCAATTTCTGAAAAAAGGGTAAAATATTTTCATGAAAGAAAATAGGCAAATGACAAATAAGCACTTGAAAAGATGTTCAACATCAATAGTAATTAGAGAAATATAAATTAAAACCACAATGAGTGGCTTCCCTGGTGGCGCAGTGGTTAAGAATGCAGGGGACACAGGTTCAATCCCTGGTCTGGGAAAATCCTACGTGCCACGGAGCAACTAAGCCCATGCACCACAGCTACTGAGCCTGCGCTCTAGAGCCCGCGAGCCACAACTACTGAGCCCACGTGCCACAACTACTGAAGCCCACGCACCTAGAGCCCATGCTCTGCAACAAGAGTAGCCACTGCAATGAGAAGCCCATGTACCACAATGAAGAGTAGCCCCCGCTCACCAAAACTAGAGAAAGCCCACGTGCAGCAACAAAGACCCAACACAGCCAAAAATAAATAAATAAAATAAATAAATTTATTTAAAAAAACACACTACAAGAATCCAATACACATCTACTGGAGTTGCAAAAATCAAAAAGAATTACCATACCAAATATTGATGGGGATGTGGAGGAACTGGAACTCTCATACTTTGCTGATGGGAATGTAAAATGATACAACCACTTTGAAAAACAAAATGACAGTTTCTTAAAATGCTGAACTTACACCTACTGTATGATCCAGATATTTTAATCCTATTTATCCAAAAGGAAATATATGTCCATACAAAGACTTGTACACTATACTAGTGTTCATAGCAGCTTTATTTGTAATAGCCCCAAACTGGAAACAACCCAAATGTCCACCAACAAATGACTGGATAAACAAATTGTGGTAGATCCATAAAATGGAATACTAGTCAGCAGTAAAATGGAATGACCTATTGATACATGCACCAACATGGATGGATCTCAAAATAATTATGCTAAGAAGCCAGTTCCCCCTCCCAAAAAAAAGAGTATGCAACATATCATTCCATTTATATACAAGTCTAGAAAATTCAAGCTAATCTATAGTAACCGAAAGCAGACCTGTGGTCATTTGGGAACAGAGGAATGGGGAAGGGTGTGGAGAGGTAGGAGGAGGGACTTCAAGCGGCATGAAGAAACGTGCGGGGGTGATGGTCATATTCATTTTCTTGATTGTGGTGATGGTTTTACAGATTTAAACGTCAAAATTGGAACTTCCCTGGAGGTCCAGTGGTTAAGACTCAGCGCTTCCACTGCAGGGGGCACGGGTTCAATCCCTGATAGGGGAACTAAGATCCCACAAGCCGCATGGCGTGGCCAAAAGAATAAAAAATAATTTTTTAAAAAAAGGTCAAGGGGAAAAAAAAAGTCAAGTGGACTTCCCTGGTGGTCCAGTGGTAAAGAATCCGCCTTCCAATGCAGGGGACGCAGGATCGACCCCTGGTCGGGGAACTAAGATCCCACATGCTGCAGGGCAACTAAGCCTGTGCGCCTCAACTAGAGAGAGAAGCCCGCGCGCCCCAACAAAGGATCCTGCATGCCGCAGTGAAGATCCCACGTGCCACAACTAAGACAGGATGCAGCCAAAAATAAAATAAATATTTTTTAAAAGGTCAAAATTTATGAAATTGTACACTTTAAAATACGTGCAGTTTATTTTTATTTATTTTTTTGGCTGCGTTGGGTCTTCGTTGCTGCGCTCTGGCTTTCTCTAGTTGCGGTGAGCGGGGGATAGTCTTCATTGAGGTGCGCGGGTTTCTCACTTTGGTGGCTTCTCTTGTTGCGAAGCACAGGCTCTAGGCACAAGGGCTTCAGTAGTGGGGGCACACGGGCTCAGTATTTGCGGCACACACGCCCTGGAGCGCACGAGCTTAGTAGTTGTGGCTCACAGGCTCTCGAGCACAGGCTCAGTAGTTGTGGCACACGGGCTTAGTTGCTCCGCAGCATGTGGGATCTTCTAGGACCAGGGATTGAGCCCGTGTCCCCTGAATTGGCAGGTAGATTCTTAACCACTGCACCACCAGGGAAGTCCATGTGCAGTTTATTATGTGTCAATTATACTGCAGTAAGCTGATTAGAAAGTCTTTTAGGAGAAAATACAAGATACTATTTTTAAGACCCAAATGTAGTTGGGATTTTGAACTGAAGACATAAAACACAAACAATGAAAAAAAAAGACATTTTTTTAAATCCTTCTTTTCTTCAAAAGACACCATAAACAAAGTAAAAGATAGGACTCCATGCTTCCACTGCATGCACAGCTTGCAGGATCCCAGTTCCCCCACCAGGGATTGAACCCAGGCCACGGCAGTGAAAACACCAAATCCTAACCACCAGACCACAAGGGAACTCCCTGCAATTAATTTTTTTGAGTACTTAGGATTTTTGTTATTTCAACTGTTTAAAAAACAACAAAAACAAAATGGAAAAAGATCTTTCCAAAATGATTGGATATTTACCTAAGGAAATTATTCTCACATAAAATCTCTAGAAGAACATCATTAACAACACGAAAAAGTTACTGTGGCCAATAACACTGAAAATGTTCCTCTTTTTATAGCAAAACCCAGGCCATGGCAGTGACAGTGCTGAACCCTAACCACTAGACCACCAGGGAGCTCCCTGCAATTTTTTAAAAAAATATTTATTTTTATATTTATTTATTTGTCTGCACTGGGTCTTAGTTGTGGCATGCTGGATCTTCGTTGCCACGTGCCAAATCTTTAGTTGCGGCATGTGGGCTATGTTACTTGCAGCATGCGGGATCTACTTCCCTAACCAGGGATCGAACCTGGGCCCCCTGCATTGGGAGTGCAGAGTCTTAACCACTGGACCACCAGGGATTTTTGAATATTGATCTTGTATCCTGCAATCCTGCTCTACTCACTTGCTAGTCCTAATAGTTTTTTTTTTTTGATTCCATCAGATTTTTTACATTGAAGATCATTTAATCTGTAAATAACAACAGATTTTACTTCTTCCATTCCAATACGGATTCCTTTTATTCCATTTTCTTGCCAATTGCCTTAGCTAGAACCTCCATTACAATGTTGAATAGAAGTGGTGAGATCAGACATCCTTGTCTTGTTCTCATCTTAGGGGTAAAGCATTCCATTTTTTTCTATTGAGTGTGATATTACCTGTAGGTTTTTGTAGATGCCTTTTATCAGGTTGAGGCAAGGGACATGAAAGAACTTGCTAGGGTAATGGAAATGTTCTGTGTCTTGATATGCGTTTGTCAAAAATGATTGAATGGTGCATCTAAGATATGAGCACTTCACTGTTCTGGATACACAGCAAAATTCTAGGCCAAGGGGATTCTCAGGATGAGAAAATTACTTTTGTACTTGGAGTTCTTCCTGCCCCAAGTTTGGGGCTCTGTTCCACCCGCTCACTGTTGTCCAAGGCTCTGCTGCTCTCTCCTTCCTTGTTCAGAGTTGCTCTAGCCAATTTTGAGGCTACCTGCACCCAGACCAGTTGCTTGTCCCCAGCGTGCTCACCTGTGAAGGGGTCACCTCCTTGAAATGCATCAGGGCTTCCTTGCTCCCAACCCCTCTTTGGTAGTGTACCACAGGAGAGTATAATTTTTAAACTTTGTTTTACTCATTGTTACATTGGGAGCTATGGTTGTTCATGCACTCCTACGTGTTCATTGGAAACAAGTTCGATGTTGTCATTTTCTTTAAAGCTACCCCTGTGATTAAAATGTAGTCAGGGGGAGAATCACAGGTGAGGGCCCCAGTAAGCTGTTAAGGATCTGAATCTTAAATTCTGGATAAAATGGGAAGACACAGGAACTTTCTCCACAGAGGCTGGCATGACAGGAGTTACGTTTCAGCAGGAATTCTACCTGCTGTTTGAAGAAGAAACAGGTAAACAAATCTTTGCAAACTCTGATAAATGGTGTGATGAAGGATCAGCTAGGTTTGGTTGGTCATGAATGTCCTTTCTAAAGTGATGTTTAAGCCCAGACCAGAAGGATGGGTCTCAGCTTCCCAAAGGTTATGCTGGGTGGACTGTGGTTCCAGATGGAGGGAAAAACGTTTGCAGGCACCTTGACAAGATTCCAGGAACCAGAACAGGGCCAGTGCAAGCCAAGCAGGGTGAACACCTGGGACAGTGCTATGGTGGGAGCATTCAGAGGCAGGCAGAAACCAGACACAGGCTGAGAAGTTACTTATTCTGGGAACTGTGCTGAATAAGTAAGCTGCATGTGTATCAAATGGTACACATTCACTGTAAACAAAATCGCTTAGGAAAAGGTAGAGCAAACATTGCTTAAAAGTCCCATCACCCATAGATAATGAATGTCAACATGTGGGTGACATTCTTCCACAGAGTTCCCCTGAGATTTATGGTTTCACAGAGTTGGGATCATCCAGGTTGTTATGAACCTAATTTTGTCTCCCAACAATATGCCATTTAATTTCTGCACCATAGTTACTTAAACATTCTCCTATTGGTGAGCATTTCTTAGTTTGCTGTTACAAACCGTGCTATAACAAAGGTCCTATGCCCGTGTGCGTTCATAACTGGGCAGTTATTTCCACGGGTGAGACTGCTGAATCAACTCATGAGCATACTTTACATATGGACACTACTAACCTGACCACCCTATAAAGAGGGTGCACCCATATAACCATCCATGGGTGCTGAATAATAGGGTCCATTTCCCTACTAGTTTTGCCTACATCCAACACAGTCTTTTAAAATCCTTGCCAGTCTTTACCTGTCAGTTAGTCTCCTGGGACTGAATTTTCTGCAGTCTAAACAGAACTTCCTTACTAGGATTTTTGTATTAAATGAGGTTACTTAGACTGAAAGCTTGGAATACTGCCTACCTCATAACAGGTGCCCAAGTATATACTTTTATCATTTTTATTTATATCTCTTTGATTATTGATGAGCTCATACACTTTTCCATGTATTTATTGTCCATATGTGCTCCTTTTGTGAACTGCCTGCTCATACATAAGGACTGGTGAGCAACCTTGCCTTGGTCCTTCCTGAATGGAACAGGAACGGCTCTAGGTCAGGGATTGGCAAAGCTTTTCTGGCATTTTGGCTTTTCAGGCCATGCGACCTCTTTCACAGCTACTCTACCTCATAAGCAGCTACCGACAACATGGAAATGAGTGGGTACATGCTATGTTCCAACAAAACTTTACTTACAAAAACACATGGGCCAGATTTGGCCTGTGGGCCCTAGTTTGCCAACCTCAGCTCTAGTGCCACCATTAAGCCTGATATCATCGTATTATAAAAATACATTTTCTGTTACCAGGGTTTTTTTCCCCTGAAATAATAAATATTAAATTTTATCAGCTTTTTTCATGAATCATTGAGATGACTTGTTTTTCTCCACTGCTTGATTAAAATGGAGCATGGTAGTTGTATATTTCCTAATGCAAAGTACCCGTTTACTGCAGTGATTGTTCTTAAATCCAGGTATACTCACTGTAATGTCTGATCTGGAACTTTTGCATTAATATTCCTGAGAGATATTGGCCTTTTTCTTTCTTTGAGCTTTGACAGACTGGTATCACAAAAGAGGTAGCATTCAACTTTCTATATGTTCTGGAATAGTTGTATATCAAAGAGTTTTCTATTTCTTGAAGGTGAAAATAATTCAGTGGTAAAATAGCTTGGGCTTGAAATTTTGTGGAGTAATTCCCTGAGAACTTTTTCAATTTATTCTGAAATGTTTAGTGTATTAGGTTTTCTGTGTCTTCTTCAGTCAATATTATGTTTTCCTAGAAAACTGTCTTTTTCATCTAAGTTTATCAGGTGTGTTAACACAAAAATGTACAAATCTTATGATATAATTTTCTCTCTGTTTATTTCCCTTTTCATTCCCAATGGTGCAAATCTGTGTGTTATTTTTCTTGACCGTGTTAGTTTGGAATTTATAGTTTGTTTTTCTCAGAATCATCTTTTACCATGTATTTTCTCCTTTTATCACTATTACATCCTTGTTTCTGCCTTGATTAGAAATAATTTTTTTCTAATTTCTTGTGTTTAGCACTAAATTTATTTCCATTTCTTCTTGTTTTTGCTACTTTAGTGCACCCATTTCTAATGATTCAGACTGACATTTGAGCTTCTTTCTCCTCCTTGTATTTTTATTTGTTGTAAAACTGTACCAATTTTTAGAGAAACATAAAAAGGCACAGTATTCCCAGACTCTTATTAAATTAGCTATGTTCATTTCTGTTTTCTTCTAAGCCCTTGTCCAGATGCACACATAGGACAACACAGCCACAACAATTCTGCACTTCTCAGTACACATTACAGGTGCTTTCCATATTTCTACACAGTGTTCATAATAACAGTTTATGGTGACTTCCTGAAACAAATTAGAAGTACCCTAACTTTCTAGCATTGGAGAACAAAGAAGTAAATAATAGCACTCTGGCTCTTTGAAATAGTACATTCAGTCTTTGAGTCAAATATCATCAACCTATTCTGACTTCTCAGCAACGGCCTTTCCCACACTGGTTGATTGTATTAACTAGTATTATTGAAGGGAGTTTTGATTTTACTAATTATTTTTCATTGGCAATTTACCCAGGTATCAAATACCACCCAGTCTCAGCCCTTCTCTGGAAATGGTTAAAAAAGACAAAATCTACATATACTTGTATAGCTTTTGTGAATTAAAGTGCAATGTGTAATTTCCTCCCCCTGGTATGAGTTCTTTGGTGCCCAATAAAGTTAGAACCTTGATTGAAAGCTTTCCCACACTGATGACATTCATACGGTTTCTCTCCAGTGTGTGTTCTCTTATGTTGAGTGAAGGATAAATGAAAACTGTAAGTTTTCCCACATTCATTACATTTGTAGGGTTTCTCTCCAGTATGTGTTCTCTTGTGCACATTAAGATTACACTGTCCACTGAAGGATTTTCTACATTCATCACATTTATAGGGATTCTCTCTAGTATGAGTTCTCTGATGTACATTAAGGTGAGAATTTTGGCTAGAAGATTTTCCACATTTATTACATTTATAAGGTTTCTCACCAGTGTGAATTCTCTGGTGCAAAATGAGGTGAACACTCTGCCAGAAAGATTTCCCACATTCATTACATTCATAGGCTTTTTCTCTACTGAGATTTCTTAGATGATGAGAAAGAGATGAAAGCTTCTTAAAGGCTTTCCAACATTCATTACATTCATAGGATTTCTCCTTACTATGAGTTCTCATGAACTGAGAGAGGTGTGACCTATGGGTAAAGAAATCCCCACTTTCCTTATATCCGTAACATTTTTCTCCAGTATTAATTATCTCATGTGTAGAAAAGTATATGCTCTGGTTGGTATATTTACCGTGCTCATTCAACTTACACAATTTTTCCAGGACTTTTCCACATGGATTGCCTTTACAAGGTTTCTTTTCTACCAAGATTTCCTGATGATTCTGTAAAACAAAATTATACTGTAAACTGTGAACTCCTGAGTCAGTTTGATGAAAATGTTCTTTGATAAGAAATCTCTGTGAAGAAACAAAGTTGGAATTGAAGCTGCATTTCCCCACAACTTCAGCATTTTCCCAATCCCCATCCGGGGTCACTAGTTGCCCTTGTTCATATTCCACTGGCCCCACACTAACACTGTACATCTTCTGCTTTTCTGATTCATTCTCAGATTTCCAGTCATCTGCTACGGTAGAACGCCAGGAATCACCCATTGTGTATCTTTCCAGGTTCATGCTGCTGGGTAATCCGTCACCAGAAATGGCCTCTGTTGATGGTGACTCTTGGCTTTTAGGTCTGTTCTTCCATGCTGGAAGGAAATGAAAAACAGGTGCTTGGGAAAAAACTCCTAGAGTGAGAATGATGAGATAAAAGCAACAAGATGTGCACAATACAAGTAGATGTTTTTAAATATCAACTAAGGGAACAGATGGAACTTTGAGAAGAGAACCCACAAAATGTACACACAGAACAAGAGGAATCCACAGGAAGACTGATCAGCTAAAAAAGTCATCAGCAAAACAGGGGGAGAAGACACATTAGGGGAAACATCATGGAATAAGCAGACATCCCAAACATAAAATATTCTGAACAGCCACCCCTCTTTAATGCTTAGATATCTCCAAATTCTGATCCATCTCCCTAGTTAGGTCCATTCCTCCTGTAACTGACATCATATTAACCTTCCTAACAAACAAGTTTCACAATGTCAAGAGAATACCTCTTTAGACCCAGTCCTCCCGAGCAATCAGAATCAGGGTCAAACTACCACAGCTCTCCTTGTTCCTTTTTCTGCTGGGTTTCTTTAGTTCTCCCTGTAAGTGACCATTTCCCCCATTAACACACAGTTCCTGTCTGTTTGAGGACCTGCCTTTGATCCCCAAGGTCTCAGGTGACAGCAACCCTTCCCTTTCTTCTCATCATTCAGGTCACAACTCCCAGGTCACCTCCTCTAAGAGACCCTCTCTGACCTCCCCTCCTATACGGGTTCCTCCTCATTTTCCAGCTCACTGTCCTGTTTTATCTGCTGCTCAGCACTGGTTAGCGCTATTTAACATCACCTTGTTCTTTTGGTCCTTTATTGTCTGCTCTTCCCCAGACACCAGCACAGCACTGGTAGCTCTGTGGGTGCCTGGGACATGTCTGTGAGGTGGACAGAGTGTACACAATTGTGCTCCTGCCAGGTGGGGAGGCCCTACATTCCTGTCCACAGGGAGGAGGCTATGGAACTGACTGTGAGGAGGGCTTTGCAAAGTCAAGCAGAGCAAAGGAGGGGACCCAGAAACCTGCAGTGGGTTTCTCCATGAGTCCTTAGCTGGACCCTAACTGCAAATGTATCGGAAAAGGCTCTCAAAGACCTGGCAAAGAACAGCTGCTAGGGTTCTGAGCAGAGGTTTCAGGAGTTACACAGTGTTGGGAGGCATTAGAGTTCTGACCCAGCTTGGGCAAAAGAACTTCAGTAAGCACCCAAGGCATTCAGCTGAAACCCCAGAAAGCTACATCCCAGAAGGAAAGACCATGCCCAAGAATAAGGGCTACATCCAAGGATTAAGCAAAATCAAATTAACTCTACCTTAATCAATCCTAAACCAAGCCTCATCAGGATTAGGGTGATTTGTAATTATTTAACCACCTACCAAAACAAAATTCACACTCTTTAGTAGAAGATAACAATCTATAGTCCCTACAATGTATCATCCAAGTGTCCAGTATACAAAAAAATGACTAGAATCAGGAAATGCAAGAATCAGGAAAATATGACACATAATCAAGAAAAAAAACTCAACAAAAATAGATATCCCAAACATTAGAAGTAGCAGGAAAAGATTTTAAAATAACTATTATAAACATGATAAATAATTTCATGGAAAAAAAAGAAGAAAAGAACCAAAAAAATTATAGAACTAAATAAAAATATAATATCTGACGTAAACCATGAATGCACTTAACGGCAGACTGGACACAGTAGAAGAAAGGATTGTGAACTAAGGCAGGTAAGTGGAAACTTTATGATGATACAAAGGAAGAGAAAAGAATGTAAAAACAGAGCATCTAACACAGGATTAACGTGTAACATGTAATGTTACAACAGAGAGACAGAAAGCAGCAGAAGGCATATTTGAAGAGAAGTGGGAGAGAGTTTTCCTAGATTGATTACAGGCACCATCCTATAGATCCAACAAACTCAGCAAACTCCAAACAGAATCATTTCAAAGAAGACCTCACCTAAAACATCACAAACCAAATAAAAAGTAAAAATCTTAAAAGTAATCAGAAGAAAACAACAGATTATATTCATGGAACAACAAGAAGAAAAACAGCTGACTTCCCACAAGAAACAATGGAAACAAGGAAACAAAAGACAAACATCTTTAAAGCTGAAAGAAAAAACCTAAAATTTTATATCCAAGAAAAAAATCCTTCCAAAATGAAGGCTTAATAAAGACATTTTTAGGCTCGCGTGCGCATACACACACACACACACACAAAGTGGAGAGAATTTTTCACCATCTGAGCATATCACAAGAAATACTACAGCATGTTTTGTTGTTGTTTTTACATAGAGTAGTTTATTCCCTATCGCTCTACAGTCATAAGAAATGATATAACAATAAAACTGAAAGGTAACTAACATAATCCTGATGATGAAACTCAATAACAAAGCAGGTACCTGAAACTGAACATCGTTTAACAAAATGGAGGAAAAGCCACGAGCTGATGTTGTCTTTTAACCCTTGACCCTCTATCTTTTCACTACTGCATTCAGCCAATATTCCTTAATAGTACTGGCTTCTATCAACTGCCTGCATAATCTGGGTTTTAGAAGATTACATGTCTAACTAGAAGCCTCTCCCCTTCCACCATTATCCTTCATAACAGCAGGAGTATAGGTGTGTACATTTATTTCCTGGCAAATGTTCTATCCCTAAGGTCTGAAATTTATAACATTAGCTTTTAAATTTTATCATTATCTTTCAAAAACTATTCTTCTGGTTGTTAAATCAATTATCATCGATGTTAATTTTTTATCTACAGGTTATTTCTGTTGCTAATACTCTATGGTGATAGTAAAGCAACCTCAGAACTCTAGCATAAGGTTACCCTCTGAGAGTTAATCTAGTAAAATTAACAAATAATGACTGAGACTCATCATCTGTATAAATAAGCAAAGTGTCAATTATTGTAAATGTCTGCCTCAATCTCAACCAGGGTAACGGCAGTCTGATCTTGGGGAGAAATTACTGATACATGATGTTAAGTAAGAAAGCTAGAACCAAATCAGTACAAGAAAGATCATAATAACAGAAGTAACTTGGATGGTGGTATTTGCAAAGCACTGAAATCTGGCATGTTACATCTGTTAGATATGTAACCTGATATATAACAAATATTTACTGAGTTAAGTAATCTGAACTGAGAATAAAGAAGCCAGATATGGTGATAATGTAGTCCTTACCCTAATAGATGTTTACTGTTCAAGGGCAACAACCTGCAGAGAAAATCTTATGATTCTGACGCTTGACATCATATATTTTAGCATGTCATTACATACTTCAATGTATGCTAAATACAGCTAGTAAAGTCATTCTAAATGACAGTCTCTGGGGGAAAGATATACATGAAAACCAGATTTCCATTTTACCCCCTCCCCACTTAATTTCCATTTTTTTAATGTAACTTTTTTGTTGAGCTCGTATTAAACACTTACCAAAACAGAATCAAAAAAGTGAAAGGTCACAGGCAGTGTGGGTTTAAACTTTAAAGCACCGAACTCAGAGACACAGGAACTGAACCATCAGTTCTAATCTCATTAACTTTTTCCCTGTAGATGCTCTCTGCTCCCTTAAAAACAGTTCATGAACTGCACCTCCCTCCCAGAGAGAAGTGAGACACATGTGGGAGCCTCATCCAGGCTGGAATGACAGAAGAAGCAGCCAAGACTTTAGAATGATGACAGACTCATCTGAAATCTCCTCCGGGTACAGCATGTTTTTTAGCCTGAAAGGAAACCATCAAAGATAGAAGCCTGGATCTGCAGAAAGGAATGAAGAGCAACCCCAAAACTAATTAACTAGGAAAAAAATATTGTACAAAATTACTTTTAAATTCCTTTAAAATGCTGGTGACCGTATAATGCAAGAATAACAACAATGCATAATGGACTTATATAATATGTAAAAGTGATGTATACGACAACAGGGAAAACTGCAATTATACTAATATATAAGTTCTTACATTAAGTGGCATAATATTAATTCCAGGTAGATTATTATAAGATAAAATTTGTATTGTTAACCCTAGAGCAAATAAAACATAAGATTATACAATATTACAAAGACATAAAGCTAAGAAGAAATAAAAGGAGATGAAATGGAATAAATACCCAATTAATCCAAAAGAAGGCAACATGGAAAAACAAAGGTACAAAGACCAGATGAGACAAACAGAATAACAACGTGGCAGATATAAACCCAAACATATCAGTAATTATATAATAAATACAAATTTACTGAACAAATTAAGAAATAAGACTGCCAAAATGGATTACAAACAAAACCCAATTAAATGCTGTTTACAAGAGACTCACTTTAACATTTCAACAGGTGAGTTGAAAGTAAAAATAAAGAAAAAGACAGGTGGGACTTCCCTAGTGGTCCAGTGGCTAAGGCTCTGTGCTCCCAATGCAGGGGGCCTGGGTTCGATCCCTGGTCAGGGAACTAGATCCCACATGCAATCTTCGCACGTGGCAATGAAGATCCTGTGTGTGGCAACTAAGACCCGGTGCAGCCAAGTAAATTAAATAAAACATTTTTTTTTTAAAGTGTATGTTCAATAGGAAGGCCAAACAATCTGCCATGTCATTAAGCCCAGTAACATAGCTTCAAAATACATGAAGCAAAAATTGGTAAAAAATATTCAGAGATACAAACTACTATGTATAAAATAGATAAGCAACAGGATATATTGCACAGCACAGGGAAATACAGTCATTGTTTTGTAATAACTTTAAATGGAATATAATCTATAATACTGAATCACTATGTTGTACACCTGAAACTAATATAACATTGTAAGTCAACTATACTTCTATAAAAAAATAAAGTTATGCTAGCTTCATAAAAACTTTTTTTAAGTTTTCATCACAAGAAATAAAAAATTATAGCTATGTAGTGATAGATTTTAACTAAACTTATTGTGGTAAATATTTCAAAATATATACATAGATCAAATCATAATGTTGTACAGCTTAATGTAATACAATTTTACATGTCAATTATATCTCAATAAAACTAGAAAAAGAAAAAAGAATTGATTAAAAAAATATACAGAAATCCAGTAATGGTTGGAGATTTTAACACTCTTCTGTCAGTAGCTGATGGAACAAGCAAACAAGAAAATCCATGAGAATAAAGTGTGCAACACAACTAAGCAACTCAACTTAAATGACATTTATCAAGCACTGTGCCTAACAAGAGCAGAATACACATTCACGGGCTTCCCTGGTGGCGCAGTGGTTGAGAATCTGCCTGCCAATGCAGGGGACACGGGTTCGAGCCCTGGTCTGGGAAGATCCCACATGCCGCAGAGCAACTGGGCCCATGAGCCACAACTACTGAGCCTGCGCGTCTGGAGCCTGTGCTCCGCAACAAGAGAGGCCGTGATAGTGAGAGGCCCGCGCATCGCGATGAAGAGTGGCCCCTGCTTGCCACAACTGGAGAAGGCCCTCGCACAGAGACGAAGACCCAACACAGCCAAAAAAAAAAAAAAAAAGAATACACATTCACTAAAATAGATCATATGCTGTCTCATACAGACATTTCTCAATAAATTTAAAAGGACTGGATACATACAGAATATGTTATTTGACCACAATGGAATTAATCTGGCCATCAATAATAAAAATCTCCTCATATTTAGAAATTAAACAGTGTATTTTCCAGATCAAAGAAGAAATCAGTTTCATATATTCAAAGAACTGACCGCCAATGAAAATATAATATATGAAAATGTGCAGGATGCAGTTAAAATAGACTTAAAGGAAAATGTGTAGCTATAAATGCAAGCATCAGAAAGGAAGGATTAAAATTAATGACCCAGGGACTTCCTGGTCCAGTTGTAAAGAATCTGCCTTGCAATACAGGGGACACGGGTTTGATCCCTGTTCAGGGAACTAAGATCCCACATGCCACAAGGCTGCTAAGCCCACATGCCACAACTACTGAACTCACGCGCCTCAACTAGAGTCCACATGCCGCCAACTACAGAGCCCTGGAACATGTGCGCCACAACTAGAGAAGAGAAAACCCTCACGCCACAACTAGAGAGAAGCCCGAGTACCACAACGAAGAGCCCGGGCCACAAGGAAAGATCCCGCATGCCTCAACATAGATCCCACGTGCCACAACTAAGACCCAATGCAGCCAAAAATAGATAAAATAGATAAATAAATAATAAATAAATCTTTAAAAAAAATTAATGACCTAAGCTTCTATCTCAAAAAACCAGGGAAAAGGAAAGCAAATTAAACCAAGAAAAAGGAACAAAATAGTCAAGTGGGGAAACCAACAGAACAAAGGTAAAAAAAATACAATCATGACAATACATGCATGTAGAGTATTTGATAAAATATAATGCCCATTCATGATAAAAACTCAGCAAACCAGGAATAGAGTGCCCTCAATCAGACTGCCCTCAATCAGATAAAGGGCATCAGATCACATTTAATGGTGAAATACGGAATGCTATTTCTTGGTATCATGAGCAAGGCAAGTATGTCCATTCTCACTTTTATTCAAGATTGTACTGGATAATCTAAAGTAACAGATATCATATAACAATGGTTGTCACCACTGGGGGTACTAACTGGAGAGGGACATAAAGGAAATATATGGCGAGATGAAAATATTCTATGTGTGGATTAAAGTATGGGTTACATAAATATACAGTTCTAAAACTTTACTGGACTGTACTCTTAAGGACAGCATGTCTCACTGTTAAGTACCAGAGATCCTAGTCAGTATAGTTAACATTAAATAAGGAAAACATAAAGGCTGGAAAGGAAGAAGTAAAGCAATTTTTTTTTTTTTGTATATGACATGATTGTGTAAGAAATCCAAGGAAACTAACAAATTTCTAGAACATGTAAATGATTTTAGCAAGTTCACAGTGATGAAATAAAATTTATATTTTAAGGCAGGACAAGAAAAAATTAAACATAAAATTCTCTGTGTTTGTTTGGGCCTTCTCCCTCCCTCCCTAGTGTGCAGCGTCAATCTGCATTACACATTAACCAGAGCTCCTCAAAGATGGGAGTGCCTGCTCGACGGTAAAGATTAAATTTTTTCCCTTTCTTCTGACTCTAGCAACGTAACTTCTTAAAAGAACAGCATTCTTGGGACTTCCCTGGCGGTCCAGTGGTTAAGACTCCACACTTCAAATGCAGGAGGCGCAGGTTCGATCTCTGGTTGGGGAACTAGGGTCTCACATGCCGCGCAGCGCGGCGAAGAAAAAAAAAAGAACAGCATTCTTCCCCAACTCTGTAGGGGTCATAGTGACTTGTTGCTCACTTTGTATGTGCTTCCCTGGACTATCTTTGGAGAACTTTATATAAAATATAAGTATTTTGATGTACCACCCTCCTACTCTCAATAGGAGGATTCCCACCACTATCAGGATTCATGCCTAAATGAATGATTATTCAAGAAATAACAAAAAACAATACTATTATCCTACCCACACTCAGCTACCACAGCACTGCTCAACCTGTACTTCTACATACAACTCACGTACTCCACAGCACTGATCTTATTCCCCTCTACAAACAACATGAAGATAAAATGACAATTCAACTCTACAAAACAAATAATCCTTTTACCAACCATAATCGCAGTATCCACAATACTTCTACCTCTCACACCAATACTGTCAATCCTAGAATAGGAATTTAGGTTAAACCAGACCAAGAGCCTTCAAAGCCCTAAGCAAGTACAATTTACTTAATTCCTGCCTAATAAAGATTGTAAGACTATATCTTACATCAATTGAATGCAAATCAAACACTTTAATTAAGCTAAATCTTCACTAGATGGGAGGGATACATCTCCCACGAACTTTTAGTTAACAGCTAAATACCCTAATCAACTGGCTTCAATCTACTTCTCCAGCCGCGAGAAAAAAAAGGTGGGAGAAGTCCCGGCAGGGTTGAAGCTTCTTCCTTGAATTTGTAATTCAAAATGATCAATTCACCACGGGACTCAGCAAAAAGAGGACTTAACCTCTGTCTTTAGATTTACAGTCTAATGCCTGCTCGGCCATTTTACCTATGTTCATAAATTGCTGATTATTCTCAACCAACCACAAAGACATTGGTACTTTATACTTACTATTTGACGCTTGAGCCGGAATGGTAGGCACTGGCCTAAGCTTATTAATTCACGCTGAACTAGGCCAACCCAGAACACTGCTCGGAGATGACCAAATTTACAACGTGGTAGTAACGGCCCACGCATTTGTAATGATTTTCTTTATAGTTATACCCATTATAATTGGCGGGTTTGGAAACTGGCTACTACCCTTAATAACTGGGGCGCCCAATATGGCTTTTCCCCGTATAAACAATATGAGTTTCTGATTACTCCTTCCTTCTTTCCTATTATTACTAGCATCATCAATAGTTGAAGCCGGTGCGGGTACAGGTTGAATTGTATATCCACCCTTAGCTGGAAACTTAGCACACGCAGGAGCTTCAGTTGACCTTACTATTTTTTCTCTACATTTAGCTGGTGTATTCTCAATTCTTGGGGCTATTAATTTTATCACTACTATCATCAACATAAAACCACCCGCTATAGCCCAGTACCAAACACCACTATTCGTATGATCAGTACTAATCACAGCAGTATTGCTTCTACTATCCTTACCTGTCCTAGCAGCCAGAATCACCATGCTATTAACTGATCGAAACCTGAACACAACTTTCTTCGATCCTGCAGGAGGAGGAGACCCAACCTTATATCAACATGTATTTTGATTCTTTGGACACCCTGAAGTATACATTTTAATCCCACCTGGATTTGGAATGATCTCACACATTGTAACCTACTACTCAGGTAAAAAAGAGCCTTTCGGGTATATGAGTATGGTATGAGCTATAATATCAATCGGGTTCTTAGAGTTTATCATATGGGCCCATCAAATATTCACAGTAGGTACAGACGTTGATATGCGAGCATACTCTACATCAGCCACTATAATTATTGCTATTCCTACAGGGGTAAAAGTATTTAGCTGATTGGCAACACTCCATGGAGGCAATATTAAATGGTCCCCGACCATGAGGTGAGCCTTAGGTTTCATCTTCCTTTTCACAGTCGGCGGACTAATAGGTACTGTCCTAGCTAATTCATCATTAGACATTGTCTTTCATGATACCTACTATGTAGTCACACACTTTCACTATGTGCTCTCAATGGGAGCTGTTTTTGCTATCATAGGAGGATTTGTACACTGATTTCCACTACTCTCAGGATATCCACTCAACATGAGCAAAAATTCACCTCGTGATCATATTCGTGGGTGTCAACATAACCTTCTTCCCACAACATTTTCTAGGCTTATCTGGCATGCCTCGACGATACTCCAACTATCCAGACGCCTATACAACATGAAATACTATTTCATCAATAGGCTCATTCATCTCATTAACAGTGGTCATACTGATAGTCTTCACTATCTGAGAAGTATTCACATCCAAAGGAGAAGTATTAACAGTAGAACTTACTACTACAAATTTAGAGTGGTTAAATGGATGTCCTCCACCATACCATACATTTGAATAGCCAACCTACGTTAATCTAAAGTAGCCAAGAAAGGAAGGAATCGAACCCTCTTTTATTGGTTTCAAGCCAACATCATAGCCGCTATGTCTTTCTTCATGAACGAGGTATTAGTAAAATTTTACATAACTTTGTCGAAGTTAAGTCACAAGTGAAAATCTTGTATACTCTCCGGCATATCCCTTCCAACTAGGTTTTCAAGACGTAAAATCACGCATGATAGAAGAATTGCTACATTTTCAAGACCACATACTGATAACTGTTTTCCTAATTAGCTCCTTAGTTCTCTATATTATTACGCTAATACTTACAACTAAGCTAACACATACTAGCACAATAGATACACAAGAAGTAGAAGCTATCTGGACTATCCTAGCGGCTATTATCTTAATCTTAATTGCCCTGCCATCATTACGAATCCTTTATATAATAGATGAAATCAACAATCCATCTCTTACTGTAAAAACTATAGGCCACCAATGATACTGAAGCTATGAATATACTGACTACGAAGACCTAAATTTTGATTCCTATATAAACCCAACACCAGACCTAAAACCAGAAGAGCTACAACTGCTAGAAGTAGATAACTGAGTAGTTTTACCTATAGAGATAACAATCCAAATACTAATCTCCTCCGAAGATGTATTACACTCATGGGCCATATCCTCCTTAGGCCTAAAGACAGACGCAACCCCAGGGCACCTAAACCAAACAACCCTAATATCAACACGACCAGGCTTGTATTACGGACAGTGTTCAGAGATCTGTGGGTCAAACCATAGCTTCATGCCAAGTGTCCTTGAGCTAGTGCCCCTAAAATACTTTGAAAAATGATCCACGTCTATGCTATAAACTCATTAAGAAGGTAGATTAGCGTTAACCGTTTAAATTAAAGACTGAGAGCTAAAGTTCTCCTTGATAGCATGACACAACTAGATATATCAACATGATTTACTACTATTTCATCTATATTTCTAACATTATTTATTATATTTCAACTAAAAATCTCAAAACACATCTACTACCCCAACCCAAAATCAGCACTCACTAAAGTGCAAAAACAACCTGCCCCTTGAGAAACAGTATGAACGAAAATCTATTTGCCCCTTTCGTAACCCCAATAATAGGCCTCCTTGTAGTCGTTCTAATCATTATATTCCCAAGTATTTTATTTCCAACATCAAAAGGACTAATTAATAATTGCATAATTTCCCTTCAATGACTAATTCAACTCACATCAAAACAAATAATAGGTATCCATAATCATAAAGGACAAACCTGATCACTAATACTAATATCACTCGTTCTAGTTATTGGCTCAACCAATCTCCTCGGACTATTACCCCACTCATTTACCCCCACCACACAGCTCTCAATGAATGTGGGAATGGCCATCCCTCTATGAGCCAGTGCCATCATTACAGGTTTCCGTAATAAAACAAAAGCATCCCTAGCCCACTTCTTACCACAAGGCACACCCACCCTCCTTATCCCTATGCTAGAAATTATCGAAACTATCAGCCTATTCATCCAACCAGTAGCACTGGCTGTACGACTAACAGCCAATATTACAGCAGGCCACTTACTAATACATCTAATTGAAGAGACAACCCTAGTGCTAATAAGCACCAGCACATTCACGGCTCTCATTACATTTATCATTCTCGCCCTACTCCCCATCCTCGAATTCGCTGTTGCTATAATTCAAGCCTATGTATTCACCCTCTTAGTAAGCTTATACCTGTATGACAACACATAGTGACCCACCAAACCCACACGTATCACATAGTAAATACTAGTCCTTGACCCCTCACAGGAGCTCTTTCAGCACTTCTCATATGATTCCACTTCAACTCAATAGTTCTACTAATACTGGGCCTACTAACTAATATTCTAACAATATATCAATGATGACAAGACGTCATTTGAGAAAGCACTTTCCAAGGCCACCACACACCAACCATCCAAAAGGGACTTTGAGACGGAATAATCTTATGTATCATATCAGAAGTCCTATCTTTTACCAGCATTTTTTGAGCCTTCTACCACTCAAGCCTTGCCCCTACCCCTGAATTAGGCGGGTGCTGGCCACCCCTTAGGCATTCACCCCTTAAACCCCCTAGAAGTACCACTCCTCAACACTTCTGTGCTATTGGCCTCTGGCGTATCCATTACCTGAGCCCATCACAGCCGTATAGAAGGAAATCGTAAGCACATACTTCAAGCCCTTCTTATTACAATCGCCCTCGGTGTTTATTTTACACTCCTACAAGCATCAGAGTATTACGAAGCCCATTTACGATCTCAGATGGAGTCTACGGATCAACTTTCTTCATAGCCACAGGATTCCACGGACTACATGTAATTATTGGGTCTACTTTCTTTATTGTTTGTTTCCTACGCCAATTAAAATTCCACTTCACATCCAACCACCACTTCGACTTCGAAGCTGCTGCTTGATACTGACGTTTTGTAGATGTTGTATGACTCTTTATGTATCTATCTACTGATGAGGCTCATAGTCCTTTTAGCATTAATTAGTACAACTGACTTCCAATCAGCTAGTTTAGGTACACCCCGAAAAAGAACAATAAACCTAATACTGAGCCTATTAACAAACACAATACTAGCCTCATTACTCGTACTTATCGCCTTCTGACTTCCTCAACTAAACACACAGAAAAAACAAGCCCCTACGTATGCAGATTTGACCCTATAGGATCCGCCCGCCTACCCTTTTCCATAAAATTTTTCCTAGTAGCGATCACCTTCCTCCTTTTCGACCTAGACAACCTAAAAACAATACTTACCATAGCCCTACTTTTAATCTCATTATTAGCAGTTAGCCTGGCCTACGAATGAACTCAAAGGGGATTGGAATGAGCTGAATATGGTATTTAGTTTAAAATAAAACAAGTGATTTCGACTCATTAGATTATGGTTAAACTCATAATTACCAAGTGTCCTTAGTACATATAAACATTATCATAGCTTTCACTATATCCCTCATAGGGTCACTAATATATCAGTCTCACCTAATATCCTCACTACTATGCCTAGAGAGCATGATATTGTCACTATTCATCCTAGCAGCCCTGACAACCTTAAACTCACATTTCACCTTAGCCAGCATAATACCAATCATCTTACTGGTATTCGCGGCCTGCGAAGCAGCCCTCGGATTAGCCTTATTAGTAACAGTATCAAACACGTATGGAACCGATTACATACAAAACCTCAATCTTCTCCAATGCTAAAATTTATCATCCCCACAATCATACTAATACCACTAACTTGGCTATCAAAAAGTAGTATAATCTGAATTAACTCCACAACCCACAGCCTACTAATTAGTCTCACAAGCCTACTTCTTCTTAACCAATTCAACGACAATAGCCTCAACTTCTCATTAACATTCTTCTCTGACTCCCTCTCCCCACCATTACTAATCCTAACAATATGACTCTTTCCCCTAATACTAATAGCCAGCCAATCTTACCTACTCAAAGAGCCACTAATCCGAAAAAAGCTATACATCACAATACTAATCATGTTACAAACATTCCTAATCATAACATTCACTGCCACAGAACTATTTTACATTATATTTGAAGCCACACTAGCTCCTACCCTCATTATCATTACCTGTTGAGGTAACCAAAGAGAGCAACTTAATGCAGGACTCTATTTTTTATTCTGCACACTAGTTGGATCACTCCCGTTACTAGTGGCACTAACATACATACAAAACATCATAGGCTCTCTAAATTTCCTAGTACTTCAATATTGAGCTCAACCACTATTCAACTCCTGATCCAACGTCTTTATATGATTGGCCTGCATGATAGCCTTTATAGTAAAAATACCCCTGTACGGCCTCCACCTTTGACTACCGAAATCACATGTAGAAGCTCCTATCGCAGGCTCTATGGTCCTGCAGCCATACTACTAAAACTCAGGGGCTATGGCATGCTACGAATCACATCAATACTCAAGCCCCTAACAGAGTTCATAGTATACCCTTTCCTTATGCTTTCCTTATGGGGAATAATCATAACCAGTTCTATTTGTCTATGTCAAACAGACCTAAAATCACTCACTGCCTACTCCTCAGTCAGCCACATGGCACTTGTTATTGCAGCTATCCTCATTCAAACCCCTTGAAGCTACATAGGGGCTACCGCCCTAATAATCACCCACGGCCTCACATCGTCTATACTATTTTGCCTAGCAAACTCAAATTACGAACGAATCCATAGCCGAAATATAATCCTAGCCCGAGGCCTACAAATTCTTCTCCCACTAATAGCCACTTGATGATTACTAGCAAGCCTGACAAACCTGGTCCTACCCCCTACTATTAACCTAACTGGAGAACTGTTCGTAGTTATATCAACTTTCTCATGATCAAACCTCACTATTATCCTAATAGGAACCAATATTGTAATTATATCCCTATACTCTATGTATATACTAATCACAACACAGCGCAGCAAATGTACGCACCACATCAGTAATATTACACCCTCCTTCACACGAGAAAACGCCCTTATAGCTCTCCATATCCTGCCACTTCTACTCCTGTCACTAAATCCTAAAATCATCTTGGGCCCCCTATACTGTAAATATAGTTTAAAAAAAAACACTAGATTGTGAATCTAGCAACAGAAGACTAAAACTTCTTATTTACCGAGAAAGTACTGCAAAAACTGCTAATTCATGCCCCCATGCCTAATAGTATGGTTTTTTCAAACTTTTAAAGGATGGTAGTTATCCATTGGTCTTAGGAACCAAAAAACTGGTGCAACTCCAAATAAAAGTAATAAACCTGTTCTCTTCTTTTGCCCTAATCACATTACTAGTACTAATTATTCCAATCATGATAACTAGTACAAACTCCTACAAAAGTGATAAATACCCATATGTAAAAAGTACCGTCTCATGTGCTTTCGTTACCAGTCTAATCCCAACAATAATATTCCTTCATACAGGCCAAGAAATAATCATTTCAAACTGACACTGAATCACTGTCCAAACCCTTAAATTGACACTCTGCTTCAAAATAGATTATTTCTCAATTATGTTCGTACCAGTAGCATTGTCTATCACACGATCCATCATAGAGTTCTCAATATGATACATACATTCAGATCCTTATATCAACCAATTCTTCAAATACCTACTTCTCTTCCTTATTACTATACTAATTCTTGCTACAGCCAACAACCTCTTCCAACTTTTTATTGGGTGAGAGGGGGTAGGAATCATATCTTTCCTACTCATTGGGTGATGATATGGAAGAACAGACGCAAACACACTGCTCTCCAAGCAATCTTACATAACCACATCAGAGATATCGGATTCATTATATCAATAGCATGATTTCTGTCCAACTCAAATGCATGAGACCTACAACAAATTTTTATACTCGACCTAAACTCGCTAAACCTCCCCCTCACAGGACTCGTACTAGCTGCAGCCGGAAAATCAGCCTAATTTGGACTTCACCCCTGACTCCCTTCAGCAATAGATGGTCCTACCCCAGTATCAGCCTTACTCCACTCAAGCACAATGGTCATAGCAGGAATTTTCCTACTTATCGGATTTTACCCTTTAACAGAAAACAACAAACTCATTCAAACAATAACATTATGCCTAGGAGCTCTTACCACCCTATTCACAGCTATATGCGCTGTCTTCCAAAACGACATTAAAAACAATTATCGCTTTCTCTACCTCAAGCCAATTAGGTCTGATGATGGTAAAAATCGGTATCAACCAACCCCATCGAGCATTCTTACATATTTGCACACATGCTTTCTTTAAAGCCATACTATTCATGTGCTCTGGATCCATTATCCACAACCTAAACAACGAGCAAGACATTCGAAAAATAGGAGGCCTATTCAAAACCTTGCCCTTCATTGCAACAGCCCTTATCACTGGGTGTCTGGCACTGACAGGAATGTCTTTTCTCACTGGTTTTTACTCTAAAGACCTAATCATCGAAACCGCCACCACGTCTCATACCAAGGCCTGAGCCCTATTAATAACTCTAATCGCTACCTCCCTCACAGCCATCTATAGCACTCGCATCATCTTCTTCACACTACTGGGACAACCCGCTTCTCTCCCTCAGCTCCTATCAATGAAAACAATCCCCTCCTAGTTAATTCTATCAAACACCTACTAATCGGAAGTATCTTTGCTGGATTCATCATCTCCAACAACATTCCCCCAACAACCATCCCCCTAATAACCATACCTTTGCACTTAAAACTAACTGCCCTCATAGTAACAGCTCGGGTTTTGTACTAGCATTCGAAACCAACCTTAACACACAAAACTCAAAATATACTTACCCTCAAACTCCTTTAAATTCTCTACTCTCCTAGGATACCATCATACACGGCCTACCTCCCCATCTAAACCTATTAATGAGCCAAAAATTAGCAACCTCCCTCCTAGACTTAATCTGACTAGAAACTATCTTACCAAAGACTACAGCCTTCATTCAACTAAAATCCTCCACACTAATCTCAAACCAAAAAGACCTTATTAAACTATACTTTCTATCATTTCTCATCACCATCACCCTTAGTATACTCTTATTTAATTACCCCGAGTAATCTCCATAATAACCACAACACCAATAAATAATGACCAACCAGTAACAATCACCAACCAAGTACCATAACTATATAATGCCGCAATCCCTATAGCCTCCTCACTAAAAAACCCAGAGTCACCAGTATCATAAATAACCTAATCCCCCAACCCATTAAACTTAAACACAATTTCCACATCCTCATCCTTCAAAATACAAAACACCATTAAAAACTCTACTATTAACCCTAAAAGAAACGCCCCCAATACAACCTTATTAGAAACCCAAACCTCAGGATATTGTTCAGTGGCTATAGCCGTTGTATAACCAAACACAACTAATACGGGGAATATTAGTATGTAATGTAATCATTGATATTACATAATACATATATATTATTGATCGTACATAGTACATTAAGTTAAATCAGTTTAAATCAACATGCTTGGAATCCCGTCCATTAAACCACGAGCTTAATCACCAGGCCGCGTGAAACCATCAACCCGCTCGGCAGGTGTCCCTCTTCTCGCTCCGGGCCCATAACTTGTGGGGGTTTCTACTGAACTTTATCAGACACCTTGTTCTTACTTCAGGGCCATCTCACCTAAAATCACCCACTCTTTCCCCTTAAATAAGACATCTCAATGGGTTAATGACTAATCAGCCCATGCGCACATATAACTGCGATTTCATACATTTGGTATTTTTTATTTTGGGGGGGGAAGTGCTTAGACTCAGCTATTACCTTAAAAGGTCTTAACACAGTCAAGCAAATTGTAGCTGGACCTGGATGTATTTATTAATTGGCAAGAGCAACCTGCGTTGTACAATCAGTTAATGGTCACAGGACATAGACTTTACTATTCCCCACCCCGGCTTAAAATATTTATCCATCACAATAAATCAACCTCAACCCCCTCCCTATCATACCAATGAGCTACTTAGATATTCACCACCCACATAGACAGAAATCCCCCTAGATTCACCAGCCATTTTATCAAAAATTTAATACTAAATCTGACATAAGCTACATAATACAACCATACAAACACCACCTATGTGCAACAAGTTAATGTAGCTTAAACATTTCCTAAAGCAAGACACTGAAAATGTCTAGATGGGCTCACTAGCCCCATAAACGTAACGGTTTGGTCCCAGTCTTTCTATTAGTTTTTAATAGAATTACACATGCAAGTATCCGCACTCCGGTGAGAATGCCTTCTAAATCACTAAGACTAAAAGGAGCAGGTATCAAGCATGCTACACCAGCAGCTCACAACACCTTGCTTAACCACACCCCCACGGGAGACAGCAGTGATAAAAATTAAGCCATAAACGAAAGTTTGACTAAGCCATATTAATCAGGTTTGGTAAATATTGTGCCAGCCACCGCGGTCATACGATTGACCCAAATTAATAGAACTACGGCGTAAAGCGTGTTAAAGAACCATACAAGATAAAGGTAAACGTTAATTAAGCTGTAAAAAGCCATAATTAAAATAAAAATAAACTACGAAAGTGACTTTAACATATTCTGATCACACGATAGCTAAGACCCAAACTGGGATTAGATACCCCACTATGCTTAGCCCTAAACCCAAATAATCATAAGAACTAGACTATTCGCCAGAGTACTACTAGCAACAGCCTAAAACTCCAAGGCCTTGGCGGTGCTTCACAGCCCTCTAGAGGAGCCTGCTCTATAACCGATGAACCCGACAAATCTCAGCAGCCCTGGCTACTCCAGTCTATATGCCGCCATCTTCAGCAAACCCTAAAAAGGAGCAAAGGTAAGCACAATTATAACACCTAAAAATGTTAGGTCAAGGTGTGACCTATGGGGTGGAAAGAAATAGGCTACATTTTCTACACCAAGAACACCCTTTACCCACACGAAAGTTTTTATGAAACCTAAAAACTAAAGGAGGATTTAGTAGTAAATTAAGAATAGAGCGCTTAATTGAATAAGGCCAAGAAGCACAGGCGGTGTGCGCCACCCGTCACCCTCCTCAAGTGCCATGACAAAGCCACAATTCATTAACACATGCTAAACAATTATACGAGAGGAGATAAGTCGTAACAAGGTAAGCATACTGGAAAGTGTGCTTGGATAAAACAAGGCATAGCTTAAATAAAGCACCTAGTTTACACCTAGAAGATTTCATAAGCTATGTATGTCTTGAACTAAACCTAGCCCACACCTTTCCCACCATACTAACACAAGCTAGTCAAATAAAACATTCACCAGACATCTAAAGTATAGGAGATAGAAATTTAGACACTGATGGCGCTATAGAAAAAGTACTGTAAGGGAATGATGAAAGAAATATTAAAAGTAATAAAAAGCAAAGCTTACCCCTTGTACCTTTTGCATAATGACTTAACTAGCAACAACTTAACAAAGAGAACTTAAGCTAAACTACCCGAAACCAGACGAGCTACTTATGAACAGTTACTAGAACAAACTCATCTATGTGGCAAAATAGTGAGAAGATTTATAAGTAGAGGTGACAAGCCTAACAAGCCTGGTGATAGCTGGTTGTCCAGGAAAAGAATTTCAGTTCAAGGTTAAATAATACTAAAAACCATAATAAGCTTCCACGTATATTTAAACGTTAGTCTAAAAAGGTACAGCTTTTTAGAAATGGATACAACCTTAACTAGAGAGTAAAAGCAAACAACACCATAGCTGGCCTAGAAGCAGCCATCAATTAATAAAGCGTTCAAGCTCAACAACAAAACACATCCCAATTCCAATATTAAGTAAATCAACTTCTAGTCTTATTACTGGACTAATCTATAAGATTATAGAAGCAATAATACTGTTAACATGAGTAACAAGAAATATTTCTCCTTGCACAAGCTTATATCAGCAACTAATAATATACTGATAATTAACAGTAAATAAATACAATCCAACACTAATCTATTTATTAAGTACACTGTTAACCCAACACAGGCGTGCACTCAAGGAAAGATTAAAAAAAGTAAAAGGAACTCGGCAAATACAAACTCCGCCTGTTTACCAAAAACATCACCTCTAGCATCACCAGCATTAGAGGCACCACCTGCTCAGTGACAACCATTAAATGGCCGCGGTATCCTGACTGTGCAAAGGGAGCATAATCATTTGTTCTCTAAATAAGGACTTGTATGAATGGCCACACGAGGGTTTTACTGTCTCTTACTTTTAGTCAGTGAAATTGACCTCCCGGTGAAGAGGCGGGGATAACAAAATAAGACAAGAAGACCCTATGGAGCTTCAATTAATCAACCCAAAAAACCACAATCTCAAACCACCACGGAATAACAAAATTTCACATGGGTTGACAATTTCAGTTGGGGTGACCTCGGAGCACAAAAAACTCTCTGAGTGATTAAAGCCTAGACCCACTAGCCAAAGCATAATATCACTTATCGATCCAAAAAATTGATCAACGGAACAAGTTACCCTAGGGGTAACAGCACAATCCTATTCTAGAGTTCATATCGACAATAGGGTTTACGACCTCGATATTGGATCAGGACATCCCAATGGTGTAACCGCTATTAAGGGTTCGTTTGTTCAACGATTAAAGTCCTACGTGATCTGAGTTCAGACCGGAATAATCCAGGTCGGTTTCTATCTATTATGCATTTCTCCCAGTATGAAAAGACAAGAGAAATAAGGCCCACTTTAAAAAGTGCCGGGCTTCCCTGGTGGCGCAGTGGTTGAGAGTCTGCCTGCTAGTGCGGGAGACACGGGTTCGAGCCCTGGCCTGGGAGGATCCCACATGCCGCAGAGCGGCTGGGCCCGTGAGCCACAATTGCTGAGCCTGCGCGTCTGGAGCCTGTGCTCCGCAACGAGAGAGGCCCGCGCATCGCGATGAAGAGTGGCCCCCGCTTGCCACAACTGGAGAAAGCCCTCGCACAGAAACGAAGACCCAACACAGCCAAAATCAATCAATCAATCAATCAATCAAACATACGCATCTGATTCAAGATCCTCATTAAAAAAAAAAAAAAAAAAAAAAAAAAAAAGTGCCTTCAAAACAATTAATGATCTAATCTCAACTTAATAAGCAAGCACAAACTAACCACCCAAGACCAGGGTTTTGTTAGGGTGGCAGAGCCCGGTAATTGCGTAAAACTTAAACCTTTATGCCCAGAGGTTCAAATCCTCTCTCTAACAAAATGTTTATAATTAACATTTTAATGCTCATCATTCCTATTCTCCTAGCCGTGGCATTCCTGACATTAGTAGAACGTAAAATCCTAGGCTATATACAACTCCGAAAATGACCAAACATTGTAGGAACTCATGGCCTACTCCAACCCATTGCCAATGCAATCAAACTATTCACTAAGGAACCCCTACGACCAGCTACAACCTCCACCTCCATATTTATCATCGCACCCATCTTAGCCCTAACCCTAGCCCTCAAATATGAATCTCCCTACCCATGCCATACCCCTTCATCAACATAAACCTAGGAGTATTATTCATACTAGCAATATCAAGTCTAGCCGTATACTCTATTCTATGATCTGGCTGGGCCTCCAACTCAAAATGTGCATTAATTGGAGCCCTATGAGCAGTAGCACAAACAATCTCATACGAAGTAACACTAGCAATCAATCCTCTTATCAGTACTCTTAATAAATGGATCCTTCACCCTATCAACCCTAACCACAACACAAGAACAACTATGACTAATCTTCCCATCATGACCACTAGCCATAATATGATTTATTTCTACCTTAGCAGAAACCAACCGAGCCCCTTTTGATTTAACAGAAGGAGAATCCGAACTCGTGTCTGGCTTCAATGTAGAGTACGCAGCAGGCCCCTTCGCCATGTTCTTCCTAGCAGAATATGCCAACATCATTACAATAAATATATTCACAACAATTCTATTTCTAGGAGCATTCCACAACCCCTACACCCCAGAACTACATACAATTAACTTCATCATTAAAACACTACTACTAACAATATCTTTCCTATGGATTCGAGCATCCTACCCTCGATTTCGGTATGACCAACTAATACACTTACTCTGAAAAAGCTTCCTACCTCTAACACTAGCCCTATGCATATGACATGTATCACTGTGCGTCATAACAGCAAGCATCCCTCCACAAACATAAGAAATATGTCTGACAAAAGAGTTACTTTGATAGAGTAAATAACAGAGGTTCAAACCCTCTTATTTCTAGAATCATAAGAATTGAACCTACCCGTAAGAATTCAAAGTTCTCCGTGCTACCATATTACACTACATTCTACAGTAAGGTCAGCTAAACAAGCTATCGGGCCCATACCCCGAAAATGTCGGTTTATACCCTTCCCGTACTAATAAATCCCATTATCTTTACCATTATCCTGACAACTGTCATTTTAGGACCTATAATAGTAATTACCAGCTCTCACTGGCTACTAGCCTGAATTGGATTCAAAATAGATATAATAGCCATCATCCCTATTACAATAAAAAACTTTAATCCACGAGCCATAGAAGCCTCCACTAAATATTTTCTAACACAGGCCACTGCATCCCTACTACTTATAATAGCAGTCATCATTAACCTATTACACTCCGGCCAATGAACCATCGCAAAACTATTCAACCCAACAGCATCAACAATGATAACACCGATAAGATCAGTGCCCGGATATATGCCTTACCTGATGACCTCGTGGAAGTGAAACCCAAGATGGTTACGACAGTGTTTGCATGCTTAATGGGAAAAGGACTGAACAAAATAAAATAATGAAACATTTATTATGATTTTCTGCCACATTAAACACATTGAAGGCCTCACAGTTTACAGAATTCTGAAATGTAGTGGGTATAAAACCAGAGATTATTTGTATGCTCAAAACAGTTGTATGAATCGTTAATGAATTTAATATCTTGTTCATACTAGCTAGGATTTATTGGCCTTTTTGGATAACACAATTAATTTACCAGTCGATACTGATAAGAGTGTGTTCATTTTCAAGATGATATTTTATGGTTATTGTTTCCTGAAAGTCTCATTAAAACAAGACTAATTCATTCTTTTTCATGGCTATGGAAAAGCTAATTCACTCTATTTCATAGCTATAAAACTAGGACTATCCCCTTTTCACTTTTGAGTGCCCGAAGTAACACAAGGCATCCCTTTAACAGCAGGCCTAATCCTACTAACATGACAAAAACCTTCACCCCTATCAATCCTATATCAAATCTCACCATCAATCAATCTAAACCTAATACTAGCTCTATCCATACTTTCCATTCTAATCAGAGGTTGAGGTGGTACATAAATAAAAAATAAAATAGATCTACTGAGACGTGGGTCAAAATATGAATATAAAAAAAGGACATATCATGTTGGCACAGGGCAAGCAAAATAAATCAATGGAAGAGAAGAGAGCAACAAAATAGATCCACACATATACATTCAATAGATTTTCAACAATACTATGAAGGAAAATTTTTTCATTAAACGGTGCTGAAACAACTGGACAACCATAAGAAAAATAAGTGCCTTGTCTACTATCTCACACTTACATAAAAATTAATTCAAGGTGGATATTAAGTCTTGATATAAAAGCAAAAACTATAAAACTACCAGAAAACAGGAGAATATGTTTGGAGTTTTGGCAAAACGTTCTTAGGACATTTAAAAAAAAAAAACTCACACAAAAAACCTAACCATAAAAGAAAAAATTGACAAAATCAGACCTTGTTAATTATGACCCAGCAATTCCACCCCTAGATATTTTCCCAAGAGAAATAAAAACATGGTTCTACTAAAAGCACTGTACAAAAATGTTCATAGTAGCATTACTCATAAAAGCCCAAAACGAGAGACAACTCAAATATTCATCAACAAGATAATGGATAAATAAATTGTGGTTCATTCAAAAAATGGAATATTACTCAACAGTAAAAAGAAACAACCTAACAATGCATACAATGTCATGGATGAATCTCAAAAATCTTAGGGTAAGTCTTACACAAAAGAAATAATGTATGATTCTCTTTATATGAAGTTCTAGAAGAGGCAAAAGTTCTATGGTGGAAAAAATCTGAACAATGGTTGCCTTTGTTAAATGGAAACCTCGTGGCGCAGTGGTTAAGAATCCGCCTGCCAACACAGGGGACACGGGTTCGAGCCCTGGTCCGGGAAGATCCCACATGCTGCGGAGCAACTAAGCCCGTGCGCCACAGCTACTGAGCCCATACACCACAACTACTGAGACAGTGCTCTAGAGCCCGCGAGCCACAACTACTGAGCCCAAGTGCCACAACTACTGAAGCCCGCGTGCCTAGGGCCTGTGCTCCACAACAAGAGAAGCCACCACAGTGAGAAGCCCGCACACCGCAACGAAGAGTAGCTCCCGCTCACTGCAACTAGAGAAAGCCCACGCCCAGCAACAAAGACCCAACACAGCCAAAAATAAATAAATAAATAAATAAATAAATTTTTTTAAAAAAAAAATGGAAAGAGGTAACAAAAAGAATTTGTGAGGTAATGAAAATGTCCTCAAGCTCAATTTGAATGATTACATTTAGGTATACATTTGTCAAAATTTTTCAATTGTACACTTAAAATTTGTGTATTTAACAAAGCACTGTTAGCAAAAATACATACAAAAAGGCCCACTGTCTACAAAGTAACAATAATAAGATGGAGAGTTGACTTCTCAACAGAAACCATGGAGTACAGAAAACAATAGCATGGTGTCTTTAAAGGGCTGGAAAAAAAAAAAAATGAACTGCCAACTTAAAATTCTCTGCTTGAAGTATCTTTCCAAAATGAAGATGAAATAAAGACATTTTCAGGCAAACACAAAGTGGGGGAATTCTGTCACTCTAAAAGAAATGATAAAGGGAGCTCTTCAGACAAAAGGAAAATGATCCTAGGAGGAATTATGGAAATACCAAAGGGAGTGAAGAGTATACGAAAGGGTAGATATGAAGGAAAATATAAATATTGACTGTAAAGATCCTTTCTCACCTGGGCAGGAATCTTGGGAGAGTCCTCTGTCCATTATCCATGGCTCTACTCTGAGTTCTAGCTGGGCCACGATAGCTGGTTTGGAGATCCAAGACACTGTCCAAGTGAGAGATCAGGCCTTGAGGGCTTGGAAGAAGAGAAACCCTTCTAGGGTTCACTGACCCCACACTCCCAGCCAGGTCACACCCACTCTGCCGAGACCCCAGGCAGATGCAAGTCAACACAAGGCACAGCCTCACCCACAGTGACCAGGTGCCTAAAGGTCTCCAGCATCACGTCGTGGTACAGGGTCTTCTGGCCAGGGCCCAGCAGCCCCTACTCCTCCTGGGTGAAGTCCACAGCCACATCATCGAAGGTTACTTGCCCCTGAAATGTCACCGTCGTGTCTGCTTAGCTAAGACCCTGATCTCTGCAAAGCTCCCACAAGGGCTGGGAGCGGCATACATGAGAACGTGAGGATGCACTCAGGTGTACACAGAGATGTCCTGAGAGGGTTCTGGCTTCTGAGGGATACTCAAGGCTCCCCGGGGGATCTGGGGGCCTACATCAGCCATTTCAGAGGAGAGCCCCCATAATACTGAAATGTTTACCCCCTAAGAATCTCACGCATTTCTTGATAAACTAGGGATCCTCCACAAGATCAAAATGTACAGTCATCCTTCAGGATTCCTCTTCCTTTTTATATGCCAGGCATAAAAAGATGATGTTATTAACTGCTGATAATAATGTTAACATTTGCCAAGAGTTCTCCAGTCTGAGCGCAGTGCTAAGTCAGCACTTTCTCTAACGGAAATTCACTTAACCCTGGAAACAGTCTGAGAAAGTAGTTGCCACTTCCTGGAGTCTGTTTTTTTGTCCTTTCAAAGGAGGAGCCTGAGCTGAGAGAAGTGCACAGGTTTTGGAACACAGGTTACGCGGGTTTCATAAGAATTAATAGAGACACGCTCCCTCTTTTAGACAAATCATTCCAGATGATAGAAAGACCAGAATCGTTTGTTCCTTAAACGGGTGGTAGCTGAAGCCATTCGGGTCAGGAAGTTTCTTGCTGGGGGGCTTTGTGACTAGATCTTCACTGGCTCTAGGGCTTTATTGATACACTTGAGGACTGCAGGACCAGGCAGGTTTCTGCCTCTTCTGTTCATTCCTCCTCGGCCAGAACGACGGGCTGAGGGTCCCAAGTTGGAGGAGTTATGCCCCCCAGCCTGGGGTCCAGGACCAGCCCACCAGGAGGGAGAGGAGCGGCCACTCACCCGGAGGCAGGCAGCCAAGAGCCCCGTGGCCGTCATCTCTTCCGACTCCGAGATCTCGACCGAGTCAGAGTCGGGAAAGGCGAGTAACAAACCTCGACGGCGGTCAGGTCCGACCAGCAGGGCCCACCCCCGGAGTCTCTGCACACAGGGAGGGGCCAGGGCCACGGTTCTTGGGCCCCGTCAGCTCCCGACACCGTCCGCCCCAGGCCCCGGCCGGCCGGACCCCGCAGCTCTCCCGACGGTTACTCCGTCCCCAGACCGCGAACTCCGGAGACCCCGGCCCAGAGCGCCCTCCGGGGAAACTACCACGACCAGGAGACCCGCGGCGCGGCCTGCCGACCAACACGTGTGCGCCGCTGCCGGAGCCCTGTTCCTGAGCGCACAGAGAGTCAGACTACATTTACCAGAAGGCCCTGTGGCGCGACCTACCGACCAACGCGAGAACGCGACGTGGGAGCCCGGGACGTTGAGACGCCGCTGCGCTGGGGCTTCTGGGAGTTGTATTCTTGCAGCCGACTCTGGACCAGGGCTCCAGGGAGCCAGACTACATTTCCCAGAAGGCGTGGCGGCGCGGGGGACCTCCCAATGGGTTTGCGGGGCCCGGCCTAGGCTGGGACTAGGGCCTTCGGGAATTAAAGTCCTGGCTCCCGGGCCAGGCCTAGGACGCACTGAGACCACTTTGTCTCGCTGTAACACACAGAAGCGACTGTTGGCCGGGCATCCAGAGGGTCCGGGGAGCCTGAGGATGAGCGTTCTGGGCGTTCAGGGCGTTCTAGGAACTCATAATCACAATAACCTTGTCCGCCAGGCGGCGCGCGTGGGCACCTAGAGCGTCATACTACATCTCCCAAGGGGCTTCGCGGTGCGGTGGGCGGTTCCAGTCTGCGACCTCTTGGAGCGAGGCATTCTGGAAGTTGTAGTCCATTGTCTCCAGGCCTCGTGAGGCCTCTGAGGACAGCCTGCCCTTTACACCAGGTGTGGAAGATGCTACCTTCACAGATATACCTGCCTGGAGATGAAGTAAAAATAAATGTCACCTTATTTGTTTATTTGGTTTGTTGTTATTGGGTTTTTTAAAATAAATTTATTTATTTATTTGGCTGCATTGGGTCTTCGTTACTGTGTGCGGGCTTTCTCTAGTTGTGGAGAGCGGGAGCTACTCTTCGTTGCAGTGCACAGGCTTCTCATTGCATTGGCTTCTCTTGTGGAGCACGGGCTCTAGGCACATGGGCTTCAGTAGCTGTGGCACGTGGGCTCAGTAGTTGTGGCTCGCAGGCTCTAGAGTGCAGGCTCAGGAGTTGTGGCTCAAGGGCTTAGTTGCTCCGCAGCATGTGGGATCTTCCCAGACCAGGGCTTGAACTCGTGTCCCCTGCCTTGGCAGGCAGATTCTTAACCACTGCGCCACCAGGGAAGCCCTGTGTTTTTTAAATAAGAGACAAAGATGTGTTTATTTATTTTGACAAAGAAATATTTAAATATTATATCCTGTGCCTGGGTGTTTCTGTTTATTAGATGGGTAATGAAGGCAAGTATCAGTCGTAGGTTGTTGGATAGTTCTTTCATAAAATGTTATTTTTCATCTTTTTTCAGCTACATCACTCCACGGCCACAGTGGACTTGCCATGTAAGAAGAGGGGATTGGGACACAGATATGCACAGAGGGACGACCATGTGAGGACACAGGGAGAGGGTGGTCATCTGCAAGCCAAGGAGAGAGACCTCGGAAGGAATCAATGCTGTCGACATTTTGATCTTGAATGTCCAGCCTCCAGAACTGAGAAAATTAACGTCTGTTCTTTAAGCCACATCGTCTGTGGTATTTTGTTACGGCAGCCCTTGCCGACTAGTACAGCAACTCTCACCCATTCTGCCACCCCTTCCTTTGGAGATTAAATTGCTGTTCTGACCACAGTGAGATAGCATCACACCCCACAAGTCAAAAGACCCAACAACCCAAAGGCCGTCGAGGATGGGTATGTTGAGAGGCGTGATGTTACCCCCTAAAGCCACACACATCCTTTACACATTTTAAAGTGTCAAAAATAAACACACTCATTAACACGACCCAAATGTATGCTACCCTACAATGCGTAGAGATATGAAGTCAAGGTAGAAATACAAAATCTAGGGAATTCCCGGGTGGTCCAGTGGTTAGAACTCCACACTTTCACTGCAGGGGGCCCAGCTTTGATCCCTGTTCAGGGAACTAAGATCCTGCAAACAGCACGGTGCGGCAAAACAAAAACGAAAACAAAAACACCAAATCTATTCTTTGAGACCAGACTTTCAGTGTTCTGTCTTACTTAGAAATTGTTCCAGTATCCAAAGATCGTTAAATAATTAAGAAATTAGCATGAGTCCAATCTCTTAATGTTAAGTTAGGTTCTTGGAAATTATCCTTCAGTGGATACCCCATGGATCATAATTACTATTGATATAAAAATGTGTCAGAATGATAATTCAACTTAGTCGAACATGTTTTTTGTTTGTTTGTTTTGGCCGCACTGTGCTGCAGCATGTTGAACTTCCCTGACCAGGGGTGGAACCCGTGCCCCTGGCAGTGGAAGCTCAGAGCCTTAACCACTAGACTACCAGGGAAGTCCCAGGTTACATTTTTTTAAAATCTTAAACATTATGTGAAACTAATAGTCATATATCTGATTGGATTCTAAAAGAAACAGAACACAGTTAAAATTAGCTCTTTCAGGACAAATACCATATAATATCACTTATAGGTGGAATCTAAAATATGACATGAATGAACATACCTATGAAACAGAAACAGACTCACCGACACAGAGAACAGACCTGGGGTTACCAAGGGGTAGGGGGTGTGGGGGAAGGATCTCAGAGAGGCAGCAGTGAGTGGTGGCGTGAAGCAAGATCTTAATTCCCTGCCCAGGAATTGAACCTGGGGAGCCTGGATGAAAACCAGGAATCCTGGCCACTACACCCCATGGCTTTTGCCCCCAGTGAAAAATGCATTTCTCACGGAGGCAAAAACTGTAAAAACAGGTACAGAGTTTATTATTAGAGACATAGCACAACAACAAGTGGGAGAGCACACAGAGAAACAGTTTGTTTAGTTAAGACAGAAGCAAGGCAGAGATGCACACCCGGAGAGAAAGGGTGTGGACACCCTGCCTAATGAGGCGGAGTGCAGTAAAGAGGCAGTTAAGTCATTCATATAGGGCAGTTCTTCCGGGTCTCTGTTTACCTCTGGCCAATTATCTGGTTTCTTTTTCCACACCTGCCCTGCCCTAGGACCCTCCCCAACATGCGTGCTCAACTTTTTTCAAAGATGGATTACAGCCCAGAGGCCTATGGGACGGCCTTAGCATCACCTATTATGGGGAGGTGCCCCCTCCTTTTTGACCCCCAAGGAACCTTTCTGCGAGTGTGCAATGTTTCCCTTGCTCCAAGGATGGGAAACGTATGACCTCTTGATATTTTAACAGGGTTTAGTCCCACTCTGTCCCTGTCATAAGAATGTCCAATCTCCAATTATTTACCCTGTTTCCGTTGCTGGTTTTTATATAGAGGTGCAGATCTCAAAATATAAACAGGAGTCTGGTCATAAATATGTAGTCCTGGAGGCCGTTTGTCTCTTGCTTCAGGAAATGTAAACAGGGGGCTGGTAATGAATGTCCAGCCTGGAGCCCATCTTCCTCTCACCCTAGGAAGTGTGAACAGGAGGCCAGCTGTAAATGTCTAGCCTGGAGCCCATCTATCTCCTGCCCCCAATGGACTGGGAGATTGGGATTAGCAGATGCAAACTATTATATAAAGGATGGATAAACAACAAGGTCCAACTGTATAGCACAGGGAACAATATTCAGTATCCTGTGATAAACCATAATGGAAAAGCATATGAAAAAGAATATATATATATATATATGTATAACTGAGTCACCTTGCTATACAGCAGAAATTAATACAATATTGTAACTCAACTATACTTCAATAAAATTTAAAAAATAAAATTAGCTCTTTCAGAAGTGAGGGAAAAAAATTCTGTATTTTTTTGTTTGTTTGTTTGTTTGTTTGTTTACCTGGGGCATGACAATTCAGCCCAAGCCCCAGGGGTTATTCTGGTAATTTTCTGAATCTCCTCTCTCTGGGCAGATTATGCAAAGAATCCCCTTTTACTACCTGTTGCTAAGAATGGTCTGAATATGCCAAGACCAGTTTGGCATTTTAACAGAAGGAAAACCAAATTCCAAACTTGTATTAATATGATATTTGACAATAACAAATTCACAAGGCTCTCTCTCTCTCTTTTTTTTTTTTTTTTTTGCTTATGATATGAATGAAGTCTTATTATTGTGTTACCACCTGATCAATTTATTTTCAAACTGGATCATCATTTCAGTTGAGGCAATGCAGCTACAACCATCTATGTGTCTGTCTTAAGCAAGGACCAATTGTTTCTGCAACTTAGCAGCTTAAAAAATCACTGATTTTTTAGCTAACATCTTCTGTGGGTCAGGAGTGAGAGCATGGCTTACTTAACTGGGTCCTTTGCTCAGAGTCTCCCATGGCGGCCATCAAGGAATCAGCCAGGGCTGGGGTCTCATCTGAGGTGTGGGGTCCACGTCCAGGACCATTGGTTGTTGGCAGAATTCAGTTGCTTGCAGTTGTAAGAGTGAGGTCCTGTTTTCTTGCTGGCTCTTGGTGGAGGGCCCCTCTCCACTACTGGAGGCCACCTCAGATTCTTGTCACATGGCCTCCTTCTCACAATATGGCCGTTTCCAAGAAGGACCTACTGTACAGCACAGGGAACTATACTCAAATTTTTGTAATAACCTATAAGGGAAAAAAATCTGAAAAAGAATATATATATAAATATATATATAACTGGATCACTTTGCTGTACACCTGAAACTAACACAACACTGTAAATCAACTCTACTTCAATAAAAATAAATAAGTTAAAATCTAAAAAAGTTTTTAATAAAAAGATAAATTATCTTAAAGGAAAAATATCAATATGGCCGTTTAATTCTCCTTTATGTCAGAGGAGAAAAGTGTCTCTTCAGCCGACACTGTCGAGTCTAGTATGATGTAACATAATCACGAAAGCGAGGGCCCCAGTGCGCTCACAGGTTGCTCTGGCCGCTCAGGGTCGGGGACCATAGGGGGCGTGTGCACCCGCAGGCAAGGATCTCAGGGGCCACCTCAGCATCCTGCCCCCCACACAAGCGTTCTTCTTTAGATGGCATCTTGCATTCACAGCCCTGTCAGAATCCACAGATAGCTCCCCCCAGCTTCTTCCCCTGCAACAGCGGTGCAGTTACTTGCAGAGGTTCTCTAAGACTCCTTTTTATCAGGAGAGAACTGGACGAATCAGTCAGACAGCCGAGCCCATACCTGGAGTATTACACTTAAGAATAAACCCCGTCACATGACAAGCCCTCCGAGGAGGAACCAGGGTTGGACTTCCTCTGTGGCACCCACACCCTTAAAGCCCCCGCCCCCAGAAATGCCCTGGAACCTATTCTGTGACTTATAAGGCCCCAGCTTCACGGGTAGGACGGAAATCCTCTCCCGGCAGGCCTGGGAACCTAGCAGATTTAAGGCTTCAAGGAGAGAATTCACTCCACTATATAGTTTCAAAGTCAAAATGAATAGATTTAAATTGGAATCCTCAGACCATGCTGGTGGGAATGTAAAACCGTGCAGCCACTTTGGAAAATGCTCTGTTAGTTCTTCAGATAGTTAAATATAGAATTACCATGTGGCCCATCGATTCCACTCAAATACCCAAGAGAATTGAAAACACACATACCCAAAACCTACCCTGTTCACAGCAGCATTATTCACAGCAACCAAAAAGCGGAGACAGCTCAGATGTCCCTCGGCTGATAAACAGATAAACACGTCGTGGTCCATTCATACAATGGACTATCCCTCAGCCATAAAATGGAATGAAGCTCTGATAGACGCTACAACACTGATGAACCTTGAAGACATTATGGTGGGTGAAAGAAGCCAGACACAAAAGACCACAGGAGACATGATTCCATTTACATGAAATGTCCAGAAAAGGCAAATCCATAGAAATGGAAAGCAGATTAGTGGTTGCCAGGGGCTGAGGATTATGGGAAGTGGTGGCTCGTGGGTTTGATGTTTCTTTATTGGGTGATGACAATGTCCTCCGATTGTGGTGATGTCTGCATAACTCCGAGTGTAGACTAAAAGCACTGAACTGTCCACTTTAAGTGGGTGAATGGCGTAGTGTGTGAATTCTATCTCAACAAACCTGTGAACGTAGGAGCCAAATTTAGAGGAAGACAAGAAGATGACCACCATCGTAGGGATGACGCCCACGGCCTGAAATTTGGGGAACAGCAGGTGGTAGCATTCCAAGCCTGCCTGGGTGAGCTTGGACCCATCATTGATTTGTTTCTAAACCTCAGTTTCCTCGTTGATGTCACAGGGATTGAGGTTCCCTCACCATCAGGTTATGGCGTGGAGTAAATATAGTGTCTGGCACATAAAGCATTAGCGGGAAACCTGGCAGGTAGTAGCGAAAGCACAGTTTGTGAAGGGGACAGGCTTTGGGGTGATTCACCTGGGGAAATTTATAGAGCCCTAGGAGCCAGGCCATGGGGATGTGCAGGGCTGACGACATATCTCCCACTAGGTGGCCACGCGGGATCTTAGTTCCCCGACCAGGGATCAAACCCGTGCCCTCCGCAGTGAAAGCACAAAGTCCTAACCACTGGAACGCCAGGGAAGTCCCAGGCTTTTTTTTTTTTGGCTGTTTTGGGTCTTCGTCTCTGCGCGCGGGCTTTCTCTAGTTGGGTGCACGGGCTTCTCATTGCGGTGGCTTCTCTTGTTGCGGAGCACAGGCTCTAGGTACGCGGGCTTCAGTAGTTGTGGCTCGCAGGCTCTAGAGCGCAGGCTCAGTAGTTGTGGCACATGGGCTTAGTTGCTCCGCTGCATGTGGGATCTTCCCGGACCAGGGATCAAACCCGTGTCGCCTGCATTGGCAGGCGGATTCTTAACCACTGCGCCACCAGTGAAGTCCCGCAGGCATTTTTGATAACAGGCAGCAAAACTTGTTTTTCCTGTGTCTATTTCATATTTATTTGACTAATTGGTTTTATATGGACCGATAGCAGACAAGGCAATCCTCTTTTTCCTTTTTCATATGTGGTATCATCCCTTTGTTATACTTGGGCTTTGATCACTTTTTTTAAATTGAAGTATAGAAACTAATATTATATTAGTTTCAGGTGTACAACATAGTGTCCAGTATTTTTATAGAATATACTCCATTTAAATTTATTACAAAAGAATGGCTATATTTCCCTGTGCTGTACAATAGATCCTTGCTGCTTATCTATTTGAAGTTCTTAAAATACACTCAATGTGAAACATGCTAATCCTAAAAAGCACTCACGGTTATCTGCAATTCAATTCTTAACTGGGCCTCTCCTAATTTTTAAGTTGCTAAATCTGGAAATCCTATACTGGGACATATTACACTAACCAAGACATATTTTTAAAAAAAGCTTTTTTTGGTACTTCCCTGGTAGCGCAGTGGTTAAGACTCTGCGCTCCCAATGCAGGGGGCCCGGGTTCCATCCCTGGTCAGAGAACTACATTCCACATGCATGCCGCAACTAAGAGGCCACATGCCACAACTAAGGAGCCCATGTGCGGAAACTAAGGAGCCCGCCTGCCTCAACTAATACCTAGCACAACCAAATAAATATTTTTAAAACAAAATTTTTTTAACATACTAAATATGAGACACACTCATAGTCAAAAAGAAAAACTTTCCTCATTTGTCTGGGATTTCGGCCTTGCCTGGCAGCTGAATTGCAAAGGTAGCACGTTTGCACAGCACCGCTCAGAGGCAGTGCAGACACTGCACATTCTCCGCCCCCTCTCCGGACAGGGCACCCTGTTGCCATGGCGACCGAATCCGGGTCCCGGTAACACCCGGACTCCACTGGGGTGGCGAACCCATCCTAGGCGGCTTCCGATTGGCCGCTAGCCTGGTAGAGGACCTCACCCAGATGCCGCGGCAGGAAGGTGAGGGGGCGGCCGCACCGAGAGCCTGCGGGTGCCCAGTTTGGGCTCAAGCCCACGTCTCCATGGCCCGGTGCCCACGGATCGCTTCTTTTTCCTCTGGGACTTACAGTGTTGCGTCCACCCAGCCCTGCTCTCACCCCACCACCCGCTCCAGTCCCAGCCCCCTCCCCGCCCGTAGTGCCCCAGGCCATCCCAGCAAACCGTGTCCCTGCACACGTCCTGCCCAACATGCATCGAGTTCCGTGCACTTGTGCTTTTAATTTTTGTTTTCTACATAAATGTCACTGTGCCGCACGCCTCTGCCTCACTTCTCTCGCTCCGTCGGTAACTGGAGAACCTCCATTTTACCACGTGTCCATCTGGCCTGCGACTTGCGTCTGTCTGCTCTCCCTCAGAAGGACACCGGTTTCCCCGGCGCTGCTCCAGACCAGGCTTGCCCCCGACCCGGACCCTGGGCCCTGTCGGAAACCCTCCCCTGCGCCAGGTCGGTGGGGCGCAGACCCCGTCCCAGAGACTCGCGGGCTGGTTGTGCAGATGGACGCCCGGGTCTGTCCGGGAAAGCTCAGCAGAGGGGACTCGCCCTCGGGCGGCCCTGACCCCACGCCGCTCTGGGCTCCCCTTTCCCCTGAAGAGACTTCGTCCCTCCTTGTGCTGTCTTGCCCCTGTGACCCCACGTGAGCTTGCATCCTCCCAGGGCCGGCTGCATGGAACAGAGCTCGCTCTTTCCTAGGAATGTCAACAAAAGTGCAGGTATTGGACTCTGAGGGGCCCCCCAAAAGCAGACGTGGATGCGAAAGCCAGGCGACGCAGGGTGGAATAGCGAAGGCTTGTGGGAGGAGTGTCAATGAGCTCGTGGTGAACAAGAGGGGAACACCAGGCGGAGGGCACAGCAGGAACAAGAGTCAGGGGTGAGAAGGGCCATTCTGTGCGCGGGTGCGCCTTCCTGTCGCCAGCTCCAGGAGCCCATGGGGTCGCGGGCGGGATTTTTATCCATCGTGCACGTGGTCATTGGTGCCTGGCTGCCCACCATGTGGTCAGGCCGCATCACAACGTCTGGAGCAGGTCCATCCCGCATGAGTGCTGAGGTTAGGGCGTCTCCAGGCCCTCGGTTCAGAATGGACTTGCCGTTTACAGAAAACAGGGTTCCCGGTTCCGCACGCTGCCCCGGGAAGCCGCCTGACACATGCGGCTTTGCAGAGGCATGAGCCTAGTACGCATCCGCAGGCGCTGAGGGGTCCAGGTTCCTGTGGCATCGTGGCGACGTGCGGCGAGGCAGATAAAGCAGCCCTTGGACCTCCTCCCCGTTCCCCGGGGAGAGGAGCCCAGAAGCATTTGCTATGGTGCTTGGGGGACCCGCGCAGCCTGCAGGGCCCAGGCTGGCTTTAAGGCTTCCCCGTTGCCATCCTGAAGTTCCAGCAAGGGGCCTTCCTCTATGTTGTGCCTGGGTCCGTGGAGCAGTGAGGTTATGGGGGTGGCGGGAGGCTGGGCCTGATATGGCTTCTCCGCCTCCCGCTCCAAGTCCTGGGAGCCAGGGACACGGCAGGTGTATCACACGCTGCTCCCTAGGAGGCTGGGTTTTATTCCTCAGATGGGAAGTTCCTGAAGGGTGTTAAGCGGGAAGGGGGCAGAGAAGGAGGACAGCGACGTGAGCACAGAGGTCGTGAAGACCGCGGAGAAGGTGGGGAGGAAGGGGCCACAAGGCATAAAAATGTGGGGACACCAAGAGTTGAGAAAAGGCCAGGAAATAGACTCTTCCCTGGAGCCTCCAGAAGGAACGAGCCCAGCAGACACCTGGGCACGAGCGCAGGGCAAGTGACTTTGGACTTGTGGCTTCTATTGCTGCGGGAGTTAATTGACTGTGTTTTCAGCCGCTGAGTGCACCAAGCTTTGCCTAGGCCGGGCAGGAGCTCATACGCACCACACCAACCAAGGCAGAGAGGCCAGAGGAATGTAACCTGTTACAGCAGGCATGGGCCTCAGACACACTGTATACACCTAAGCAGACCGAGCAAAGGCAGGGACCCAGGGTTGTATTAGGACTTTTGTGGGCCCTGTGTGTTTTTGCTCCATAAAAATAATATCAAAACTTAACATTTGTGGTACTTCCCTGGTGGCACAGTGGTTGAGAATCTGTCTGCCAATGCAGGGGACACGGGTTCGATCCCTGGGTCCGGGAAGATCCCACATGCCACGGAGCAACTAAGCCTGTGCGTCACAACCACTGAGCCTACACTCTGGAGCCCACGAGCCACAACTACTGAGCCCACACACCACAAATACTGAGCCTGTGCTCTAGAGCCCACAAGCCACAACTACTGAGCCCGCAAGCCACAACAACTGAAGCCCGTGTGCCTAGAGCCCATGCTCTGCAATAAGAGAAGCCACTGCAATGAGAAGCCCACACACAGCAACCAAGAGTAGCCCCCACTCACCACAACTAGAGAAAGCCCGCGGGCAGCAGCGAAGACCCAATGCAGCCATAAATAAATAAATAAATAAATTTTTATTAAAAAAAGTTACATTCGCGAGTTTCAACAAAATAACATTAAAAGTTATATTTGACGGGAATACCCTGGCTCTCCAGTGGTTAAGACTCTGTGCTTTGGGGCTTCCCTGGTGGCGCAGTGGTTGAGAATCTGCCTGCCAATGCAGGAGACACGGGTTCAAGCCCTGGTCTGGGAAGATCCCACATGCCACGGAGCAACTAGGCCCGTGAGCCACAACTACTGAGCCAGCGCGTCTGGAGCCTGTGCTCCGCAACAAGAGAGGCCGCAATAGTGAGAGGCCCGCGCACCGCAATGAAGAGTGGCCCCTGCTTGCCGCAACTAGAGAAAGCCCACACACAGAAACGAAGACCCAACACAGCCAAAAATAAAATTTTTTTTAAATTAATTAATTTAAGAAAAAAAAAAAAAAAAAAAAAGACTGTGCTTTCACTGCTGAGGGCACGGGTTCAATCCCTGGCTGGGGAACTAAGGTTCCACAAGGCACACTGTGCAGCCAAAAAACAAAAACAAACAAACAAAAAGTTATATTTGAAAAAAGATCTAATGAGCTAGAGATCAAGATGGTGAAATAGGACATGGAGCCCACGTCCTCCCACTTCGCAGTCTCTGTAATGATCAAAGCCCAGGTCCACGGGACTTTCGGGATGTTTCCTGTATTTGGAGGTACAGACAGGGCCTGGGAATGTCCTGGTGTCGGTGCCCAGCCCAAGCGTGTGTATCTAGACACCTCTGGATGGCAGCCCACGCCTCCAAGTGGGGAGGGGGTACTAAACATGCCCTAACGTACCCCCCAACACACACACGTCCTGGTCTTCTCACTCACGCAGTCCCTCTGCATCCTTGGTCACGGTCAAAGCCACAGAGGAGGATGCAGGACTCACTGCTGCTGAGGGTCTCAGGGTGTCACATACAAGACAGAAGAGCGAAGGGAGTCCTGCCTTCCCCCTTGTGGATGGCGGGTCCTCTGGTGGCTATTACAGAATTCAACGGTGTTTGTTTTACAATCAAACCTAGTGTTTAGCAAGAAACAAAAAATCCAGAATCCAGCCAAACACACCATTCCATGTATCCCCAACCTGAAAGTGGAATAATCTTGCACCATCCCATCCCAGCTCCCTGCCGCCATCAGTCCTTCCTCCCCCAGCCCCCCAGAGCCCAGCTTCCCTTAGCGGCTTCAGACCCCGAACCCCCGGGGTCTGAGCTCAGCAGCTGCTGAGCCTGGTCCTGGGTGCTGCAATGCACTGCTAGCCCTCATCATCTCATGCACTGGAGGACCCTTCCCCACCCCAGCCAGGGCCTCTGGGGTCAGAGGACGGCTGGGCACTGCTAGGTTTTGAGGCTCCCAAAATGATATTTTTTTTAAAGGAAAAAATGTATCCACAGGGCTATGTAAACATTGTAGTATCTTTAGATGTACATATCAAACAAATTAACAAAAATGCAGCCTAATGCAGTTGTGCTTTTCCAGGATATGATGATAGAATTCCTTGAAAGTTACACTGATTTGTAATGCAGCTGCTCGTGGTGGGTCCTGTCACAGATACATGGAGGCGCCCCCCTGTGGTTGGAGAAAGACTGGGCTCAAAAAGCCCCAGCCAGTGGTGACATCGTGGTCTGGAGGGTGAGGTCAGCTCAGAGGTAGCCTTCAGTATATGTTATTTGACTGGCAGAATGTTTTTAAAAACTTTGAATCCCTGCCAGCTTTCAAAAATCAAGATATTTCACACACAAATGCAGACCTTTGGCTTCTTTTGAGAAATCCAGACCCGGGACACTGGACTTACCTGTCCACATGACACCACTTGGCTGGAGCCATTAGTATCAGCCCCTTTAGAAAAAACCCAGCCCCTGCAAGCGTTTAAGCTTGTGAAAGTTGGTTGGGAAGAAACAAGAATTAGATGGTCAGAGGCAGGGGACAGAGGCGCACATCCAAGGGGAGCTGAGCAGGGCGACCTGGCCCAACGCCAGGACTGGGGTGCGTCCTCATGGGCAGGCAAGCCTGGCACGGCACCACCAACAGCTAGCTCATCACCAGGACTCTGTCCAGACCTCTGGGGAAAAGATTTCATCAAGACAAGTGTGTTCATGCTTCATGATCTGGTAAAAGGAAACTGGGGGAGAAAAGGGTACACATTTTGTGGAAGAAAAAGTTAACAGAAAAAAAAAAATTAAGTCTTTTTTTGCATTTGGATTTGTGGGTAAGGGAAGTGATAACTGATGTTTTATGTACATTTTAAAGCTTATAGTCTCTGAATGTACAGGACACCTTTAAAGAAAAGCTGCTAAGCTTGGCTGTGCTTTGTTTACATCAGTGCATTCCAATTTTGAGCCATCTGTCGTATTTCCTCATAACAACCACTGTTATAGAGCTTACAAGATTTAAAGTCTTTCACTCACACGTGAACCAGCCAAATCTTTTCACGTGTCTCTATACGTGTAAAGAAGACGTAACCAGCTAGGTTTTTTTCCCTAACATGAGAATTCTTATTGTCTTCTCTCCTGTTTTCAGAGTCAGGGTTTTTCCAAAGAAATAGTTGTTTCAGTCAAAGAAAGAAATGCCCTTGTCTTGAAACATTTTCTCAGCTTCAGATCCATCATGCAAGCCCCAACTGATCGGAATCAATCAGTCCCTTCTTAAAAGGGCAAAGGCACATGGCTCAGCCATGGTTAGATTCTTTCCATTCACTACTCCACGGATGTTCCACCTGCATTAGGGAAACTAAGTCCAGCTCAAGTGGGGGAATGGTGTATGTTCTCACCTTGTACACTTGGCTGCTGTACCCTGGGCCTGCCCCCTGGTAGGCCTTGGTCACTGTTCACCAAATGGCGAGTGCAATCACGTGAAGGCACATCAGCTTTGAGTATTATGCTGCTGTTGAAATGCACCATTTTGACAATTACATAGCAAGTGTGTAGAGTACTTTTTTTTTTTTTTTTAAGATTTATTTATTTTTATTGATTAATTGATTGATTGATTGATTGCTATGTTGGGTCTTCGTTTCTGTGCTAGGGCTTTCTCTAGTCGCGGCAAGCGGGGGCCACTCTTCATCGCGGTGCGCGGGCCTCTCACTGTCACGGCCTCTCTTGTTGCGGAGCACAGGCTCCAGACGCGCAGGCTCAGTAATTGTGGCTCACGGGCCCAGCCGCTCCGCGGCATGTGGGATCTTCCCAGACCAGGGCTCGAACCCGTGTCCCCTGCATTAGCAGGCAGATTCTCAACCACTGCGCCACCAGGGAAGCCCTGTGTAGAGTACTTTTAAAATGTTCAAGTGTCTAGCCTGTGATGTTTCTTACTACCATGCACTAAATACTGGCAACTGTTCAAGCCTGGGTCAGTGTGGCAAAATGTAAACTGCTCTTGTGTTTGAAGTTTTTGTGAATTTTTTCTGTTCTTTTTTTTTTTTTTTTTTTTTTTTTACTTTTTGGCCACGCCACACAGCATGTGGGATCCTAGTTCCCCAACCAGGGATCAAACCCACGCTCCCTGCAATGGAAGCGTGGAGTCTTAACCACTGGACCGCCAGGGAAGTCTCTCATTTCCATTTTTAACGTATTTTTAAACACGGGTTTGTTTTACAACAATAAAGTTTACAGTATTGTTACCAAACTGAACTCGTGTCTACTTGCCCTACGTGCCAATCTAATGACACCAGGTGTGGTGAAGAAAAGTGTAGTGTTTATTGCAGGGCGCCAAGCAAGGAGAACAGGCAGCTCATGCTCAAAAGACCTGAACTCCCCCTTGGCTTTCAGGGAAGGGTTTTTAAAGGCAACATTGGGGTAAGGGTTGCAGCTCATGGACTTTCTTCTGATTGGTTGGTGGCGAGGTAACAGGATGATGTTTTTGGAGTCAACATCATCAACCTTCTGGTTCCAACTGGCCTGGAGTCTATGTGCTTATGGTCAGCAGTTTCCATCTGATGGGAGTCTGGTTTCTCTAAAAACCACTTAGGAATGTAAGTCTGACATTGTTATCTATGTCCTTCAGGGAGGAACTAAAGGTCCTATGACTCTGCTATACGGCTGATTCATTATTTAAATTGTTACAAGTTCTCCAGCTGGACTTCTGTTCTTTGTCTCTGCTTGCTTTCACTCCTCTGATCATTAACCTTCAAGCCAGACTTTTTGAAGCCCCGGTAAGGTTCAGTGGACTAAAGTTTTTCTTTAAGCAAGAAATAGAGAACACAAAGGAGCCTGTTACCAAGAGAGCCCATCCAGGGATTGCTCCCTTTCACTCCTGAACCCTCTGCCAAAATTAGTCCCCCAGCCAATCACCCGCTGAGCGCCGGCGCCACGGTCATGAGGCTCCTCACACATCAGCGGGTAGGGAATACTTTTGACGGTGACACAGGTACAGGCGTCAGGACTCGAACTCCCGTCCTAGATGAATCCAACGGGAGGGGACAGATGTGCAGGGAGGCCGCGCGTGGCCCTCTGAGAGATGTAGTTCAGCGCCCTCCGCGCAGATGCGGTCCCGGCCCTTGGCGGTACAGCCTTCCTCCTCCATTCCATGGAGCGCAGCAAAAGGACGGCTCCGAGCCGCTCAGTCTCGCCCCGGGCGGGAGCGGGGCGACCAGGGAGATGACCGGAAGTGCACGCGGCGCCCTCTGGGAGATGTAGTTCGGCGCCCGCCCACCCAGGCGCAGTAGCGGCCCGTGGCGGGCGTGGCCTTCGTCCTCCATTCCAAGAAGGAGCTCGGCGTGGGAGGGTCCCAGGGTGGGAGAAAAGGCAGAGCTCAGTATTCGAACCCCTCAGCCTAGGCCCTGGGCGGGGGCGGGGCGCGCCAGAAGACGACCGGAAGGGCACGTGCTGCCTTCTGGGAGATGTAGTTAGGCGTCCCTGCGCAGGCGCAGGTTGGTTGGTGGCTGCCGTGGCCTTTGTCCTACAGTCCGGCGGGTAAGTGAGATTGGGGGTGGCCAGGGCGGCGGAGGCCGAGCCGGGAGCGGGTCCAAGGTCTTCTATGGGGCCCCGGCCCGGGTGTGTACCTAACGGCGCGCGTCTGTGTCTTGTCTCTTCTGCTGCTTTGGGCCCAGGGCGGGTCGCTGGGGGTAGTATGGGCGGGGCCGAGTGGGCGGGGCCCGGTTTGGGTAGTGGATTTGGGGGTGGTCTCAGGGTCCGAGAGGAGGGCTTGGGGCAGGGGTTGGGTACTGGCTTTGGTGCAAGGCATTGGGGTCTCTGGCTTCGAGAGCATAGTAAGAGATTGGCTGGCCGGACCCTTCAGAGCCTGGAGCCAGCCTGACCTGCATCCCTTCCCTATTTCGGTGGGACGTCCAGGGTTTGGAGAGTGGGTAAGGTCAAGGCCCCACCACAATGTCATCTCTGGAGCTTCACCTTCCTGAGGGACTTCTGTCTAAAGAATGAAGGTGAGGGAGAGCCAAAGCACCAGAGTTTGATCCTAGCCACCTGGGACCCAGGAAACAGACTCATTGTATTAAAATCTTATTGAGCACCGACTGCATGCCATGCACCATCCAGGCTCCTTCATTAATTCAACAAGCAGGTATTTATATGTCCTGGGTGCGAGGCCCATCTTATATCCTAGAGCCCCCCAATATTGTCTCCACACTGGATGCCGCAGGAGAGTCAGGGAGATGTTGATAAGCCCATAGAACATCACTAAACAAGATAACTCCCATCCAGGAAACTGCAACGAAGACAACGGAGCACAAGCTGGATGGGGCAGAATCAGGGGTGCATAGGTAGGGTCGTCAAGGGACAGTACAGAGAGAAGGGAAACACGTCCTACCTTTGGCCTGAGTTTCATTTTGGGCAATCAGCCAGGGAACGGCTTGTAAATCACTGGGAATTGGGCCGTGCATGTAGTAGATGCTACACAGATGCTGACTGAAGCAAGAGACTTCCCTCCCAGCAACAGTCGCCTTCCTGTGTATTCTGCTGCCTGCTGGGCTCCATTGCCAGCCGTTTTCACATTTTAATTCCCATAAGCTCTGTGCTGGGTCACCACCCTCATTTTATGAGAGGGAAGCTGCCGCACACCATACAGTGCCCAAGACCCCCGTACTGTCTGGCTTTCTGTCACAGTAAGTCATCACCCTGGAAATCATCTGGAGCACACCAGACTGTGCTCCTTGCCCACCTGGCGGTCAGTTTTCCTGTCTGGAATGGGTAAGGAAAATTTGAGCTCATACTTCTACAGTGCCTGGAATAGCACCTGGGTGCACAGCAGGAGCTCGGGAAATGCCAAGCTGAGGTTGCACTGCTGTTGAGTTTGGCCTGGGTGCTGAGCTCCTTCCACCTGCACACAGGGCTTCCAGGGCCTGGGGTTACTGGTCCAGTCTCTCACATCCCCTTTCCCCCTAGAACTGCCTGCCGAGGAGCTGGCTGTTCCTGCAAGAGGCCCGAGGAGGAGGGAATGACCGCCGGGCTCCTCACTGCCAGGGACCCGGTGAGTACACCACCACCTCACTCTCAGGCCTCCCAGGCTCTACCTGTGGTCCCCACCAGGCTCGTTCTGCCCTCAGGGCCTCTGCCCTCACCAGGAATGTGCTTTAATCAGCTCCATGTCCTCCTCCACATCTCACCTCACCACCTCCGAGAAGACCTCCTGGATTCCCCCCCGCCCCGTGCCACCCTGGCAGACATGGTTCATCCATCCACTGATGTGTCTGGCACTTTCTCAACACAGGGCTCTAGGTCTGTTCTCCCAGCTCACTCTCTTCATCCAGTCACTTGGCCAACCTGTACTGAGCACTGCCAATGAGCAGGCACCATTCCAGGCACCGTTCCAGGTACTCCAGGTAGAGGAACAGACAAAATGAGCAGAAATCTCCATCCCCGGGGGCTCACAGACCACATGAGGAATATAAACATGCCAAGTGTTGGGCAGGGAAATGAGGCCCAGAAGAGGGTGGGCTTGGGGACCAGGCATTAACCAGTACAGCCCAGGAGGCCTCTCTGAGGAAGTGGCCCCCAAACAGACCTGCAGGAAAGGAGAGGGTGAGGCCAGGGCCCACAGGGAGAATGTTCCAGGTGGAGGGAACAGCATGAGCAAAGGCCTGGAGGTGGGACCACGCCAGGCACCTAACATGAAGACCAGGCACACGTGTGGCAGGAGGACCGGGAACGAGGGCTCCTAGGCCGGCTGCAGGGGCCTGGGGCCTTGGGAAGCAGTTCTGGCCATTTTGGCCACGTGCAAAGGCCCGGCACACAGTAGGTGCACAGTGAATGGGTGAACAATGAATGTTCGGAACTCTGGTCAGTGCTGGACACATGTCACTCTGTTCAGCCCCCACATCAGTCCCACGAGGTGGGATGAGGAGGAGATCAAGGCACAGGGGCAAGTCACGCAACTGGGAGTGGCTGAGGCAGGCGTGAGCTCAGGACCCCTGGCCTGGCTCAGACCACCTGCCCCCTGAGGTCCCCAGTGCCCAGCACACATCCTGCTGCCTTCATGGCTCCTCCTCCAGATCCCTGTGTGGTTGCCCAACAACGTCCCCCCATTTTCTCCAGAGCACTGGCCTCTCCTGGGGTTTTCATTTTTGCCAGCTCCCCAACCCTGCAGCTAGCATACAAGCACCAGGAGGCGGGCTGTGTTTGTCCTGTTTCCACGGCCTCTGCAGTGCCTAGAACGGTGACTTGCACTCGGTAGGACTCCGCACATAACCACTGAGCGAGACCTAATGAGTCTGGAAGGTGTGGAGCAAGCAGGGAGGGTTGGTGAGAGAAAATAAAACCTCCCCGGGCCCCCCAGCACAGCTGTTTGAACGGTGGGTCCTCAGGTAAACCACCCACTATGCACCGGGCCAAGGGTACACACTTCCTGTGAATTCCCTCACTCCTCCCAACAGCCCTCAGGGAGCTCCCAGTAACTTACAGATGAGGGCAGGGAGGCCCAGCGCAGTTAAAAGAGAGCTGGTGCTGGAGTCTGAATCTCCATCATGTGGATCCAGGGCTGGGTCTTCACAGCGTCACCTCCCAGATGCCCAGTTCTGGTGGGAGAAATTCTAGCAGAGGCGGATTCTGCCTGGTAGACCAGGGTCCAGGATGTGGGCCACCTTGTGTCCCTGACTCCCGCCCACATGGCCAAAGTCTATAGACCTTGCATCTCCCCCACTAGCCATCCATAGCACTTGCTTCTGTGAGATGAAAATCCCTTTGTGGAGGATGTCTGCCCAAACCTCACGGGCCTTAAGGGAAATCATAAACTCCCCACTTGATCGCGGAAGAAACTGGCCTTGTTCTCTATATCTATGAGTCTGCTTTTGTTTTATTATATTCATTCATTTCATTATTTTTTTAGATTCCACATATAAGAGATAATACTCAGTATTTGTCTTTCTCTGTCTCACTTATTTCACTAAACATAGTATCCTGCAGGTCCATCCATGCCGTCACAAATGGCAAAATTTCATTTTTTTATGGCTGAGTAGTATTCCATTATATGTGTGTGTGTGTACATATATATATATATATATATATATATATATATATAGCACATCTTCTTTATCCATTCATCTGTTGATGGACACTTAGCTGCTATGAACACTGGGGTGCATGTGTCTTTTGGAATTACTGCTTTTGTTTTCTTCAGATATATACCCAGGAGTGGGATTGCTGGATCATATGGTAGTTCTGTTAACCCATTATCTAAATGTCCAAAGTTGAAGACTAGGAAACAGTCCTCAGGGGTCCTGCCACTGGAGACCCCCACCCATTTCATTTTCCTGGCCACTCTCCATTGGCTCTTTGTCTCCGCAGCCCCTCTTCTGTGTATTCAGGCGTCATTTATGCACAGCGTAGATTTATCTGAGTGTGCAGCCTGGCAACTACATGTATGGACACCAGTGGATGGTGCAGCTGAGGCACAGGAAGTTCCCAGCCTCCCTGGGGCTCCCTCGTGCCCCTCTCTCAGTTGCTGCTGCTGTGACATCTCAGGGGTCCTTGTTTGTCCAAGGAGGAACTGATAGGAGGGTGCGAGTTCCTTGCCGGCCCAGAACTTCCATTCTGACCCCCAGGGTGTGTTTTTCTCTCGCTTGTCTTTCAGGGAGGTGGTTCAGCCACATGGCCGGTAGGCGGACGCGCTGGACCCAGACTACCCAAGTTCAAATCCTGGCTCAGCCCTTTCTCCCTGGGTGATTTTGGGTGACTTCGTTGGCGTCCCCCCTGGGTGAACAGTGGTTGGATGTGGTCACCCGTGGCCTGGGGTTATTAAGTGAGCAATCCACGTGCATCTTTCAGCACCGTCTATGTGTTTGCTCTGAATTTTTTTTTTAAGGTTCACAAATGTAAAGTTCTTAATGTATCAAAACCCTGATATCTTTCATAGTGATTTCTAGGTTGATGAATTGGCTTATTTATTTTGTTAAGGCCACACAATCCCATAATGATAGTCTCATTATAAAAATGTCAAGCAGCACTTATAAAGTCCCCCTTGCACCGCAGCCCCGTCTCCCAGGCTTCCATCTAAAGTCGCCGCTGCTGTCACTTCCACGCGCCTCATTTTCCTGTGTTTATGTACACATTTTCAGACAAATATTAGAATTAGAGCTTTGTTTCCTTTTACACAAATAGCACTGGGCTGGCAACGTCCCACCATCCAGGATTTTTCCATCTGGAAGGTTATTCCCCAGCTGTGCGTATCAGTGCCCCCCGTCTTGTGCTTGGCTGCAGATTTTCCAGAACCTGACTTTGGCTGCTCTGCCACGATGGGCATCGAGGCCATTACCAGTTGCCTGTTATGACATTGCAGCAGGGGAGCAAGGTTCTTGGGGGAAGGGGGAGATGGAGGGGAAGTGGAATTGCTGGCGTAACAAGTGTATATATTTTTAAAAACCTGCCAATTGTGAAAGCAATCCATGCCTTGGAGCTAAGCCATCCTCTTCTCAGAAGGACCAGACTCTCTGTCCTCTTGTTTGCCTTTTACTTACTGATTTGTCAGCTCTTTGCATGTGCTGGCCACTAATCCTTTTCCTTCCATTTATGTTGCAAATATTCATTCTGCTGTCATGGGTCCTTGAAGTGGCTTGTAAAGACTTTGTCATCTAGAAGTCATGAATTTTGGTTGCTGAATGTATTATTTTCCTGTCGATTCTGTAACAAATCCTAACAAACTTAGTGGCTTAAAACCACACAATTTATTATTTTATGGTTCTGGAGGTCAGAAGTCTGTAGTACATTTCATTGGGCTAAAATCAATGTGTCAGCAGGGCTGTGTTCCTTCTGGCAGCTCTAAGAGAGAATCCACTTCCTTACCTTTTCCAGCTTCTAGAGGCCTCCCACATTCCTTGGCTCCTGACCTGCTTCTATCTTCAAAGCCAGCTTTGGCCATTTGAGTCTTCCTCACATACTGTTACTGTGAGGCTGACTTTTCTGCCTCTTCCCCATTGAAAGACCCTTGTGATTATATTGGGCTCACCAGGATATTCCAGGATAATCTCCTTATTTTAAGATCAGTGGACTAGCAACCTTAATACCATCTACCATCTTTTTTTTTTTTTTTTGGCCACACCATGGCATGTGGGATCTTAGTTCCCCGACCAGGGATCAAACCCATACCTCCTGCAGTGGAAGCACAGAGTCTTAACCACTGGACCGCTAGGGAAGTCCCGTCCATCTGCCATCTTAATTCCTCCTTGCCATGTAATCCAGGGATGGTAGTGACACAATTCTGCCTACCACACTCATTTTTCTTCTTTCTGACTTTTAGTGTTTTATATTTTATTTGTGAAGACTTTCTCTACCACCCATTTATTAAATTCATGGCCTATACTTTTCCAACTTTTTCCTTTTTTATATTCATCTCTTTAAGATTTCTGGAATTTATTTTTATTTATGGTGAGGTAGGGATCTACTGATTTTTCCCCCTAACAGAGGGCCAGTTGCCCTGGTGTGTCCATTGCTTTGAAATACTCCCACTACCACACTGATTTTCCACGTATACATGGATCTTCATGTACTTGAATTTAATTTACACATGAACAGATTCTTAATAAAGTCACCCAAATTCAATCCTTGGATTTGCTGCTTACTAGCTTTATAACTTTGGGCAAGACACTTAAGCTTTCCCAGTCTCCGTAAAATGTGCTCGTGGCAGCATGGACCCTCTCATCTCTTAAAGAGGGCTTTGTTTCATTCATTATGTATGCATCTTGGACCCATCAGGATGTTATTTTGGCCAAAGGGTGAGGCAGGGAGCCAACCTGACAGTTTTCAGATGCTCCTTCCTCGCTGCCCAGACCCAGCTGCTTCTCAGAGGGGCCACCCACTCAAGCACACTTCCTGTGAACCCAACACGCCAGGACCATCCTCCCCTTCATTGATGACGCATCAGCAGCATTTCTCATTTCAAGAGACTCTTCTCCAGCAGGGTCCCAGGCCCCACAGTAAAAACCTGATCCAAATCCCCAGACCCTCCCACCCACTTGGCCAAGGCCCCCGTTCACCAGATGCTGCCACTGGCAGCCACGCCGGGGACACTGAGGACGCTCATGTGTGACGTTTCAGGAGCAAGTGACTTTTGAGGACGTGGTCGTGGAGTTCACCTGGGAGGAGTGGGGGCAGCTGGAGCCGGCCCAGAGGACCCTGTACCGAGATGTGATGCTGGAGACCTTTGGGCTCCTTGCCTCTGTGGGTGAGGCCACCCCCGTGCCCCTGATGGTCTGCCTACAGTACAGATTCTAATTTTCCTGGGATAAAAGTGGGAGTAGATCTAGGCCAAAAAGCAAATACCTTAAAAGCAAATACTTGGCCTTCAGGGACCTGTTTCAGTGCAAGGAATGTAAATTAGGATGTTTTGGTTGCGAATGACAGACCCTAGCTAACAATGCCAGAAGCAGAAAGTCAAGGGGTAAGAGGGACATACCGGGTCCCGTGACCACAGAACCCCGGGTAGACCTGGATCTTCCTATGGTGCTGTCAGGACCCCTCTGCTGCCCGCCCCCATACCCCTTTCTGCCTCCTTTCGCAGACGGGCCCCTCTGAAGGTGACAAGACAGCTGAGAGGGTGCCTCTCCCAGGTTTGAGACCAGCAGAAGAGGCAGGCTCTGTGTCCCGGGCACCCATAGAAGGCCCCTGGGTTGTCTTGGTTTGGCAGCCAGGTCCCCTCCAGGCCGGTCATTGTTGCAGGCACGGGACGAAGCAGAGCTCTGATTGGCCACACAGGGGCCAAGGATGGGGTTGGGGACTGAGTGAGGGGAGGAGGTCCCTAAGGAATGTCAGAGGCTGTTACCACACCATGGCCTCCTGGAACCCCAGCCACTTGGGTCCTGGGAGACTGAGGGTGGAGTGGGCAGAGGGCTGGGGAGGGTCCTGGGACACAGATGCTCACTCCATGGGTTTCTCCCTGAGCAGGACACTGGCTCCCAAAGCCGGACGTCATCTCCCTGCTGGAGCACGAGGTGGAGCTGTGGGTGGTGGACAAGGGAGCCCCCCGAGGTGTGTGCACAGGTGAGATGAAAGCCCTGCAGGTCTGGGAGGAACCCATTCACCCCCCAGGTTCTCTCTCCATTTCTGCACTCAGATTCTTCAGAGCAAATTAACTACTCAGTCTTTCAGGGAACATTCGCCAAGCATCCATTTTGCTGTGAGTGAGACCAAGTTCCCATCTTCACTGAATTTACATTTTTGGTGAGGGAGAGAGGCACACGATAAATAGCTAAAATAATAATAATAACAGTGAACAAGATGATTACAGATTATGATGAATGCTGAGAAATGGAAGCAGGGGATGAGGTAGAGACTAGGATTGGGGTGAGGACTGAGCAGAGAGATGAGGGCTAGCCTCTCCAAGGAGGTGGTGTGTGAGCTGAAGCCTAAACCATGAGAACAATGTGACCATGAAACAATCTGGGAGGACAGAACTCCAGGCAGAGGAAACAGCAAGCACAAAGCCACCAAGGCAATGCAACAGCCAGCTCTTGCCATGTAACAAACACTCCAGCCTCAGTGGTTTAAACCAAAGAATCACTTATGACTCATGCACCTGTGGGCTGGTGGATCCAGGCTGGGCCCTTCCATGTGCCTGTAGGTTGGCTGGGTAGTTCTACTCTTCATACCTCTTGTCCAGCTCCTGAGACCAGCAGGCAAGTCTGTTGGGAGTGGGAGTGTCCCGGCCCTCTGGCGACAGGCCCTGACCCTATGTAAGCAGTGGCCCATCACCAGGGCCTAAGAAGGGATGGGCCAGTGTGTAGGGGAGTTTATAACAGGGTCTCCCTAGCCTCAAATAATAACCAGTCCTTCCTTAGTACATCAGCTTCCGATTGGTGCTGTGACAAATTACCACAAACTTAGTGGCTTAAAGCAACACAAATTACCTTACAGTTCTAGAGGTCAGAAGTCCAAAATGGGTCTCCCTGGGCTACAGTACAGTGTCAGCAGGGCAGTGTTTCTTCTGGAGGGTTTGGGGAAAATCCGTTTCCTTTCATTGTCCAGCTTCTAGAGACTGCCCACATTCCTTGACACAAGGCCTTATCCATCTTCAAAGTCAGCAATAGCTGGTCAAGCCTTCTCACATCATGTCCCTCCTGCCTCTCTCTTTCACACTGAAGAACTCTTATGATTACATTGGGCCCACCCTGATAAGCCAATGAGGGTAATCACAGATGATTGCTAATGTCAAATGATGAGCGGCCTAATTCCTCCTTGACATGTAAGGTAAGCACAGATTCAAAGGTTCCAGAGATTAGGATGTGTATATATTTGGGAGCCACTGTTCTGCCAACCACATCTGGCTTGACCTTTTTTATTTTTAGCTTTTCACTAGAGTGTAACATAAATGGGAAATGTGCCCATGTCACACCTTTAGGCCAGTTCGGTGTCAGCGTGGGGACACCAAAGCTATGGCTCTGCAGAGAGGGCCAAAATGAAGGAGGAGGAGGAGCAAATGTATCTGTTTGTTTGTTCAGCATGCCCATTGAGCTCTGCTCTGGGCTGGGGGTACTCCAGGCCCGGGGCGTCTGTCAGCAGTTTCCCTGGATGCTAGCTCTCTCCTCAGCACCGTCTCCCACCCTCATTCTCTGTGCTCCCCCTGAAAACCCCATCCACACCCCTACACCAAGTCCCCCACCCTGGTTATTCTCTGTGCTTCTCCTCCCTCTCCCGTTCCTTCTCCGATTTGCAAAACTCTTATTTTTTTTAATGGACAAAGCCACCTGTGCCTTGGACCTTTCAAAACCATCAGTTTTATTCTTCCATCCACCCACCCAGCCACCACAAACTCTTCCCCCAGAACTGGGATTAAGGGACATTTCCATTTTTCTGTTTCTTTCAGACTTTGAAACTAGACAAACCAAACTATCAACTGTGAAGCAAGACATAACTGAAGAAATACCCAATAATGCCCTGGTAGAAAGTTTCTTGTGGGAAAGTCTGTGGAACTCCAAGGGTGAAAATGCTGAGGGCCACTGGGAACAGGGTCGCAAGAGGCCAGACAGCCATGTGGTGCAGACTGCCTTCATGCCTGTGAAGACACCCACTCAGGAGCAGCAGCAGGGGAATGGGTTTGGGGAAAACTTGAGTCTGAGGCCTGATCTCCCAACTCAACCAATGACTCCTAAAAGGCAAGGCCCCCCCATGTGGGGAACACATGGAAAGAGGGAGAATCCGGACTCAGATACTCAACAGAAAACCTGTGCAAAAGAGAAGCCCTACAGATGTCAGGAATGTGGAAAGGCCTTTAGTCACAGCTCAGCACTCATCGAACACCACCGAACACACACGGGAGAGAGACCTTACAAATGTCACGAATGTGGAAAAGGCTTCCGAAACAGCTCAGCACTTACCAAACACCAGAGAATCCACACTGGTGAGAAGCCTTATAAGTGCACTCAGTGCGGGAGGACCTTCAACCAAATTGCCCCACTGATCCAGCACCAGAGAACTCATACAGGTGAGAAGCCCTACGAGTGCAGTGAATGTGGAAAATCCTTCAGTTTTAGGTCCTCCTTCAGCCAACATGAGCGGACGCACACAGGTGAGAAGCCCTACACGTGCAGTCAGTGCGGGAAGGCCTTCCGGCAGAGCATCCACCTCACCCAGCACCTGCGAATCCACACTGGGGAGAAGCCCTACCAGTGTGGAGAATGCGGCAAGGCCTTCAGCCACAGCTCGTCCCTGACCAAACACCAGCGGATCCACACGGGGGAGAAGCCCTACGAGTGCCAGGCATGTGGAAAAGCCTTCACCCAGATCACACCACTGATTCAGCATCAGAGGACACACACAGGCGAGCGGCCCTACGAGTGCAGCGAGTGCGGGAAGGCCTTCAGCCAGAGCACGCTCCTGACCGAGCATCGGAGGATCCACACAGGAGAGAAGCCCTACGGGTGCAACGAGTGTGGGAAAACCTTCAGTCACAGCTCGTCGCTTAGCCAGCATGAGCGGACGCACACGGGTGAGAAGCCCTACTCGTGCAGTCAGTGCGGGAAGGCCTTCCGGCAGAGCACACACCTCACTCAGCACCAGAGAATCCACACCGGGGAGAAGCCCTATGAGTGTAGCGAGTGCGGGAAGGCCTTCAGCCACAGCTCGTCCCTGACCAAACACCAGCGGATCCACACGGGGGAGAAGCCCTACGAGTGTAACGAGTGTGGCAGAGCCTTCAGCCAGCTTGCTCCACTCATTCAACACCAGAGGATCCACACGGGAGAGAAGCCCTACGAGTGTAACGAGTGTGGCAGGGCCTTCAGCCAGAGCTCCCTCCTCATAGAACACCAGAGGATTCACACCAAGGAGAAACCCTATGGGTGCAATGAATGTGGAAAATCCTTCAGCCACAGCTCATCGCTCAGCCAGCACGAGAGGACACACACTGGGGAAAAGCCCTACGAGTGCCAGGATTGCGGAAAATCCTTCAGGCAGAGCACCCACCTCACTCAGCACCGGAGGATCCACACAGGAGAGAAGCCATATGAGTGCAGGGACTGTGGGAAAGCCTTCACACACAGCTCCTCCCTTACCAAGCACCAGAGAACTCATGCTGGGTAGACCCACTCCACATGTTCAGGGACCCAGCAAAGCCTTAAGCCATAGCGCATCACTTACTAGATTTGACCCAGTCATACTCCTGAGAAACAACACAAACATTATACACAAGACTTCATGCTCAGCAAACTCCTCACACCCCCACAGAGAGTTCACATTTACGGAAATGATTGTGGGAATACCGAGCTCTGGGTCATCCATCCTGGGATATCAGCTCATCCAGACAGTAGGGAAGTGTGGAGTTAATCACTGTTGAGGACCTTCAGCCGTGAGTGGCCGCTAATGCTTCATTATAGAACCTACAAAAGAGAAATGGAAAAAAATGTAGTGGATCTGGGGTGGCTTCTAAGGATTCACCATATTCCAAACCAGAGATTTTCAAAGTGGTGACAAACTCAGCAAATGCCTTTCATATAAAAGAACCAAACGCAGTCAGAATTTATCATTATTGTACATTACCTTCTTGGCAGGGGTTGCTTATGAATGGTGCAACTTGACTCTGATATTCCCTAAAAACAATATGGCAGAGTGTTCCAGACATGAGAGTGGCACTTTATGGAATCACCATGAATATTCAGCTGTCTCAGTACAAAATTTTCTGATTTGTGTGTAAATTCTTTGGTCAAGGCACATGGCCACCAGCCTCACAGATGTGAATGCCATATGACAAAGTATCCATGTACTATAAACAGATTTTAAAGTAGTTATATGCATTATGTTGCAATAAGTTAATCTTTATATGCAATGGAATTGAAAAGATTTGTATAGGAAGACTTGAAAGGTAAAGCCACTTCCATGGAGTCTTGCAGATTCTGAGATGGCTTTTGCTGCTCTGTTCTTGCTATAAATTTTTCTACAGGACTCACAGGCATTAGAAATGCAGATGTTGCTGTTTCACAAAAAGAGGAAGATTTTTTCTTTGTTAAGCCACCATCTTATGAGCAAGAGCACACTCACATTGGAACCTTATGTTTTGCAAGATTTATCTCTTGAGAAATGTACAAGTTAATCTTTTGAACTGTTTTTTTTTTTCATTGATTCTTTATCCTGGTGTTTAATAAGCTTTTGTTTTTATAAAATTTAACTTGAAGGCAGTGTATAGTATTTCACTGAATCCTGAATCCACTAACAGCAGTCACCCTGACAACCGTAATCCTTAAACAGTGACTTGTCACCCTCACTAGAACCCATATGTAAATTGCATTAGCTGGTTTTGGTCACTAACCATCAGTTAGGGTTATAACTATCAGTTTGACTTTTCTAATCACAATGCTAGGATATAAGCTTCCAGGTAACTTGAAATTTCTCCCTTGGGGAAACCATGTTGCAAATAGTCTTCCAATACTGTTCCTCAGTATGCTTGTGGAATGCCCCCTCTTTTTTGGACTTAATTTCAGTCATTTAAAAACCACGTGAGAGGGGCTTCCCTGGTGGCGCAGTGGTTGAGAATCTGCCTGCTAATGCAGGGGACACGGGTTCGAGCCCTGATCTGGGAAGATCCCACATGCCGCGGAGCAACTGGGCCCGTGAGCCACAATTACTGAGCCTGCGCGTCTGGAGCCTGTTCTCCGCAACGAGAGGCCGCGATAGTGAGAGGCCCGCGCACCGCGATGAGGAGTGGCCCCCACTTGCCGCAACGAGAGAAAGCCCTCACACAGAAACGAAGACCCAACACAGTCATAAATAAATAAATAAATAAATAAAAATTTAAAAAAAAAAAAACCACGTGAGAAAATCATGGCTTGCCACGCCGCTCCCCGCTCGCAGCCCCGTGCCTCGCTCCTCTCCGAACATGGCAAAAATATCCAGCCCTACATGGACTGAACAGTGTATTGAGTCTCTGATTGCTGTTTTCCAAAAGCATGCTGGAAGGGACGGTAACAACAGCAAACTCTCCAAGGCCGAGTTCCTTATCTTCATGAATACAGAGCTGGGTGCCTTCACAAAGAACCAGAAGGACCCTAGTGTCCTTGACCGCATGATGAAGAAACTGGACCTCGACTCTGATGGGCAGCTAGATTTCCAAGAATTTCTTAATCTTATTGGCGGCCTGGCCGTAGCTTGCCATGACTCCTCTATTAAGTCTACCTCTTCCCAGAAGTAAATCAGAGGAGCCTTTGGGCCTGGCCTCCAGCCCCACTCCCTTTCCTTCAGCCTCCCAATTATCATCTACCCCTCACAGCCCACAAATACCCTGAGCCAGGCACACCCACCACCCCATGCAGGCCACTCCTGCTGGTAGTAATAAAACAATATTGTTTTTTAAAGCACACACTGGAGAGTCAAATTTGTGCCAGGGAGGGAGATGACTGGGAGGAATATAAATTAGATTGATGGAAACAGTAACCAGAAGTTGCAAAGTAAATAGTAAAAATGCATCTTGGGTGTATACATAATCATGACTAATGATACCAACATAATCATCTCTAAATTACTCAAACTGATGGAGAGACGTCACTTATTGTTCACTCATTAAATGTCTATACACCCCTACTACAGGCACTGTCATAGGCTCTGAGGATACAGTCAGCAAGACAGACAAGGTCCTGCCTTCTCTGAGGTTACCTTCTAGTGTGGGGGGGGGGACAATAAGTGAATAAACAAAGAACTATGAGAGTGAAAAAAAAAAACACCACAAGAAAATCAGTAAATAGTGCATAGCAGCACTCTCCAATAGACACAACGTAAGCCCCATTGGTAAATTTTAAATATATTGTAATAGTCCCATTTAAAAAGAAGAAACAGGTGAAATTAATTTACTATTTGTCCCTATATATCCCAAATGTTACCACCTTGATATGTTGTTTATATAAAAAAATCACAAGTGAGATATTTTGCTTTCTTTTTATACTATGCCTTTGAAATCCAGTGTGTGTTTTACATTTACAGTACATTTTAATTTGCTGTAGCCACATTTCAAGTGCTCATTTGCCACATGTAGCCAGTGAGCAGCTGCACAGGACAGGGCAGCTCAATAGCCTTGGTCCTTTGGTCAGGTGTTCTGTCCTCCCTCCCTTTATTACATGTATCCTCTTCCCTTTGCCTGTGCTTCTATCCTTGTGTAGCTTTTTGTCCTCAAGGAAATTAGATGTGCTGGGAAGAGCAGCATCAAAGTCAGTCAGAATAGAGAGAAGGAGACAAGGTGAAGGTTGGCCAGAGATAATAACACCTGCATTATTGTGTGGTGGATTGGGAGGTGGGAGGGGTCTCATGTTAGGAGCCTCTGCACTTGTGGTTTGTTGGCTTTTTCAGAGGGGCTTGCCCTGATGCCTTTATGAACACCTGCTTTATGACTTACTGCTGTCCTTAGGTTTTTTGGTGCTCATGTTGTCCCAGATATGGCCAATAATAGTCCCTTCAGGAAAGTTCCTGCCATCCCTGTGACATGCCTTCATCATTTTCAGTATAAGATGTTATAAGCTCATCTTGTTTCTACCCTGAAATCAGCCCCGAAATCAGTCATATTTCTGCAGGTCCAAAGAACTGGTTCATTTTAGTAGGGGATGCTATTCAGGACCAAATCTGAGTGCCAGGTGTGCTCATTGCTACTAGGTTGTCTACTGCTGAGCTAGGAAATAAAGGCGCATGTATAAACACTTATATAGATACACACAAAAAGGTATATGGGTGCATATACATACACAGAAATACCTCCCATTCCAATCTGACTCCCCGTATTTTTATGTCCCTCTTCAATAGCGAGAATGCTGAGACCCCTAAAATAAACATACTTACTAATTTGCTGAATTCTAAAATACTTGTAAAATAGTTTCAGAGTTGCTTTTCTCAAACCACTACAAAAAACAAACCTACTAAAAGAAATGTAGAATTTGTTTGCTGTTCTTCTTCCATCACCACCCTGCCCAACACATGGTAAAGCACACAAATGGATGATTTATTCTACAGAGAGACAAAAATATCGCCAGATGTCCCCACTTGTTAACCTCAGGGGAAGCTGGGTTGGGTCAGGCATTAGGGAAAATGGGTCTGTGCTGAGGGTCTTAACTCCCATCCAAAGGTGCAGGGACATGAACCATTGAGAAGAAACTTGGTAAGAACCTGGGGAGGATTAGATTTATCTGTCCCATAGTCTCCCTCTCAGAGCAGTCTCCACTACAGGAAACTAGACCCTCCTACTGCAGAAGCCACGCTCCTTTCCCCACACTTCTGGGAAGTCTGGGAGGGTTTCCCTAAGAGCTGCCTCAGTTTGTGTGTGGTCTCTCAGGAGCCCAACTCTCAAGAGACAGTCTTTGTCGGCCAGAGGCTGGAGCTGGACAGCTGGTTGTTTCACTGAGACTTCTGGAAACTGTCCTTTCTATAAACTCAGGTGCTCACTGGTTGAGAGAGGCCTGAGTTACATTATGTTTTGAGGATCGGGTTTCATGGAGTGGCCATGAAGTAAATGAAGCTGAAACTCCAAGGTCCTTCACTCTATTGCACCCCTTCCAAAGCCTAACACCTCATTTTATCTTAGTAATTTTAAATTCTTCCTCCCAAAGAGGGACTTCTCAGTCGTGTGAGCAACAGGCCCAGTGAATCTGGACTGATCCCTCACTCAGGATACGCAAGAAACACACACACATTTATAATGAAGATGCTCACAAATTTTATACATGCACTGAACACATACATACCAAATCTTGTACACAGAAAAATGACTGGAAGGACGGATACTGAGATGTCAAAAGTTCCTATGAGCTGGGAACATGAGAAAATATTTTTTTCTCCTTCATTTCTTTTTTTTTTTTTTTTTAAGTTTTCCATGATTGGGAGAATTTTTTTCAAAATGGTGAAAAATGAATTTTATTATAGAAGTGCTGTAAATAAAGAATTTTCAAGGGAATTCAAAAAGCAAAAACAAATGCAGCCAAAATTCCACCATGTTTTATAGTTACAATATAACAAATATTTGTATTCTACTTCTTGAGCTACACTTAGAAATTTTTCTTCCATATTGCTACATAGTCTTCTTAATTATCATTATGCTTCATTATTCCTTTGAATGGCTCTACCAAAATTTAAGTCATCATTCCTCTGTAATTGGGTATTTAACTCCATGTAAACAGGCATCCTAGTCACTTGTATATATTTTACTTTTAGTATTCCACCTAGATCCAGAAAGGATTTCAGCCTCTCAATGTATGTAGCTTTCTCCTTTTTTCCCCCACTAATTCTTTAGGAAAAATCACCACACCTGAAATTGAAAGTTCAAGGAACACAAATGTCAAAGTAGTTCTTAAGCAACTGGGCTGTTTTGTGTTCCAGATAGTTGCACTGGTTGACACTGATTTACAAAACTCATCAACCCAAATAATAATGGGGGTCATGTATTAGTCTGCTCGGGTTGCCATAAGAAACAAAAAACAAAACACACAGACTAGGTGGCTTAAAACAGCACAAATTTATTTTCTCACAGTTATGGAGGCTGGAAGTCCAAGATCAAGGTGCTGTCGGGGTTGGTTTCTGGTGAGACCTTTTTTCCTAGCTTCCTCTGTGCACACTTGGCAAGAGAGAGCAATCTCTGCTCTTTTTATAAGGACACCAGTCCCATGGGATTAGGGCCCACCCGTATGACCTCATTTAACCTTAATTATCTCCCTAAGGCCCTATCTCTAAATTAGGGGTTAGGGCTTCCACATATGAGCTGGGGACAGGGGGAAGGAGGGGAGGGGGGCACGGTGGCACGCAACTCAGTCCATTACAGAAGGTATTTAAGCATCTCCTTCCCATTGGAACTCATTCCTATCTTGCCAGGTTTCCGTTTATGTGGTTTACCTTCCCCCTATCCTTATGAACACAGCTACCCTCTGACACTCTGTGTGAACCCACTAACACTCAAGCAGCAGCAACCACCACAAGACTGTGATGTGAGTGAGGAAATAAATCCTTTATTATGTTAAGCCCCCGTGATTCGGGCACCACTACAACAGACTGCCTGCCCAAACACAGTGACAGAAAGAGGCACCAGTTTCTCTATCCACAGAGAGCAGTTAAATTTTTGCTCGGGCAACAAAAACAATGCTGCAACCTGAGATTAAATGCAAAACTCAAAAGATCGCCTTATGTAGCCCAAGCAGTTAAGTTCCCCTTGCCCACGCAGACGGATCTCATCAACCTTTACTGGTGTTTTCAACTGGTTTTGATCACAGTACCCCCCCCCTCCCTGCCTAGTAAGATATACATTTTACATTGCAACCAGTTCTCATATTTAGATGTATGGCTGAAAAGTTTCACAAAACAATATTTGCCTTTACTACATTATGAATTTTGACCTATTTTATTCTATTTCATTGCTCTGTAATGCCGGTGGCCACCCACTAATTTGATTTTGCAACTCACTAATGGGCTGAAACATGGTTTGAAAACACTGCATTACTAGGCTCCCAGTGTTTTTGTGATCTTTGTAAGCCACCCCATACCCATGTGAGTTAAAATGGAGAACGGTACGCTACTGAGGACTCAGAAGTAAACCTGCCATCACATATTTATGAAAAAAACAAAACAGCAGGCAAGATTTCTGCTTGAACAGCAGCCCTGGGAAGTTCTAACAAGAGGAACAGACAAGGCTGACTTCAAGAAAGAGCTGGCAAATCACACAACTTAAGGCAACGCTACACTTGGCACAAAGACCAATGTTCCAATGTGTGGGTGGTGCTGAAATGGTCAGAGAAGAAAGCAGAGTCTTCTTTCACTCCTGGCGGCTTGTGCTCACAGGTTAAGCATCTTTACACCTGTGTTTGCAAGGTGAGGGCTTCATGTGGGCCCTTCCTGGGTTCTAAGTGCTTCAGCCACCTTAGCTCGTTTAGAAAACAAGCAGACTTACATCCACACAGACACCGCAGGAAGCCACACAAGGGTTTCGAAGGAGCCCAATGTGTTACTCTGAAATTTCAGGCAGGTAGTTGTCCTTCTCTGGGGGCACTTACAGCAAAGTGGCTCATCTCTGTGCCTCAGAGTGCACAGGGAAAACATCACCTTCCACGTTCTCCAGGAGCTTGCCAATCCTCCACTGGCATGGGCTCCACATGCAGCACAGAGGTGCCCAGGGCACTCTCCAATGCACTGACTTTCTCCTTCTCATGGGAATTCCGGTGCTCGGCCAGGGCCAGGCTGAAAGGGAAGTTTTCCAACAGCTCTGGCACGTGTAGAGGTTCCTGGCGTGGCTCTTGAGATGATCCATGAATGGGAGATCCACATAAAGGTCTCCCCGCAAGTGCTGCGCACCTAGGGCTTCCCTTGGGACACCCCCCAGGCTCATGTACTCCAGGGCAGCACAAGGCTAGAGGTGGCCCACGTGGCCAGGGACCCTGCACTCTGCCCAGCCCAGGAGGTCTGAGGGACCTGTGAGGCCCAAGGGCAACAAAACCTGAGTCTCGATGCAGAAGAGCAAGGTGCACAAGGGTGGGGAGGCGGCTGCTGGGTGGGGGGCCGGGCGAGGCCAGGAGTCCTGGTTGGTGGGAGGTGGGACTTGGGGACAGCAGACGCAGCAGGAAGGGTGAGGAGGGGAGCTGCCGCTGGCAGCCACAGTGCACCCTCGGGGGGACGAAGGGTGCACCAGACACAGCCAGAGGGACAGGGAAGAGGCCATGGAGTCACCACAAAGTGGGTTGGGGGGGAGCCTGCAGTCAGGGGCCACCTGGCCAGCACTCCCCAGGAGGCAGTGGGACGGCTCGAGTCAGAGCCCTCCCCCTGGTCTCAGAGAACTCCCCCACCCTCACCCACCGCTCAGGGCCAGGCTCGTCCCTTAGCTTCCCGGGGAGGCAGCAGCCTGGGTGCCCAGGCCTGGAACCTCAGCCCACCCTGGTTCCTCGTCCTCTGGCCTCCCTAGGGCAGCTGGCAGCACACTGATAAGGGAGGGAGGCAGGTTGATAAGACAGGGTGGGACAGGCCCTGTGAGCTGCTGGGCAAGTGGGCCCCCACCCACCCACCTCTGGCTCAGCCTTTGTGGGCCTGGCCTCTCTGGTCTTCTCCTCCCTGATGCTCTCCTGTTCCAGAAGCACGGGGTCTGGAGCAGAAGAGACTGGGGAGAAGGGAAGGCAAAGCTGAGAAGACTAGATCTCACAGCTGGGCACCCCCAAGCCAGTCAGGGAGGCCCCAGCATGGTCACATCACAGAAGGTCCCAGGGTTCCACTGACCCCACATGTGTCCTCAACTGACAGAGCAGAACAGCCAAGAAGAAAGCAAAAAGCAGCTCAAGCTCAGCAGTGGCCCTAGATATTCAAAGAAAAGCCAAAAAGAGATAACACACTTTTCTACCCATCAGGATGGTAGAGATCTTAAAAAGCAACAACATGCAGTGCTGGCACAGATGTGGGAACATAGGCACCCTTGCATGCTGGCACTGTACATATATGCTATAGAACTTTTGGAAAACCACGTGGAAATGCCCTTTGTCCAACGGTCCTGAGGATCCCACCCTACCCAAACAGAACTAACTTCCCACACCCAGGCACGTGTCTGAGGACGTTTCACTGCAGATTTACAGGAAGAGGCAGAAACCTTAACGGCAGCAAAATTCCCACTCTAGGACAACGAACGGTGGATCCTGTGAAACGCCATGGAGGTGAGGAGGAGATGGCACTGGATAACGAGCCACTGCCTGGAGGGGCCTGGGTGGGTGAGGGGTTGCTCCATGCAAACAGCCAGTGCTACAGGCATCACTTCCAGGGAAACGGGCTGCCAACCTCTGCACGGGCCCGTGGGTGAGATGTGTGCGCACTCAGGTGAGATGTACAAAAGAACACGAAGGGGCAAACGCCAGGGTGCGCACCTTGGCTTGATTTGCAGAGGGTGTGAGGGAGTGGGGAGATTGTTACTTTCTTCTTTATACCTCGATGCTTTTCACTGTTTCTGATAAGCACGTACAATTTGAATCATCTCAAGAGGAATTTAATTAAAAATAACACTCGTGACATTCACAGAGCCTGTGGGGAGAAGGCGAAATTACAGCACAGACTTCCAGGCCTCAGCTACCTGGCTTCCCTCGGGCTCCCTCAAGAACCAGCACGATGGCTCTCTCCTGGCCTTTCCCAACCACAGACCCTGGCCCACCACACGTACCCAAGAGCTGGTTGGTCACTCACAGGTCTCGGGGGTGCCTGGGTCTTACTGGGTTCCACGTCTTCGCTGGCTCTCGCCGGCCCACCTGGAAATGGCAGACAGGAAAGACTCAAGCGTGCTTCCCTGTGACACATCGCCTTGCTCAAAGCTGTGGGTGGACCCCAAGGGAGATCTTGATGGCATCGCCGTTTACACCCAAGGGTAGAGTGAGCCCAAGAGGTTCACAGTAAGCTCACAGGGCTGGGGGTGGGGGACAAACATGGACCCAGGCTTCTGACCCCGAGCCCAAGGCTCCAGGGCCCCATTACCACCAGTCCATAGGCCTTGCCCTCAGATGTGGTGGAGACTGCCCACCCAGCCCCAGTGCTCCCCTTCTTCCCGTAATAAGGAGACGGAAGTGTGCCGAGAATACTTACTTAGTTTTTAAGGGGCTGCTTCCTCCTGCTTCCTTACATCTGGAAGGCAGATGTGAGGGCAGAAACCCAAGCAGCCTTCCTGGCCCATGAGGGTGATGCCCCTGGGCAGGGTGGTGGGGGCCAGATCCCTGCTGACTGAGGAGCTGCCCCACCAGCTCAGAGTGTTTAGCTTCTGTGCCTCTTATACATGAGGGAACTGAACTCTCTCAGGTAACCCGCTGGCTGGGGTCTGGGCTCCATGCTGTCAATGTCACTCCTTCCAGGGCTGATCCCCTCCCATTCCTCAAAGGCATACTCTCCTCTGGGGAGGTGGCCTCACCTGGCTCCGCCAGGGCCTTGGTGAGGTCCTCCACCAGGAAGGCTGCCTTCTTGCAGCTCGTGGGCTGCTCTGCCACCACCCTGGGCTGGAGCTTGTGGAGTAGGATGCCCAAGAACTGCTCCATCACCAGCAGCTCCATCATGTGTTCCTTGGAGTGCACCTCAGGCTGCAGCCACTCTCAACACAGGTCCCGGAGCCGGGCCAGGGCCTGGTGGGACCGAGCCACCTCCTGGTAGACAAAGTTCCGGAAGTGGAGGCAGGAGAACTCGAGGTCAGCAGGAGCCCTTCCAGGGTTGGTCTTGGGCCCCTCCTACTGGTCCCCAGCTGTTGACTCCAGTGTGGGCAGTTCCAGGGGAGTTGGGGAGTTCCTGGGGGTGGCAAACGCTTTCCCCAAAGGCAGCATCTTTCCAAACATGCAAAGCGCCTGTTGTGAAGGGTGAGTTCACGGGATTGAGGCTCCGAGGGAGACAGACCAGGGATGACAATATGCTCTGGGATCTTAGCCAGACTCCACACCTGCAGAGGGACAAAGAGGTACCGACACAGTGAGAGGCACGGGCCTGTGAGTCGGACTTCAGGTCCTGGCCAGCCCTCTCCCCATCCCCAGCTGATCCTGAAGGGTGGAGGCAAATCCCCTTCACACAGGGCTGTGCAGAGCTCAAGCTTCGCTCCCACCTCCAGGCCCAGCCCTGCCCCCATGTCGCCTTCTCCCCACATTTCCACATCAGATGACTCGGTATTCACAGCGTCTCCTGGCCTCATGCAGAGATTACTCACTCATTATAAAGAGGGAAAAAGTGCCTTTAGAATGAAAAACACGTGGAGTAAGGAGCGTCTTTAGTATCTCAGCTGCCTTCCTCAGTCCCTGCCAAGAACGCGCACACTGGACCCGCTCACGAGAGACAGACAACCAAGAGACATCCTGCGTGACCGGCCTGGGCGCCCCAAAAGCCTCAAGACCAGGAATTTAAGGAAGTCACAGTCCCCAGGAGCAAGCAGAGGAAAAGCAACAATGTGTCACGCCGGGCCCTGAACTGGCTGGGGAGCAGGAGAAGACACGACTACAGGAGGTTGTTGGGGTGACTGGGGGAACAGGGACCAGACCCTGGTATGGAGTCGAGGATGGTGGAACTGTCCAACTTGGCCTCCGATGAGTCAGCTAAGAGGCAGGTCTGTGTATGATGGGATTGGGGAGGGGGCGGAGGAAATGGAGAGAGAGAGAGGGGTCAGGGAGAGAGACAGAGGTGTGCAAAACATAAAACACCAACAGGTGAATGTGAACAAAGGGTATGCAGAAGTCCTATCTGACACTATTTTAAAAAGGTCCAAAAGCAATCCTCTGTGGTCCTCAATGCCCGTTGCCGGCTGACCCATTCTTGCCCTTTCCCCGATAGGGTTTCCCTCGCCCACCTAAGAGGTCCCAGAGCAGAGGCAGGCACCTCACTCAAACCGAATCCACGTCCGGGTGACGGGGTAGAGACGCAGGGCGACCGGCCGGCAGAGACGACCCCGCGCTCCAGGCCGCAGCCCAGGGCGGCTTGGCACCGTCCCCTGCTCCCACCTGAGCGCCCACCACAGACACCCTCAGCCGTCAAGCCCCCTCCGGTCACCTCGGAACGCAGCTGCGTGCGTACACGAGCCGGGCCGCTACAACTCGCCTGTCAGGAACGGTACGTCGCGGCCCCCAGCCTGCGTTCCTTCGGCGCAGCGGCCCCAGGAGCCCGGCGCGATGGCGTCGGGCCAGACTGCGCGTGCGCGGAACCTGCGACGCCCAGAAGGTAGCAGGTCATCGGCGCGGACGTGGGCAGAGCGAAGACGCGACGGCAGACCAGACAGCCAATCAGAGGCCGAGCTAGCCTAGCCTGGCGTCCGACCTCCCTTGCGCCTGCGCCGTCCTTGATGCCATGGCAACGGCATAAACAAGAGAAGACCAGAGAGACAGACGGAGAAAGGAAGAGAAGAGAGACATACGCAGAGACAGAGAGCGGGGCATAGAAGAGGAGACACGGACGCAGAGACGAGGAGGGAGAGAAAGGTGAGGACAAGAGGCGCGCACACCCAAAGATGGAGAGACCAGAAGGCCCAGAGTTCCCAAGATAGCGAGATACTGAGGATCACAGACACAAGGAGACCAACAGATGAAGACACAGAGAATGAGAGGAAGACAGACTCAGAGAAGGGGAGATCCAGAGCTTGGGAGACTCTGATGTGGAGAAAGACCCAAGACAGGGACAGGTAGAAATGGGCAGGCCTCGAATGGGGAAAACAGAGACCCTGAGATAAGAAGACCTAGAGATGGAGACAGAGAAGGTGAGAAGCAGAAACGGGGAGACAACAGAGACAGAGAGACCCACAGCCTTAGAAATAGAGGTGAGGGACTTCCCTGGTGGTGCAGTGGTTAAGAATCCGCCTGCCAATGCAGGGGACACGGGTTCGAGCCCTGGTCTGGGAAGATCCCACATGCCAAGGAGCAACTAAGCCTGTGCACCACAACTACTGAAGCCCGTGCGCCTAGAGCCTGTGCTCCACCACAAGAGAAGCCACTGCAATGAGAAGCCCGCGAGCCGCAACTAGAGAAAGCCCGCGCACAGCAACGAAGACCCAATGCTGCCAAAAATAAATAAATAAAAATAAATAAATTTATTAAAAAGAAAAAGAAATAGAGGTGGGGACACTGAGAGACAGGGATGTGGGGTCAAAAAAAGGGTTCTGCATATGCAGGGAATTGACAGAATTTGAAGACTAGCCATGCTGGGGGCTTCAGGAGCCGCTGAAATGGAGGAAAACGTAAAAGAAGCGACTGGGGTGAGTGATGTCCTCCAAAACCCCAAATAGGTGTCGCCACTCCGGTAGACAGGGCCAGGGTCAGAATGCTGCTTCCCATTCCAGAATTTTCTAGAGGGCAGTTTATGAGGCTGTCATTTTGTGCAAGCTGATTTTTTTAAAAATGTTTCTCTGAACAGTTTATTTTGCATATTTATTTACAACAATACTCCCATTTTCCGGTATTCGGTTCCATGACTTTTAACTTATATAACCGCCAACACAATCAGAATAAAGAATAGATCCATTGCACCAAAAACTCCTTCCTGAAGACATACAGATAGCCAAAAAGCACATGAAAAGAGGCTCAACATCACTAATTACTAGAGAAATGCAAATCAAAACTACAATGAGGTATCACCTCACACCAGTTAGAATGTCCATCATCAAAAAGTCTACAAACTATAAATGCTGGAGAGGGTGTGGAGAAAAGGGAACCCTCCCACACGGTTGGTGGGGATGTACATTGGTACAGCCACTACGGAGAACAGCATGGAGGTTGCTTAAAAAACTAAAAACAGTGCTACCATATGATCCAGCAATCCCACTCCTAGGCATATATCCAGAGAAAAATATGGTTCGAAAGGATACATGCACCACAATGTTCACTGCAGCGCTGTTTACAATAGCCAAGACATGGAATCAACCTAAATGTACATCGACAGAGGAATGGATAAAGATCTGGTACATATATTCAATGGAATATTAGTCAGCCACGAAAAAGAATGAAATAACGCCATTTGCAGCAACGTGGATGGACCTGGAGATTATCATACTAAGTGAAGTAAGTCAGAGAAAGACAAATTTCATATGATACCACTTATACGTGGAATCTAAAAAAAATTATACAGGGACTTTCCTGGTGGCACAGTGGTTAAGACTCCACACTCCCAATGCAGGAGGCCCGGGTTTGATCCCTGATCAGGGAACTAGACCCCACATGCATGCCGCAACTAAGAGTTCGCATGCCACAACTAAGGAGCCCACGTGTCACAACTAAGGAGCCCGCCTGCCACAACTAAGACCTGGCAAACCAAATAAGTAAATATTTTAAAATAAATAAATAAATAAAATGATACAAATGAACTTATTTACAAAACAAACAGATTCACAGAGTTCGAAACAAACTTGTGGTTACCAAAGGGGAAACGTTGGGGGGAAGGGATAAATTCGGAGTTTGGGGATTAACATATATACACTACTATATATAAAATAGATAAGCAACAAGGATCTACTGTATAGCACAAGGAACTATACTCAATATTCTGTAATAACCTATATGGGAAAAGGATGGATAGGACTTCCCTGGTGGCGCAGTGGTTAAGAATCCACCTGCCAATGCAGGGGACACGGGTTTGATCCCTGGTCCGGGAAGATCCCACATGCCGTGGAGCAACTAAGTCCACGAGCCACAACTACTGAGCCCACGCGCCACAACTACTGAAGCCCGTGTGCCTAGAGCCTGTGCTCCGCAACAAGAGAAGCCACTGCAATGAGAAGCCCGCGCACCACAACGAAGAGTAGCCCCTGCTCACCACAACTAGAGAAAGCCTGCTCACAGCAACGAAGACCCAACACAGCCAAAAATAAATAAATAAGATTTTTTAAATAAATAAATAAATAAATAAATAAAATAAAAATAAAAAAGAATGGATATATGTATAACTGAATCACTTAGCTGTACACACAACATTGTAAATCAACTATATGCCAATAAAAAATACAAAATAAATTTTTAAAAAAACCTCCTTTCTGGTGACCTTCTCCCCCACCCATAACCCTGGCAACCACTGATCTGTTTTCCCCAGTATAGTTTTGCATTTTCCAGAATGTCATATAAACACAATCATAGAGTATGTGGACTTTAGAGATTGGCTTTTTTTCACCAAACATAGTTCTTTTAAGATCCATTCAGTTCATTCCTTTTTATTGCTAAGTAGCATTGATGCTAAGGATATACCACAGTTTGTTTAAACATTCATCACTGAAGGACATTTGGGTTGTTTCTAAAATTTTGCTATTACACATAAGGCTGCTGTAAACATTTGTGTACAGGTTTTTGTGTGAACCTTCGTTAGTCTTCATTTTTCTGGGATAAATGCCCAAGAGTGCAATTGCTGTGTTACATGGTAAGCACATGTTTAGTATTAAAAGAAACTGCCACTCTTTTCCAGAGTAGTTGGACCATTTTACACTTCCACCAGCAATGTATGTGTGCACCTGTTTCTCCACATCCTTACCAGTGTTCAGTGTTATTGTTTTTTATTTTAGCCTTTCTGATAGATGTGTAGTGACATTTCACTGTGCTTTTAATTTGCATTTCCCTAACAGTTAATAACTTTTTAAAAAATGTCATTGAAGTATATTTCATTTACAATGTTGTGTTAATTTCTGCTGTACAGCAAAGTGACTCAGTTATACATATATATTTTTTCCCTTTCATATTCCTTTCCATATTATGGTCTATCACAGGATATTGAATATAGTTCCCCGTGCTATACAGTAGGACCTTGCTGTTTATCCATTCTATATATGCTAGTTTGCATCTGCTAATCCCAAACTCCCAGTCCTTTCCTCCCCACTCCCCTCCCCCTTGGCAACCACAAGTCTGTTCTCTTAACAGTTAATAATGTTGAGCATATTTTCAGGTTTATTTGCCATCTGTATATCCTCTTCAATGAAATGTCTGTTCATGTCTTTTGCCCATATTCTAGTTTTCAAAAACTGTTGAGTTTGGAGAGATCTTTTTATATTCTAAATATAAGTACTTTGTCAGATATATGGTTTGTGAACCTTTTCTCCCAGTCTGTAGTTGTATTCCCTTAACATAGCCTTTAGCAGAACAAAGTATTTTAATTCAGAAGATGTCCAATTTATCAATTTTTCTTTTATGGATCATGCTTTTTATGTCAAGTTTAAGAACTCTTTGTTTATAAGTCCCAAGGACTTCCATTTTACTTTTTACATGTAAGTCAACCATCAATTTTGAGTTAATTTTTGTATAAGATGTGAGGTTTATGTTGAGGTTCGTTTTTTCCCCCTATTGATGTTGGGCGTCTTTTTTCTGACACTAATTCCGACACCGTATGTGTAGTTTTTTTTCAACACCAACCAATTCTCTAACACAAAAGGTGCCCAACAATTCAATTCTGAGACTGACTGCTTACAATTAGCGCAGACTCCACAGGTCAAGGGCTCAGTCCCACAAGACTGTCCCCACTTCAGATGCCTGCCACGGGCTACGCACACTTCTGCTCAGCAGACTTCAAAATCAGTGGTTCCCACAACACGCAGGCCCCTCAGGTTGAAATTCACTAGAACTCAGGAAAACACTTTACTTAATGTTTACCAGTTTTATATAAAGGATGTAACTCAGGAACAACCAAATGAAAATAGGGCAGCGTTTGGAAGGGGGCAGTGTGCAGAGCTCCCACGCTTCCTCCCGGCATGCCACCCTCTCAGCACGACGATGTGTTCAACAGCCCAGAATCTCTCTCTCAGTCGTTAAAAAGACTGGGGCAGACACACATGCACACACGGAATGGCCTCCAGAACACACCGTGAAGAGAACAATCAAGGTAGAACACAAAAACCTACAACCTAGGTGTCCAGAGATCGCCCTTTCCCCCGCCCCCATTAAATGCCTCTAGAAGGATACACAAGAACACATCAACAACTGTGGTCTCCAAGGAGGGGCCTCAGGTGAGAAAGAGGCTCATTTTTCATTCATCTGCTTCCCTCCTTTTTAATTCTTTACCACATGCATGGGTTGCTTTTTCAACTAAAGTAAAAATATTTGGTCCCAAACAGAGAACTACAAAAGCTAGATTGAGGGACAGTTAAGGCTCTCTCCAATGACAAGCAGTGAGAACACACCTGGATGAGCATAGTGATACAGGAGAGCCCACTGGCTGTCTATCAGGGCATCTCACAATGTGAGTGCAGCCTGACCCCCGGCGGGGAAGTACCAGCCCTCCACCCCGTTTGTCTCAGCCACTCCTCTCTATGAGGCCTCACACTCCTGTCTCTGCCCCCACCGTCTGCTCTATTCTTATCCCTGCCCACACCAGGGAATGGCAGCCCCAGCCTCCAAGATGGCCTGTTCTCACCAGTCCAGCAGTCTCAGCTCACTGCTCAGAATCCTGGAGTCCAATCACACATGTATAAGGGAAGTGCCCACACTGGGGACCCCAGCTCCACTGGAAGGAAGTTAGGACACCAACTTGCTGCTCTTCCAGCACAGCAATCCAACTGAGGCCCTGGTCCTGACTGCCAAGAGGCACACAAAGCCAACCTTGTTCAAGCGGAGCAGGTCTCAGTCTTCACGTGAGCCCCAGGGAGGCACCATCTCATGAGAAGTCTTGCTCCAGACTGGACGGCACATGTGTGGCTCAGTTACCCTGGGAGCGGCAGTTACCATCTGACTGTGGTTCAGCCGCTGGGGCAGGGCCTGTGAGGAGTCTTGGGTGAGTGGGAGAAGCTGTGATTTGGGGCAGAAGTCCTTGTGATACTGAGTCCAGGAGCTTGAGGCCCAAACAGGACCAGGCTCTTGCAACTGCTGTGGGATGGATGTGTACCACAGCAGAGTGAGCGCTGGGCAACATCTTCCTTCTCAGCACAGTATGCGCCATCACTCTGGGGCACGCGTGCCAGAGAGCTCGTCTTCACAGCGCCTGGAGCCCCACCTCCACTCCGGTCAGGCCTCCGCACACAGCCCAGCTGCCATCATCCACATCCCGGAGACTCTAGCCCTCTCCCACGTAGCTCCTTCAGAGGCTTCCAGCCAATCACGTGCACCAGGGTTTGGGAAGCAGTGCCAGCTGTGAAGTACTGGCGACAGGGGCCCAGGGTCTACAGAGGTTGGGAAGGCTGCTGATGTCCCTTCTCTTTCAGTCTCCTGAGTCAGAGAGGAGTAACATCAACATCAGCAGCGGCAGCAACAACAAAAACATGGGGCGTTCCCTGGCGGCTTAGTGGTTAGGACTCCGGGCTTTCACTGACGTGGCCTAGGTTCAATCCCTGATCGGGGAACTGAGATCCTGCAAGCCGCATGGCTCGGCCAAAACAAAGCAAAAACATCAATAACAAGGGCAGCAGTAATGGCAGGAGATGCAGTAATAGCAACAGGGGTGGGAGCCGGAGCAGCTAATCCATACTGAGCACTGTCACGTCCCAAGCACTCTGCATACCTCACTTCTCCTACTCCTAATGAGGTAGGGCTTATCCACATTTTATAAGTGAAGAACTAAGGCACACAGAGATTCAATAATTCACCTGAGATCACACAGCTACTGAGATGTAATCCCATGAGAAACCCAAGTCTGACTGAAGTCAAGAGATGTACTCCTAACCATGACACTAACATTCACGTGGTGCGGTCCAATGTTTTCATGCAATTTCGTACAATTTTTCTTTAACTGGGATTAACTTTCCTGTATAGGGCTTCTGAGCAGCCAAGGAATTGCCACTTGAATGAGCATCTACTGACCATCAGGCACAGCGTTTTCTTTTATAACTAAAAGGCCCAAAGTGTGCACACACATATATACACACAATACTAAACATAAAGATATTTTGATATATGAGCTAGAATAGAAGCCCCACGAGCTCAGGAACTCTTTCCTGTTTAACCAGCTTAAGAGCCTATGCACACTTCTGTGTTTTGCTTCCCTCCACCTTAAGAGAATTTTCAACCTTGTAATAAAACAATTACAGGTGATACAGGCCACAGGAAAGGAATAACACTTAATATGCAGCAACACGACAGGGACTACATCACCACCTTTTGTTCCAGCAGGTAGGTCATTAATCATTATCTCAGCAACAGTCTCTTCCTTGAAAGTTCTAGTTTCCTCAAATGAATGAACCTCACTAGTCATTTAATTCCTCCTCCTGATATTAGTTATTTTATTAGACCTAAGACACAACTGATGGTAAGATGCACATTTTGTGAAGACAAAATGCAAACGAGAAGACAAAAGGCTACCAATTAAACTGATTTCTGAGATGTTATAATGTGAAAAGAACGTGCATATTAGAAAAAATGGAATAGAGTTGAGTCCTTAGGGTTCTATGTCAGGACTAACTTCCAGGCACACACTTTTTCTAGAAATGTGTTAAAAACCTGACTGTGGGTTTGTAATGGGACAATTGCTCTATAGGGGGCTCCTCTCCAGAATTCATTCTCTGATACACTAGAGTCGTGCTGTCCGATGAAGTAGCAACTAGATGTGCAGTTACAGCGGATCTGAAATGAGTGAGTGTCATATGTTTAAATTATTAGTATTTGGAATATAGGTGGTAAAATAAAATGTTATTGACATTAATTTCACCTCTTTCTTACTACTTTTAAAAACACGTGGCCACTAAAGAATTTGAAATTATACATGTGGCTCACATTATATTTCCAGCAGACAGCATTACCCTGGAAGATCAGATCTCCAGGTGGAAGCTTTCCCACATCAAGTGTACATTTTCTGTCCATCTCTAGTATGAGCTTTCTTTCACAATAAACTTAGTATCACCTTAAGGGACTTTCCTGTATTATCACTCCATATTGGCTAATTCAAAAATACGTTCCCTTTTACCTAAGAGTTTCAGCAAGGGTTCTTTTTGTTTGTTTAATATTTTATTTATTTATTTATTTGGTTGTGCCAGGTCTTAGTTGTGGCAGGCAGGCTCCTTAGTTGAGGCACGTTGGCTCCTTAGTTGCAGCAGTCGGGCTCCTTAGTTGTGGCATGCGTGTGGGATCTAGTTCCCTGACCAGGGATTAAACCCAGGCCCCCTGCATTGAGAGCACAGAGTCTTAACCTCTGTGCCACCAGGGAAGTCCCTCGGCAAGGGTTCTTACTGAAACCTCAAACTCATCACATTAACCAAATCTTCTTTCTAATGCAAATAAAAGCAAGAGTTCCAGTTTAAACGTTTCCCACGTTAATTCCATTCCTAGATTTTGATTTGCATATCATATAACAACAGAGAGAAACGCCACGAGAAGTTTCCCCCTGCCATCCTGGTCCCCTCTCTCAACTGTGTCACCATCCTTCAAAAGGTTTCATTGTGAGGTGTCACAGTCTCATGTATGTTTAGCACAATCCCTGAAGGTTTTAACACATTTGTTATGTTTCTAGAGTTTCTTTCCAATAAGTTCAGCAAAGTGGCAGAAGAATTCTCCCAGCTTATTACACAAACACAACGTCTCAGGATTTCTGTTCCGAGGAGTAAGGGATGAGTTATACTATTTTCAAAGAACTGCTGTTCAATATGAAGTCTCTGACATGGAATAAGTAAAGAGAATCAGACAGAGCCATCTTCCCATTCGCTGACTCTCCACAGGTGTCTCTCCAGTGGACTCTGATGTCCAGTAAGAGCATGGCTGCTCTGGAACCCTGTCCCACAGGGCTTGACACACAGGTACAGGGGCTCTTGACCCTATATCCTCTGATGCTTAGTCAGACAGGAGCTGCCCCTGAAAGCTTTGCCACACTGATTACACTTGTAGGGTTTCTCACCAGTATGAATCCTCTGGTGACGGACGAGGCCAAGGATGTTCCTGCAAAGTTTCTGACACTGGTCACGCCCATAGGGCTTCTCTGGGGCCTGATGAGGTAAGCACTCTCAATGAAAGTTTTCCCACATTCTTTACACTCACAGGGTTTCTCCCCAGAATGGATTTTGTGATGCACAATGGGGCGACCATTGCAGGTGAAGGATTTTCCACAATCCGTACACTTAACAGGGTTACTCTCCAGTATGAATTCTCCTATATTCATAGGTGGAATCTAAAATATGACACAAATGAACTTATCTATGAAACAGAAACAGACTCAGATACAGAGAACAGACTTGGGGGTACCAAGGAGGAGAGGGGGTGAGGGAGGGATCCACTGGGAGTTCGGGGTTAGTAGATACAAACTATTACATATACAATGGATAAACAACAAGGTCCTACTGTATAGCACAGTGAACTATATTCAATATCCTGGGATAAACTGTAATGGAAAAGAATATAAAAAACAATGTATATATGTGTATAACTGAGTCACTTTGCTGTAGAGCAGAAATTAACATAACATTGTAAATCAACTATAGTTCAAAAAAAATAAATTTAAGAAAAAGGCATTAGGGACAACTGGGAAAATTTGAATACGGATGGATTATCAGATGATACAGAGAATTTATTGCTAGTTTTCTTAGCAATAACAGTATTATGGTTGCACAGAAGAATGCCCTTATTCTTGGAATTTATGTCCTGACATATTTAAGGGTAAAGTGTCATATCTGCACTTACATTCAAATGGTTATACATACACACATAAAGAAATACACATATTATACACACAGTAAATATACATGCACACACATAAATATACATAGACACACATACACTCATAAACATACATACATACACATATACCAATATACACATATGCACATATAAACACGTGTACATACATATATACACACATGCATGCAAATACACAGATTAAAATACATATACACAAATATGCAAAAATATGCATTCACATATACACATATTATAAATACATACTATATAACTGTTATATATTGCATACATATAAATCTAGGTGATGGGTGATGGGTGTTCATTATACTCTTTTTTCAACTTTTCTGTTAATATTTTAGAAACTTGTTAAAATAGAAAATAGGGGAAACGTTAATGCCCTACTTCCTCAGGATCGGCATTCATTAATACCCAGGTGAGAATAAATTTATAACAGTTTTCCCAAAAGGTGTTCAAGAGATGGTTACAGGCATTCTAACGGGGAAAATATAATACTAGCTGGGACCTGTATGAAAACCATGGAGTTACCACCCTAGCAAAATGCTGACTTGTAAAATCCTTTCTACACAGTAGATTTTGATGCAGGAGAAAACAGGAAGGCTGGGGTGGTATGGACATCTCCACTCTGCCTCGAAGAACTGGGGTCGAGGCAGGGTAGAGCTGTCCAAACCACTCAGTTCCCTCCAGCCAGCTCCAGAATCGCCTGGCCCTCCAGCTGTTTGCAACAGCTGGCAGCTGATCCAAATTGAAAGCTATTTTATCTCTTTGTTCTATGAGTTAACTATGTTTCTGAAAAGTTGCAAGTAAATGAAGTAGGGCAAACAATTCTATTTTTTTTTTTTTTTTACAATTCTATTTTAGATTCAACAGGGGAGCATCCTATTTAAATAAAACCTGTATCAAATTCCATTTAAATATTTTACTATTAAAAATGTCACTATAAAATTAATATAATGAATTAATATAATACACACTCAATATGGAAAACTTGGAAAACATAAAATACAAAGAAAATTGTCTTGGGTGCATTTACTTCCTGTTTTCTTCCTGCAGAATCTTTTACACATACTTAAAGTCAAACTGTACAGACAATTTTGGGCCTTCTTTTTGTTTTTCCCTGTTAACATTATATTATTGGTAGTGTCCATATCATTAATGTGTCTTTATTAGCATAAAAAAATGACACAGCCTCTTTGGATGATAATTTTGAGTTTAAATCAAAATTTAAACCACACAGCAGGGAATTCCCTGGCGGTCCAGTGGTTAGGACTCAGTGCTTTCACTGCTGTGGCTCAGGTTCAAAATGTAAACCACACAGCAATGTAGTGAATCGACACTGGCATTCTTTTTAACATGATGTAAATTAAAATTCAAAACTAACATAAGAGGACCTCACACATAGTGTTGTTTCATCAAACTTTTCCTCCAGTTACGTATGTATGGGGGTCGTGATGTAAATGTGTTTCTTACAATGCCTGGGTTAAAAAACCTTGAGAACCACCAGGCTGAAGAAATCCTTACTCATTTCACAAGGACACATGTTCAAGATGCCCCCTAAGGCACTCTTGGGAATGTTGAAAAACCGTAAATTTACAAGATATCCATCAACAGGTGGTGGGAAGGAACAAATAAATTGTGGCAGCCTCACAAGGTGGAATACTGTCCGGCAGTGAAAACAGTATGTGCAGAAAGCTCCACTTAGTACACAATAGGTTGGTGAGAGAAGCAGGTAGCAGAATTTCACACACTGAACATATCAATTTCAAACACACACACCATATTGTTCGAAGCTACGGATATTATAAACGGAAAAGCTGTAACGACAGCCTGGAGACAACAGATGAGTGTTTGCTAGATGTATACCACACCCCCTCTATGATCTCAAGTCTCTTGGACAAGGACTAGCTCCTTCCCATGGTCGCACAGGAATGGCCCTTTTCCACTCACTCATTAAATGTTTACGGAACACCTACTGTGTGCCAGGCCCTGTTTACGCAGGGATGATTCATCAATGGATGAGACAGATGAAGACCGCCACCTAGGGACATTTCCCTGGTGGCGCGGTAGTTAAGAATCCACCTGCCAATGCAGAGGACACGGGTTCGAGCCCTGCTCTGGGAAGATCCCACATGCCACGGAGCAACTAAGCCCATGCGCCACAACTACTGAGCCTGTGCTCTAGAGCCCGTGCGCCACAACTACTGAGCCTGCGTGCCACAACTACTGAAGCCCTCGTGCTTAGAGTCTGTGCTCTGCAACAAGTGAAGCCACTGCAGTGAGAAGCCCGCACACCCCAACGAAGAGTAGCTCCCGCTCACTGCAACTAGAGAAAGCCCGCGGGCAGCAACAAAGACCCAACGCAGCCATAAATTAATTAATTAAAATAAATAAATAAATAATAAATAACAATAAATAAATAATAAATAAATAAATGACAAAAAAGAGAGAGACCTCAACCTGGTGAAGCTAGCATTCTGGTGGGGAAGATGCAGACAAAGGACAAAATGCAAAATCTGTCGCTATCAAACACTCACTGCAAACTCAGGAAGCGCACAGACCTGGGTCAGTTTTTGGAGTTACGGCTGGTGGCCCTGACTGCTGCAACCTCCAGCACTATCCACAACTCAGAAACCAAACAGATTCAGGGAACACGCTGCCCAAGGAAGCAGGCAGGGCTCTGATTTTCACTGTGATGCAAGCTCCTTACCACCCGGAGTCCAGGAGCGAAGAGCTCCTGGCCAGCAGCCCCAGCCCCTGAAGGATTCCGGCTGTTACCGAGCAAGGGGAGCCGTGGGGGACTTGGAGCAGAGATGGAACATGATGTGACACATGAGCTGACGGGCTCCTGCTGGGGAACTGACGGGGGGGGGGGAGGGCAGAGGCAGGGGAGCAGGGAGCAGTCCCGTTACAGGGAGCAGGGGTGGTGCAGGGGCTGAACTCTGGAACTATATTGGAGGTACAGGCACGGGACTTTCAGGCAGAGATGATGTGGGGGTTGGTGAAAGGGAAACATCAAGGCGGACGGTGAGGAACGTGGGCAGAAGGCGGAGACGCTATTCACAGAGAGTGGAAGGACTGGCTTTGGGGCCCAGAGGTTCTGCTGAGGACCCCCACAGTCTGAGGTGTCTGTCCCAGGGGACCGGGGTGGGGGCGGTGAGGGTGGATGACAGCTTCAGGGGATTAGGGGCCTGTGGGTAAGGGCAACTCAGTCCACGACCGGGGTTTGGGGGTGAGGGAGAGTTCCCCGTGGGCAGGGGGGAATCGGTCTTTGCAAGAGCAAAGGGGGGCGGGCAGGAACAAGGCTGTTGGGTGAGGAAGACGAAAAGAGGGGAAAGCATCCCTGGGGGTGCGACACAGGAAACTGAACAGGTTGTGCAAGCCCAAACCTTGTGAGGCGGGGGTGGAGGCGTTTGCACCCAGGCAGGGGCGCGGAGGGCTGCGCACCTGAGAGGGTGAAGACAGGCAAGGACCGGGAGGAGGTTAGGGAGTCGTGCCCAGGGGGAGGGAGAAAGAAGGGGAATCCGCCCACGGTGGGGGGAGAAAGGACGAAGGGAGAGGAGGGGGATCTAGGGGTCCGCGCTCCATGGGAAGAGGCGAATGGGGGTCTGCACATCACGGGGACGAGCGAACAGGGGGTCCGTACCTCACGGGTATGGGGGAAGACAAGGGGGTCTGCGCGCCATGGGAGGAGGGAATACGGGGTCCGCGCCCCATGGGGAGAACGGGAGATAAGGGGGTCCGTGCCACTCAGGCAAAGGTGTCCCCCCACTCCCGGGCACCTGCGCCCACCCCGCTCCCGCCCCGCCCGGAGGTGGCCGCCGCGCAGCTCCCAGTCGCCTTGGACGCCCTGACGCTCCCCACAGCCAGGCCTAGGGCTCTCTCCCCGCCCTGGGGTTGAAAACCGAGGCCCAAGAACCACCTGAAGGGAACTCACAGTGCCGGACACCAGACCGTCGACTTCCTCGTCCCTGTCAGCGCGCCACCTGGCTGTGCGCATGCGCAGGTTCCGAGCTGCGGCTTCGCCGGGCGCCGGGGGCGGGGCCGGGCGGCCGGGGTTCTTTCCCAACTCTGTAGGGGGTCGTGGTGACTCACTGCTCACATTGTCTGTGCTTACCTGGACTATGTGTCTTTGATGAACTTTATGTACAATATCAGTGTATCATTTTGATGTACGTTCCTTCGTCCCGAAAATGTGTATGAATGTATCTTTGACTTCTAGTAGGTGGAACAGTTCTCAGAGCTTTTTGAGAGTCTGTCTCCTGGGTTATAATTCTCAGTTTGGCTCAAATAAAATCCTCCTCTTTCTCTTCTTAGTTTGATTGTTCATTGAATTTTCATCCACAGGTTAAACAGAGTTGCCAGGTAACCCAGCAATTCCACTCCAAGGCATCTACTCAAGAGTACTGAAAGCATATATTCACAAAAAAAATTTGTACATGAACAATTATAGTAGCCTTATGCATAAGAGCCCCAAAGCGGAAACAACCCAAAGGTCCATCAACTGATAAACAAAATGTGGTATAGCCATATGATGAAATATTATTCAGCCATAAAAAGGAATGAAGTACTGACACTTGCTACAACACGGATGAACCCTGACAACATTATGCTGAGTGAAGTCACAGCACCTGTCGTATGATACCATTTATATGAAATGTCCAGCGTAGTGAAATCTATAGAGACAGGAAGTATATTAGTGGTTGCCAGGGGCTGGAGGAAGGAGGGAATGGGGAGTGACTGCTAATTAGGGGGGAAGGAGGTAATGAAATGTACTGGAATTAAAGAATGGTGATGACTGCATGACCTCATGAAAATACTAAAATCCATTGATTTGTACACCTACAAATTTTTTCTACTTAAAAATTGTTTAATCTATTTTACCAGAAAGGATTCGGTTGAATTCCTTTGGTCACTCCAAGCCTAGACATCCTAGACTTACGTATTTGCTATTTTCTTCTGGGTTAAACACACTCTCAACCCATTCATCTCTTGGGGTCTTAAGTGCTGCCCTTGTAAATGTGGGTTTTTTTAATTTGGCAAAGGCAACCTTGAACCCTATACCCACCTCTTCTCCAGTGAAGCCATTTCACCAACTGCTGTTCACGAAGGGATTTCACCTATGGCCTTTTGCCCCTCCCACGGTGGAGGGGGTCTTTCCTCCCTAAATCCCATTCTCTCTTGGTCCATAACATCACCCACCCTTAGCTTCCTTCCTCCCTTCTTGGCCATTTCGTCTTCATCTGGCTGCCTCGTTTCCCTGTTTTTCCCATGGTTGCTTGCTTCCTGGGTCTCCTCCCTGAGTGTTCCCCTAACATAATCTGAGGTCTACAAGGCTCTACCTACCTCATCCTGCCCACTCCCCTCACCCCTTTCTCCCTGATGCCCCTACTGCCCCTCCCACATCAGCACACACCACACCCTGTATGGGTAGTCTTCCTTCTCTACCCCTTGGTTAATCACTCCTCACAGCTCTCTGCTGTTATTTTGTTTCTTTTTCCTATTCAAGTTCACGTCGATGCTTTTTTTTTTTTCATGTCGATGCTTTTGTGATAGTTTGATAAATGCCCATCTTGCTAACTAGCCAGTTCCACAAGGCTGGACACACTGTCTGTCGTGCTCCTAGTTAGACTCTACAGGGACCAACGTGCTGACATACATCGGAGATGCTCATCAAGTGTTTGTGGATTGAATGAACTGGAAGATGTTTTCCAAAACATGAATCATGATTGCTGGTGACAGCTGAGACTCTGGATGTGATTTCTTATTTTCATATTTTTCTGGACATTGCAAGCCTTGGCTTTCAGTGAGCAAGGATTACTTTAGAATCAGAAAACGACAAAGACATGCACCCAAGGTGTGGCTGCCCACTGTTCATTTGTGCTGGTGTACCTCCATCTAGCTCTTTCAGTTCAACAAACACTTATCGAGTACTTGTTGCAGTATTCCAGCAGCCAGGGATAAAGCAGAAAGCAGAACAAGGTGTTTACAGTCCAGCAGGGAAAGTAAACAAGCACAATGCATCATGTATCAGTCGGATGGGTTGATGCCTTGGAGAGACATAAAGCAGGGAAAGAGGACAGAGTGTGACTGTTGGGCAGGGGCAGTTGCAGTTTTAAATAGAGAATTCGGGGAAGGCCTCACTGAGTAGGTGCTGTGTGACTGATGAATTGCAGGAGGTGAGGACCTGAGCCAGAAGGTGTTGGGGGAAGAGGATCCCCATGGAGAGAACAAGGATTGCAGAGGCCCTGACATGAGAACATGCCTGGCGTGTATGAGGAAGAGCAGGGAGGCCACTGAAACTTGAACAGTGTGACCAAGGGGGAGATGGGAGAAGAGGGAACAGGGAGGTGACAGGGGCTATCAATTAAAACATTATGGGGCTTCCCTGGTGGCGCAGTGGTTAAGAATCTGCCTGCCAATGCAGGGTACATGGGTTCCAGCCCTGGTCCAGGAAGATCCCACATGCCAAGGAGCAACTAAGTCCGTGTGCCACGACTACTGAGTCTGCGCTCTACAGCCCGCGAGCCACAGCTACTGAAGCCCGCAAGCCACAACTATTGAAGCCTGCGCGCCTAGAGCCCGTGCTCTGCAACAAGAGAAGCCACTGCAGTGAGAAGCCCACGCACCGCAACGAAGAGTAGACCCTGCTCGTCGCAACTAGAGAAAGACCGAGCACAGTAATGAAAACCCAACGCAGCCAAAAATAAAATATAAATTAATTAATTTATAAAAAATAAATTAATTAAAAAATTGAAATTTCAAAGGCTGGCCAGGATGCAAAGCATCACAAAGTCTCATTTGTTGCTGGTGGGAAAGCAATATGGTACAACCGCTTTGGACAGGAGCTTTGCAGTTTCTTACAAAGCTCAACATAGACTTACTGTAATGACCCATAATCGCACTCCTAGGTATTTAACTAAGAGGAATGAAAACCTACGTACTGTTATGGACTGAATGCTTGTGGTCCCCCAACCCATCCTATTCATGTTGAACTCCTAATCTCTAATATGCTGGTATGTGAAGCTGGGGTCTTCGGGAGGTGATTATGTCTGAGGATGCAGTCCTCGTGAATGGAATCAGTGCCCTCATAAACAAGACCCCAGAGAACTCTCCTGCCCCTTCCACCATGTGAGGACACTGCGAGAAGATGGCCATCTATGAACCAAGAGCACATCTGGAACTTCCACACATTCTTAGGAGATGGACTTCTATTAGGATGCTGAAAGGTGCCTTCCCCTCAGCCAGTGAAGGGGGCGGAAGCTGGGAGTACAGGTACAGGGTTATCTCTTCCTTAACTTTTCTGAGATCTCTTTTCACTAATGGCTGTTCATTAATAGGACTTAATTTTCAAGACTAGTTCTGGAATTCCCCAAAGGGCACTTGGCTAAGCAGGCCACGCCTACTCTCAAAGCAGCAAACAGACACCACCAGAGGGTTTTTTTGGTTTGTTTTTTGGCCTCGTGGTAAGGCCTGTGAGATCTTAGTTCCCCGACCAGGGATTGAACCCAGGCCCCCAGCAGTGGAAGCACAGAGTCCTAACCACTGGACTGCCAGGGAATTCCTTTTTTTTTTTTTTTTTTTTCAAGCTGAGTTTTTTAACTTGCTGGGCAAGGGAATGCACACCGAATACTTCTCCAGGTAGGAGCAGGGAAGGTTAAAGTTCTAAAAGAACTAGAAAGGGCAATGTATTCATTTCCTATGGCTGCTGTAACAAACTGCCATAAACTTTGTGGCTTAAAACTACACAAATGGGATAGCGGGGGTGAGGCTTGCTGCGAACGCGCCAGCCCTCTGCTGTCCCCTGTGTGAGGCTGGGGCGGGGGCGCCGGCGTCTTTCCCCTTCTGTTGGGCGTCCATGTTGGTGTCTTCGGGAGCTTCGCCCAGCCCCTCCTCCTCCTCCCCCCTTGACATCCGGGTAAAATTGCGCCATTTTCTAAGAACCACAGAATAAGAGAACTCCAGACTTGCCTGAAGAAGAATTTGAAAAGGAAGAGATCAAGGAGAATGAAGAAGCAGTCAAAAAGATGCTTGTAGAAGCCACCCGGGAGTTTGAGGAGATTGTGGTGGATGAGAGCCCTGATTTTGAAATACATATAACAATGTGTGATGATGATCCACCCACACCTGAGGAAGACTCAGAAACACAGCCTGATGAAGAAGAAGAAGAAGAAGAAAAAGTTTCCGCACCAGAGGTGGGAGCTGCCATTAAGATCATCCGGCAATTAATGGAAAAGTTTAACTTGGATCTGTCAACAGTTACACAGGCCTTCCTAAAAAATAGTGGTGAGCTGGAGGCTACTTCCTCCTTTTTAGAGTCTGGTCAGAGGGCTGATGGGTATCCCATTTGGTCCCGACAGGATGACTTAGATTTGCAAAAAGATGATGAGGGTACCCGAGATGCACTGGTCAAAAAATTTGGTGCTCAGAATGTAGCTCGGAGGATTGAATTCCGAAAGAAATAATTGGCAAGATGATGAAAAAAAAGGGTTTGGTAGATAAGGCATTAAAAAAATTTTTTGTGACTATTGAACTTCAGAGATTTTTACATTGGAACTGACACTCATCTTTTGACCAATGCTGTTGTTGCTCTGTGAGTCCTAGATTTTATAGCCAAGTAAAGTTGGAGGATGAAAATAAAAGAAATTGGATATATTTAGAGCTGTTCCTGGCAGTATCAATGTGTTTGTAAAAGGAAAATCAAAAACAGAGAGGTTCGTTTACATAGTAATAACCGCTTTCTGGAATGGAATCCCTGCTGTATTGATGAGAGGAGCTAGTGACCAAGTCAAAGGCAGAAAATTAGATGGGTCTTTTCAGAAAGCATAAATAAAGAGCCTCCTATCCTTTGGCAGAAGCTTCTCTAGGTTATGATAGATTCCAAATCAGGAATCTAGGAATGTGGAAAGATTTAATTACAAGGCCTTTGAACATGGACTGTCCCAAACCCTTGCATCCCCCAGTGAACTCTGATTTCTGGGCTGCTTTGAAAACCCCATATTCCTTTTGCCAACTTATATTTGGGGAGCCTGTTTGTTGGCTGTTCTTTTCTTCAGGTCTGTGTCAGTTAAGTCTCTAGCATGTGTTTCTTTACCTACCATCCAGTTTTGTTTAAAACACAAACAAAAATTTAGAGAGTCTTGAGAAAAGTCTTACTTGGTTACTCGTAATGTGTTTTTATTTATTGAGGATAGTTTTGTGCAAAGAATAGTGTTAGATTTAAAAATTAGAGGATTAATTCCTCTTTGTTGTGTTGATTTCATTACTGAAAATAAATAGAACTTTGTAAAAAAAAAAAAAAAAAAAAAAAAACTACACAAATGGACTTCCCTGGTGGCGCAGTGGTTAAGAATCTGCCTGCCAATGCAGGGGACACGAGTTCGAGCCCTGGTCTGGTAAGATCCCACATGCTGCGGAGCAACTAAGCCCAGGCGCCACAACTACTGAGCCTGTGCTCTAGAGCCCGTGAGCTGCAACTACTGAGCCCACGTGTCACAACTACTGAAGCCTGCGTGCCTAGAGCCTGTGCTCCGCAACAACAGAGGCCACCACAATGAGAAGCCCGAGCATCTCAACAAAGAGTAGCCCCCGCCCACCGCAACTAGAGAAAGCCTGCGTGCAGCAAGGAAGACCCAATGTAGCCAAAAATAAATAAATAAATTTATATATATTTTTAAAAAAAACTACACAAATGTATTCTGGAGGCCAGAAATCTGAAATGAGTCATATGGGGCTAAAATCAAGGTGTCAGCAGGGCTGGTTCCTTCTGGAGGCTCCAGGGGGGATACCAGTGTCCCTCCCTTTCCCAGCTTCTAGAAGCTGCTTCCATCATCAAATCCCCTTCTGACTCTGATCCTCTTGCTTCCCTCTTGTAAGAACCCCTGTGATGACACTGGGCCCACCCAGATAACCCAGGATAATCTCCCCGTCTCAGATCTTTCACTTAATTACTGCTTCCAAGTCCCTTGGCCATATAAACCATCAGAGGTTCCAGTGATTAGGATGTAGACCTATGTGGGAGGCCATTATTCAGCCTACCAATGAGGGTTCCTGACTGCTGTGTTTGATTTTTATTTTTTGGCTGCGCCACGCAGCATGTGGGATCTTAGTTCCCCAACCAGGGATCAAACCCTCCTGACTGCTGTGTTAATCAAGTATTGCAAGCCAGCCTGTGGGAGAACAGAAGAGGGCCTGGGTCTGGACAGGAATGGTTAAAACTAGCCATACTGGCCACCAGTCAGTCAAGGCTTGTAAGAGGCTATGCCCTGGGGCTTCCATGGTGGTGCAGTGGTTAAGAGTCCACTTGCCAATGCAGGGGACATGGGTTCGAGCCCTGGTCCGGGAAGATCCCACATGCCGCGGAGCAACCAAGCCCATGTGCCACAACTACTGAAGCCCGCACGCCCTACAGCCCGTGCTCTGCAACAAGAGAAGTCACCGCAATGAGAAGCCTGAGCACCACAACGAAGAGTAGCCCCTGCTCGCCACAACTAGAGAAAGCCCGCGCACAGCAACGAAGACCCAACGCAGCCAAAAATAAATTAATTAATTAAAAAAAAGAAAAAAAGAGGCTATGTCCTGGGTCTCTCTCAGATTCAGCTGTTAGCCCTGGTGTAGAGAAGCCCAACATCCAGTTGCAGCATCTCCAAAGCAAGAGCTGCTCCAAGGAGAGAGTTTTCCTCTTGCATTGCCCTGCGGGGGGTGGGGGTGGGGTTGGTGTTCCTAATTTGTATGAAGGTGAGGTGTAGACTATCAGCGGCCCTGCTGCAGTCTCAACCAGGAGCAGGCTGAAAGAGTGCAAGGAGGACCAGAAGAAAGGGAAAGGGCAAGCATCAGTTTTCTTTAATGCTGTGCTAGTTTTCTATTGTTGCCATAACCAAGTACCACAAACATAGCTTAAAACAACGCAGATTTATTATCTCATAGCCTTAATTAGCTCAGTGACCTTCCCTCTGACTCTGCCTCCATAGGAACAAGTCAAACTTCCAAGGGGAGCCACCCCGGGGCTCCGAGGCTATGCCAACCAGTGTGAGCAGCTCTCAGCCAGCCAGCACTGCAGGGCCTCAGGAGGGATGCTCCCAGGTCCTCCCAGACCTCTCTGTAGCCTCCTACTCCCCATTCCCGGAGACCCACCCTCTTCTTCACAATAACACCCTCTCATTATCCAAGTCCCAAAGAAAGAAGTTATTCTTAGTCCCTGAGCTGTGGGATGCTGATTCAGAGAAGTCTCTGCCAAGATGCCCCCATCCATGCTTACAACTGCCCTGTGACCCTGACTTAGCCACTTCTGGTTTTAAAAAGGTCCAAAGAAAACCCAAACTCACCTCTTTTTATCTCCAGCTCTTTATTACTCATCAAATGATTATAACAATGTATGATTTGTGATAGAGGAAAAATCACACACAAGTAACAGTCACTTAGGAGACCCCATGTTTATTTCTCCATGATCAACTCCCAACCTACATCCGTATGTGTGCACACTTTACATGGCAAATCTTCTATTTTATGCTTTTGGTTGCCAGCCATATCATAAGCGTTTTCAATATGGCAACAAAACCTTTATCATCATGGTTTGGCAAGGTTGCATGGAACAAATCACAAGTGTCCGAAATGAACAATGAGGGGTGACAACGTAAACATAACAACTCAGTGTTTTTCTGTTTGTTTGTCTCAACAACTAAAGCAACGCATCATATTTCTCAGCAGCAGCCCTTTCCTTCGTAGGAGAACCTGCTTTGGTCTCCACATTAAGAGGGATAACATCACTGTTCATTCACAAGCGACTTCCTCACCCAGGTGCCCCTGCTGAAACGAGTCCTCAGCACCTGGCAGGAATGTAACGCGGAAATACATTCAAATGTCAATCCGCTGTAATTCTGTGGTTGCTGTGAGCTGGAGCACTGTGTGGGGTTTCTCACCAGCATGCCTTTGCTGACACAGCTAAGACAGCAAGGGCTCCCGCCGATAGCTTCCCTCCTGGATTCCAGTAAGAGTTTGCTTACGTACAGTAAGGCAGACACTCCCTCTTAAAGGATTCCTCTTCCCGATTACACAGGCTCTTTCCAGTTTAAGGACTTGGATGTACGGATAGGTGAGTTCTCCAGGGAAGTATCTACCTGACTTTCTCAGGTTTTATTCCAGTGTATGCACTATCATGTTTGGTACAGGCTGAATCATCCCTGAAGCCTTTGCCACATTTATTACCATCCTGTATCCTCTGCAAGAGTTCCCTAATGTATAGACTTAACAGGATGGCTAAGGAATGTCTCACATCCACCAGTTCGCTGGACAGCTCAGAGCAGTCTTTTCCACTGACAGGGAGGAGCCACCCCTGAAGACACTTCTCCCTCACATAGGTTTTTGAGAGTCAGTCGGAAGATGAGTGTGGCCCACGTTCATTAAATATCCACGGGTTGTTCTCCAGGGTGTGATCTTTGGTGTCGGATGAGGGAAGAGCTCCTTCTGAATGTTTTCCCACACTGAGGACAATGACTGGGACCCTCCCTGCTGTGGAGCCTCTGATGTACTGCCAGGTGAGAGTTCTGCTTGAAGGACTTTCCACAATCTGGACACTGGTACGGGGTCTCCTTAGTGTGAATTCTCTGGTGTTTGGTCAGACAGGAGCTGTCCCTGAAAGCTTTACCACACTGATTACACTCATAGGGCTTCTCGCCAGTATGAGTCCTCTGGTGACGTATGAGGCCGGCGATGTTCCTGAAAAGTTTCTGACACTGATCACAGCCATAGGGCTTCTCACCAGTATGAATCCTCTGGTGCCTGATGAGGTAAGCACTCTCAATGAAAGTTTTCCCACATTCTTTACACTCATAGGGTTTCTCCCCAGAATGGATTTTCTGATGCACAATGAGGTGAGAGTTACGGTTGAAGGATTTCCCGCATTCCACACATTCAAAGGGCTTCTCTCCAGTGTGAGTCCTCTCGTGCTGGGTGAGGTATGAGCCATCTCGGAAGGCCTTTCCGCATTTGCTACATTCATAAGGCTTCTCCCCAGTGTGTATTCTGAGATGCACAGTGAGGTGGGAGATGTCGGTGAAAGGTTTCCCACACTCATTACATCTATATGGTTTTTCCCCTGTATGAGTTCTTTGATGCAGAATCAGGGACGAATTTCGGTTGAAGGTTTTCCCACATTCTAGACATTCGTAAGGTTTCTCCCCAGTGTGAATTCTCTGGTGTTGCGTCAGAGCTGACCCATCACTGAAGGCTTTCCCGCATTTACTGCATTTATAGGGCTTCTCTCCTGTATGGATTCTTTGATGCACAATTAGGTTATAGTTCTTGGAGAAGGATTTTCCACACTCATTACAGGTATAAGGTTTCTCTCCAGTGTGAGTTCGGTGATGCAAAACAAGAGAAGAGTTCCGTTTGAAGCACTTGCCACATTCAGTACATGTGTACAGTTTTTCTCCAGGGCTGTTTCTCCTGTTTTCATTAAAAGATGAACTCAGGGTAAAGATGTCCCCAAAGTCCTTACCTTCATACAGTTTCTTCCCTCTTTTCATTATTTTTTGTTCACCAAGAGGGGTAAAATGGTTGAAAGACTTAACACTTTCAGGGTATTTATAGGGTTTCTCTCTAGTTTGAGTTCTTCCAAATTGAATAACCTCCATGGAATGGTTGAAGGCTTTCCCACAGGTGTCACTGTCACCCGTTCTCTTAGCTACATAACTTTTCTGACAATTGTGTAAAGCTGGGTCACAATCCAGGCTTTTAACACCTGAGCCACGTACATGGAAACCGTTTCTTGTGGAAACTCTCTGACGTCGTGGAAGGTCTGGGCTCATGCTCAAATGCTCCCCAAATCCGGGATATTCACGAATTGCTTCCTGAGCTCCTGGTTCCTCCTGAGTTAAGGCTGATTGCCTCAAATGTCTCTCCTGGTTCTCACAGTCCCAACTGTTACCTAGAATGGAGAAATGAGGACCCTCTCGTGTAAATCCTTCCATCTCCATGTCACAGGACAGTTCTTCCTCAGGAATGTTCTCAGCTGTCATTTTCAATCTTCTGTCCCAGGCTGGAAAGCAAAGAATGAAAAAGACAGACTTAAGTACATGAAGCCATGTGTGGAAGAGGAATGAAAGATGGTGACAGGCCAAGTGTGTGGGTGTGTCTTTTTACTTGTTTTCTTTTTGAAATTCAGATCTATATGAGGGGGAGATACAGTGAGAGTCGAGGGATGGAGCCAAGAACAGGTTCAAGAAGAGCCACATGGCATTTCCACCCTCCTAGAGAACAGACAGGGGGAATGGTGTTGGGTGTAAATATCACCAAAAGGATTAGCCTGAGACGTGGGAGATCAGAGGCCAGGTGTCACTCTGATCACACAGGAACACATCTCAGCCACTGTGTGCTTGTCCCCACCACCCACTTCCCCTACCAACAATCAGTACACACTCCAGATCCTCCACTTCACAATGGGCTTACAATAGCATTGAACGAGCAGTTTTCACCCCACTTTTGTGGTCAGAGTTCTGCCTTCGTGGATGGGACACAACACAGGCCTGGTGACCTGAAAGTTCTGAAATTCCTAGATCTGTCAACGACCTTCCTGCAGGGTTATTATGAGAATTACATCATGTGTGAGGCTGGCTCTGAGCTGGGGAACAGACAGTACTGTAAGTGGCTGCCAGCGTCTTCACTGTTATGGATCTTTCTCTAACCATGCTCCCGCCCCTTTGACTTGAAGATACCAAGAAAACTGGCTCTTGGGCTTCCCTGGTGGCACAGTAGTTAAGAATCTGCCTGCCAATGAAGGGGACACAGGTTTGAGCCCTGGTCCGGGAAGATCCCACATGCCATGGAGCAACTAAGCCCGTGTGCCACAACTACTGAGCCTGTGCTCTAGAGCCCACAAGCCACAACTACTGAGCCTGCGTGCCACAACTACTGAAGCCCGTGCTCTGCAACAAGAGAAGCCACCACAGTGAGAAGCCCGCACACCACAATGAAGAGTAGCCCCTGCTGGCCACAACTAGAGAAAGCCCACGCGCACCAACAAAGACCCAGTACAGCCAAAAATAAAATTAATTAATTAGTTAAAAAAAATTTCCAAACAACAAAAAACACAGTAAGAGTCAAAATACAAGTGGCAGGTGGAGAGATGATACTATAAAGTATAAAAGAGACGAAGGAATAGTGCCGGAGATCTATAAAAAAATTCTTACAGAACAGCACATAAAAGGGAAAAAAATGGGTAACGGATACAAGGAGGAACTTGATAGAGAGAAAACAGAAATGTCCTGAATACATGAATTCTTGCTCATTTGCACCTAAAGGCATTTACAAACTGTAACTTTAAGAATACAAAATATGCACATTTCACACAAGTAAAAGTAAAACAAGGCATGATAATATAATGCTTGAGCAGGTCATGCAAGAAGAGAGTTGGTGGGCACGTAAAGAGGTCAGTCCACTTGGCGGTGTAACTTGGTAGTGGCCATCAAAACATAAAACAGGCACATTCCGCCACCTTGCAATTCCACTTGGTGGTGTCTTAGATTCAGAAAGCCTGAGTCCCAAGCATAACTGGACATCAAGCTATACCTAAGGAGATGGTCTTAAAGGCCACCAGGAAAAAGACCAGTGAAGGAATGAACAGTATTGTGATTAACTTGGTAACAAAAATAGAAACCTGATAGTAATGGAAGATTACCATCAAAGTGCTGAGGGAAAAAACTGTCAGATACATGATTGTTCAAGAGTGAAAGTAAGGGACTTCCCTGGTGGCACAGTGGTTGGGGATCCGCCTGCCAATGCAGGGGACATGGGTTCGAGCCCTGGTCCGGGAAGATCCCATATGCTGCAGAGCAACTAAGCCCGTGCGCCACAACTACTAAGCCTGCACTCTAGAGCCCACAAGCCACAACTACTGAGCCCTCATGCCACAGCTATTGAAGCCCATGCACCTAGAGCCCGTGCTCTGCAACAAGAGAAGCCACCGCTTCTCACTGCCCGCGCACCACAACAAAGAGTAGCCCCCGCTCACCACAACTAGAGAAAGCCTACATGCAGCAACGAAGACCCAACGCAGCCAAAATTAAATAAATAAATAAAATTTTTAAAAAAAAGAGTGAGGGTTTCCCTGGTGGCGCAGTGGTTGAGAATCTGCCTGCCAATGCAGGGGACACGGGTTCGAGCCCTGGTCTGGGAAGATCCCACATGCCGTGGAGCAACTGGGCCCGTGAGCCACAACTACTGAGCCTGAGCGTCTGGAGCCTCTGCTCCGCAACAAGAGAGGCCGCGATAGTGACAGGCCCGCGCACCGCGATGAAGAGTGGCCCCCACTCGCCGCAACTGGAGAAAGCCCTCACACAGAAACGAAGACCCAACACAGCCAAAAATAAATAAATAATAAATAAATAATAAATAAAAATTAAAAAAAAAAAGAGTGAAAGTAAGATAAAGGCAGCTTCAGAAAAGCAAAAGCAGGGTTTATCTCCAAGGACACTTGCCAAAAGAATTAGAAAAAAACTGTTCTTCAGGGAAAAAAGAAACCCAGAAGGAAGGAATGGAGAGAACACGTATTTAAATAAAATCCAGCGCTGACCACATAAAATGAAGCAATAACAATGACTCAGGGGTTAACAATGGGATGGACTAAAATACTGAATGGCAGTGGCCTGTGAGATGAAAACAGGGTAGCAAAATTAAGTGTCCTGACATTCTTATATTGTTCATGATTCATGTTAGACCTGGTAAAGTCAGGAATAAAAGAATAAATGTCATGTAAAACTTCCAAGCCCACAGAGCAGTGGTTCTCAACCAGAGACGGTTTTACCCTCAAAAGACACTTGGCGGGCTTCCCTGGTGGCGCAGTGGTTGAGAATCTGCCTGCTAATGCAGGGGACACGGGTTCGAGCCCTGGTCTGGGAAGATCCCACATGCCACGGAGCAGCTGGGCCCGTGAGCCACAACTACTGAGCCTGCGCGTCTGGAGCCTGTGCCCCGCAACGGGAGGGGCCGCGATAGTGAAAGGCCCGCGCACCGCGATGAAGAGCGGTCCCCGCACCGCGATGAAGAGTGGCCCCCACTTGCCGTAACCAGAGAAAGCCCTCGCACGAACCGAAGACCCAACACAGCCAAAAATAAATAAATAAATAATAAAAGTACAATTCAAAGGTTTAAAAAAAAAAAATTATATAAAAAAAGACACTTGGCAACATTTGGGAACATTTTTGGCTGTCATGACTTGGGGTCAGATGCTACTGGAATCTAGGGATGCTGTGAAATACCTTTAAAACACAAGACAGCCTCTCATACATAGAATGACCAGCCTCAAAACTCAAATGTAAATAGTGCTGAAGTGGAAAAACCCTGTTACAGGAGAAAAGAATAATAAAGAAAAGGAAAAAAAACAGATCAATCCAGAAGAAGGTGCTAAGGGGGAAAGCTCAAAAAGGACAGGTTAGGATAGAAAGTATAAAATAGGACATCACCAATAACAATAAATGTAAGTGGCTTTGATGGGCAAGATAAACACTGTGTCAGACTGCATTAAAAAATGTGTTTGTAACAGACACCAAAAGCAAAAGGACACAGAAGACAAAAGCAAAAGTTTGGAACAGACAAATGCTAACCAAACAAAGATTGAATGGTGCTTTGCTAACCAACAATAAACTTCAAGGATGATAACAGGGCAATGTAACAATGGCAAAGATGTCTACATTAACAGCATGCCTCCAAACACAGAGCAAAGACAGCAAATCCAACCATACTGGGAGGGTTTATGAACCTCTATCGGAAATGGAAATGTAGAAAGACTGAATAGAGACAAGCATAAGAGAATGTAATTAGCCAGCCTGGTCACACAGCTGAATGAAGACCCACTACCAACAATTAGAGCCAAAGGCTTTCCAAGCACAAGTGGAACATTTGTTAACACTGGTCACAAACCAGGCCAAAGAATAAGTTCAACAAAGACCAGACTACAGTCTCTTGACTACAAATGTGGTCACGTTAAAAACCAGTAACAGTAAGAACGCTGAATACAAAAAATAATAGTAAGTTTTTTTTTTAAACCCTATTTATTTGGAAAAATGAAAACCTGTTTCTCACAGATCAGAGAAATCTTGATGAAAATTAGAAAGCATCTACTTAGAAAACACGGAGAACTGAACAACTGATGATGATGGCACATCTCAAAACATGTAGCAAAGGAGGATGCAGCTAAAGAAGTTCCTAGGCGAAAAATGTTGGTCTTTAATGCATGGGGGGTTTTTTTGGTTTGGGTTTTTTTTTGTTATTGTTTTTCGTTTTTGTTTTGTTTTGTTTTTGTTTTTTGTGGCCATGCCATGTGGCTTGCAGGACCTTAGTTCCCCAACCAGGGATTGAACCTGCGCCCTCAGCAGTGAAAGCGCAGAGTCCTAACCACTGGACTGCCAGGGAAGTCCCTAATGCTTGTATTTTAAAGAGAAGACTGAAAGTTAGTGAGATCACTGTTCGACTTAAGAAGTAAGGGAAAGAGCCACAGAGAAAACCAACAGGAGGTGAAAGGAAGGTGATAATAAAGGTAAGATCAAAAATTACAGAAACCGAAAACAAGGAAACAGCCAAGAACATGAAGAAAACCAAAAGTCTGTTATTTGAAAAGACTAATGAAATTACCTTTGGCAAGAGTAATCATAAAATAAAGAACAAGAAGGCATACATAGGTGATATTCGTCATAAAAAGAGGATTTAATTAAGAAACAGAAGAAAGTTATCAAAATGGCAACATTGGATTTATCCTACAAAAGAAGGCCTATGAAACATTAGAACATCTACTGATACGATTCCCGACATTTTCAGATTAAAGTAGAAGACAGCCCCCTACATCCTATCTCAATAAATTCAGAAAGTAATTTGAACAAATCTCACCCAGACTCTTGATCAAAATGCTCTCAGATTAAAGTAGTAGACCCCTTTACCCTACGTCAATAAATTGATAAGGTATTTTAAGGAAAGTTCCAACTCATGATGAAAATTCTTATCAACTACGAACACAGGGAATTAAGGTAAACATCACACGTGAGGAAACATGAGAATTGTTCAGTCTGAAGCCAAGGCCAAGACCCCAGATGCCTGCTAGGTCCACAGCACTCAACAGTGATGCGGAGGGGCCAGTTGGCCAGGAGGACCATATCCCCAGCTGTCACTCCTGGCTGCTCCTACTTTTCAGACCTCCTGAGGCTGCCTTATTGCCATGCTGCATGTTTCCTCTACTGAGTCTTCTTAGTAGACTGGGGCCTGGGTGGCCTACAGTTGTCCTGTGGAAACTAGAGATGGAGAGCACCTCCCTACAAGTCTGTAAGGGGAGGATGTATGTGTGCACTTAAAAGATATGAGGTAAGTCAGACACATATAGGATGATACCACTTAGTGAAAATTTTTAGACACACAAAGTATTCTCTAAGTAAAAATATTAAAATGCCCTGGCAACACATCTACCAAAGCTGTGATCATGACTGTCTTGGGAGTGTGGAAGGGAACAGCCCTAGAGGAGCAAAGGGAATGTCCATTTCATAACAGATACTTCCTTTATTGAAATAAGACTTACATACCACTAAGAAAGTGAAAAGACAACCTACCAAACAGGAGAAAATATTTACAAAGCATGTATCTGATAAAGGACTTGCAGAAGATATAAAAAACTCTTATAGGGCTTCCCTGGTGGCGCAGTGGTTGGGAGTCTGCCTGCTGATGCGGGGGACACGGGTTCGAGCCCTGGTCTGGGAGGATCCCACATGCCACGGAGCAGCTGGGTCCGTGAGCCACGGCTGCTGAGCCTGCGCGTCTGGAGCCTGTGCCCCGCGACGGGAGGGGCCGCGGTGGTGAGGGGCCCGCGCACCGCGGTGAGGAGCGGTCCCCGTACCGCGATGAAGAGTGGCCCCCACTTGCCGTAGCCGGAGGGAGCCCTCGCGCGAACTGAGGACCCAACACAGCCAAGGATAAATAAATAAATAAATAAAGTAGCTATAAAATTAAAAAAAAAAAAAAAAAAAAAAAACTCTTATAGCCCAATACTTACAGGACAACCCGAATTTTAAAAATAGGCAAAGGATCTGAATAAACATTTCTCCAAAGAAGACATACAGATGGCCAATAAGCGCATGAAAAGATGATCAACATCATTAGTCATTAGGGAAATGTTAATCAAAACCCAGGCTTTCACTGCCATGGGCCTGGGTTCAATCTGTGGTCGGGGAACTAAGATCCCACAAGCCGCACAGCACGGCAAAAAAAAAAAAAAAAAAGACTATAACAAGTGTTGTGAGCATGTGGAGAAACTGAAACCCTCACACACTGTTGGCGGGAATGTAAAATGGTACAGCTGGGACCTCCCTGGTGGCGCAGTGGTTAAGAATCCACCTGCCAATGCAGGGGACACGGGTTTGATCCCTGGTCCGGGAAGATCCCACATACCATGGAGCAACCAAGCCCATGTGCCACAACTACTGAAGCCCACGCACCTAGAGCCCGTGCTCTAGCCCCTGCTCACCACAACTAGAGAAAGCCCGCGAGCAGCAACGAAGACCCAACGCAGCCAAAAAATAAATAAATAAATAAAATGGTGCAGCTGCTTTGGAAAACAGTCTGATAGTTTCTCAAAAAGTTAAACAGAGTTATCATATGACCCTGCAATTCCACTCCTAGGTATCTACTCAAGAAAAATGTAAACGTATGTCTACACATAAACTTCTCCATGAATTATGAGTACATAACAGCACTATTCATGATAAACAAAAGCAGAAACAACCCAAATAAATGTCTACCAACCGATGAATGGATAAACAAAATGTGGAAATACACACAATGGAATATTCTTCAGCCTTAAGAAGGAGTGAAATACTGATAAATGCTTCAATAACACAGATGAATCCTAAAAACATTATACGCAGTAAAAGAACTCAGACACAAAAGACTCCATATTGTATGATCACATTTAAGTGAAACATCCGGAAGAGGCAATTCCATACACACTGAAAGTCAATTAGTGGCTGCCAGGAGCTGGGAGAAGGCAGTATGGGGAGTGATTCCTAATTGGTATGGGGTTTCTTCTTGGATTGATGAAAACGTTTTGGAAATATATAGTGGTGATGGCTGCACAACTTCGTGCATATACTAAAAAACCACCGAGTTGTGCACTTTGAATGAATGAATGATATGATATATGAATTATATCTCAATAAAGCTGTGATAAGTAATTTTACACCTATAAGGGAACAAGTTTCACCTAGCCTGACCTGCAGTACTTGACCTTTGCAGTACTTCCCCTGGGGGCATCCAGAAATCTGTGGAGGTGTCAGGTTGTCACAAAGATGGAAGCAGGGGGAACTGCTAGCATCTGATGGGCCTGGACCAGGGGTGCATATTTGCTAACACACTTGGGACCGCTCCACGTGATGTTTGACCAACCTGTGGACCAAGGTCCCTGCTGGGGTACTGAACTACAGAACAATATTACATGTGTTACAAGACATCAGGGAAAAGGTGCCTTCATTTAGGGGAAGGAAGTTGAAAGGAAGTCCAGATACAGCCCTGAATTCATGAACTCATTTCCTATTTTGCATCTCTCTCCTTGACCAAAACTGGCCATTCCAACTCTATGCTCAATCAATGAGGGCCTGAGTGTCATAGTGGTTACTGCAGAAAGAACAAACAATCACAAGCATACAGGAGGACATTAGGACAGACATCAGGGAAATAGTATTAAATTAGGGTATTTAATGCAGGAACTACGCATAATTAATGAATTTCATTAATTAAGGTTGTTTTAAAAATCTCGTATTATTGCCCTCATACATATCTGTGTAGTTATTTTTGGCAGTACAATGATACCAAAACTATGTTGTAAAAAATTCACCTTGATGCTGTTCACAGATTTGGGGGGGGGGTCTCTATTCCCCCCCACCCCACTCGTCCTCTGACCTCAGATATTCACAACACCACCTCTCTGGAGCCCCAGTATGACTCATTTTCCCCAGCCTGTCCTTCTCTACCCCATGGCCGCCAAAGAAGGTGGTCTCTAAGGCTTTCTATACACTGAATGTTGCCCCAGCACATGCTGAGACTTCAGGTCTGTTTGGAGAACTGTTTTCTGTGATAAATTGTCCTGATGTTGTTCCAGGTCATAGCAGAGGGGGTGACTGACCCTTCACCTGTTACCCCAGACCATTCAGACAGCCTGGGTTGCCTTAACTAAGTAAGTGCTTAGAACCTGCTTCCACCAAGGTACTTTCTTCCGTTCCTATTTAATACACCTGGTCTGGATCCACCCACAACACTCACTGTTCCAGCAGTATCCAGCCATACCTCACCTCATTCAACTTCACTGAAGACAATGAATTCTGACTGTCCTATTTCTCTTAACCCAAACCTACAATCTCCAGCAGCAGACTGCTTCGTATGTTTTCAAGGTAGCTGTGCCAAACATTTAAATATAGAAATAATTTTTTTAATACAAATGCCTTTCCTTTTATTGATTCTTTACATTTAATTTTTAAAGTTATATGGATATTTAATATTATCTATAAAATTCTTTTCAGGACAGTAAAAGGCATATTGCAACTATTGATCATAAAGATTGAGCATTGGGCTTCCCTGTTGGCACAGTTGTTAAGAATCTGCCTGTCAATGCAAGGGACACAGGTTCCAGCCCTGGTCCGGGAAGATCCTACATGCCGCAGAGCAACTAAGCTCACGAGCAACAACTACTGAGCCTGCGCTCGAGAGCCCGCGAGCTACAACTACTGAAACCCGTGCGCCTAGAGCCTGTGCTCCGCAACGAGAAGCCACCGCAGTGAGAAGCCCATGCACCGCAACGAAGAGTAGTCCCCGCTTGCCACAACTAGAGAAAGCCCGTGCACAGCAACAAAGACCCAACACAGACAAAAATAAATAAAATAAAATAAATAAATTTTTTTAAAAAGTAGAACTCCTCCTGTGGAAAGAGCAGAGACAGAATGGCTTCAGATAATCCACCTTTAAAAAAAAAAAAAGACTGAGCATTACACAAAAAATAACTCAAAATGCATCACAAGCTTAAATATATAGGCTAAAGCTATAAAACTCTTAAATGAAAAACATAGGCATAATTCTTCAGAAACCTAATACAACACCAAAAGCACAAGTGACAGTAGATAAACTGGACTAATCAAAATTAAAACCTCTTGTGCTTCAAAGAATGTTACTAAGAAAGTAAAATGACAATCCACAGGATAGGATAAAATATTTGCAAATCATGTATCTGATAAGGCACTGGTATCCAGAATAAATAAACAACTCTTAGAGTTCAATAATTAAAAGACCAATAACCCATTTCATAAATGGGCAAAGGATCTGAATAGACAATTCTCCAAAGAAGATACAGAAAAGGCCAATAAGCACAATGAAAAGAAGCTCAATATCATTAACCATCAGGGAACTGCAAATCAAAAACACATCGAGATACCATTTCACACCCCCTAGGGTGGCTACAATCAGTTCCATTCCTAGGTTATCCAAGAGAAATGAAGACATATTTCCACAAAAAAAACCCCACAAAACTTGTATGTGAATGTTCACAGAAGCATTATTTGTAATACTCCCAAAATGGAAGCAACTCAAATGGCTATCAACTGATGAATGGATAAACATATTAATATATTCATACAAAGGAATATTATTCATCCATAAAAATGAACCAAGTACTGATACACTGTAACGTGGATGAACCTTGAAAACATTTTTAAGTGAAAGAAGCCAAAACAAAGGACTACATATTGTATGGCCATTTATATGAAATGCCTATAATAGGCAAATGCAGAGACAGAAAGTAGATTAGTAATTGCCTGGGGCTAAGAAGGATGGAGGAAATGGGAAGTGAGTGCTAATGGGCAGGGGTTTTCTTTTGGGGGATGATGAAAATATTCTAAAACTGATCTGGGTGATGGATGCACCACCTGGTGAATATACTAAAAAGCACTGAATGGTATACCTTAGAGGGTGAATTATATGGTATATAAATTATACCTCGATACAGCTATTTAAACAATTAAGCAGGTGTTGAATCTGTTGGAGTCAGAACTACTGGTCTAGACTCCACTTGGCATGTTTCTGGTATCTTGGGATTAAAGCTTGCGGAGAGGGCTTCCCTAGTGGCACAGTGGTTAGGAACATGCCTGCTGACACAGGGGACACGGGTTCCAGCCCTGGCCCGGGAAGATCCCACATGCCATGTAGCAACTAAGTCCATGCACCACAACTACTGAGCCTGAGCTCTAGAGCCCACGGGCCACAACTACTGAGCCCGCGGGCCACAACTACTGAGCCTGCGGGCCACAACTACTGAGCCTGTGTGCCACACTGAGCCCACAAGCCACAACTACTGAACCCGCGTGCCACAACTACTGAGCCCACGAGCCACAACTACTGAGCCTACGTGCCACAACTACTGAGCCCGTGTGCCACAACTACTGAGCCTGCGTGCCACAACTACTGAGCCTGTGCTCTAGAGCCCACAGGCCACAACTACTGAGCCTGCACTCTAGAGCCCGCGAGCCACAACTACTGAGCCCGCGTGCCACAACTACTGAGCCCACGAGCCATGACTACTGAGCCTGTGGGCCACAACTACTGAGACTGCTCTCTAAAGCTTGCAAGCCACAACCACTGAGCCCATGTGCCACAACTACTGAGCCCATGTGCCACAACCACTGAGCCCACGAGCCACAACTACTGAGCCCACGCGCCTAGAGCCCATGCTCCGCAACAAGAGACGCCACCACAATGAGAAGCCTGTGCACCAAAATGAAGAGCAGCCCCCGCTCGCCACAACTAGAGAAAGCCCACGTGCAGCAACAAAGACCCAACGCAGCCAAAAATAAAAATAAATAAATAAATAGATAAATAAATAAAATGAAGCTTGTGGAGAATTCCATTCCCAGGCACTCACCTCTGAAGGGCTTTATACCCAGTCTCTATGACCCTGCAGAGGGATCCACTTAAGCCCAATGACTGGATGTTTGACATCAATGGTTGCCAGACCTCAGATGCCTGACCCCATCTGCATGGTTCTTGCCATCTCTGTGGACTACACATGATAATGTTTACTTCTTCAAATGATACATTCTTTAACAAAAATAAATTGTTTGCCACTAACTTTAGTCCTGTCCAAATAAAGTTACCCACCTCATTACCAATTGTGATTAACAGCCTGACTTCATTTTTGATGACTGACTGCTGACAGCTTTCAACCACCCCCCCATCCTCACCACCACCTACTGCCCCTTCTCCTTCTGCAAACGAGGCAAACTAACAAGAAAGCCTGAGTGTTTTCTCCTTGTTGGCAGGACGTTCAAACCATGCAAGCCCCAACCAGTGCAAGGCCACCCTCATCCCACTCCATTAATCACTATAAAAGCCCAGCGAGCCTCCTTTTCCTGCTGTCTCACGATTTTTGTTTGTTTATTTGGTTTTTGGCCGCACCACATGGCATTCGGGATCTTAGTTCCCCAACCAGGGATTGAACCCACACCCCCTGCAGTGGAAGGGAGAAGACTTAACCATTGGACCACCAGGGAAGTCCCACTCACACTTTTTTGGATCATCATGGGAAGTCTGCCCTGCTCTCCAAGACAGTCTCATTACGTGAGTAATAAACCTTTTGTCTTCTTGTGGGAGGGTGTGTAAGATATAAAAAGATGTGTGTTTGAGGCAGGGAGAAAAGAAGGGTAAATCTAATGAGGCAAAGTATTAATAACTTGATAATCTGGATGGTTTTACAAGTGTTTATTGAACTATTCCTGCAACATTTCTGTAGGTGTAAAACTTCAAAATAAAAAGTCGGGTGCTAAGGGAGAGAAACAATCAATAGAAGGGAGAAAAGTTACTTGCTGTGGGTGGAAAAAATAACAAAGTCTTAGTGTTCAAAACATATTTTTACAAGCCCAAGTCGCTGACAAGCAATTTTTTTAAATTGGCAAATGATAAGGGATCTTTCTGGGGTGATGGTAATTTTGATAAAGGTTTGGACTGCATTTGTCAAAACTCATCCAGTGATACAATGAATATCTGTGCATTTCAATGTAAGTCAGTTTTCCCTCAAAAATTTAAAAAGCAATATTGAACTCTGATGTTAAGCGTAGTAAGGTGTTTGAGGGGGGAGTGGAGTGATATCTGCCATTTACTTTGTATCTCAAAAAGGTTGGTGGGTGTCTAAAAGGGTGGACAAAGGGAACAAATATAGGGCATACAGCAAGTATAGCAGAGAGTTAATGAGTTGGTATAAGGACGCACAAGTGTCTCAACTTTTCTATATGTAGAAAAACTTTTATCATGAACTATTGGGGGAAGAGGAGTTAAGGAAACGAACCCACTAAACCAAGGAAGAGGAAAGCGAAGTGGCCACTAACAGTTGGAAAAACGCAGCCCTCATTGAGAACTGCAGCAAGATCTGATTTTGCAGCTATTAGGTGGGGAAAAAACAGGTGATCTGACACCTCCCGGTCTGCCGAGTGGTGGGAAACGGCACAGTCTGCGGGTGCAACGCGGCCACCTCGGCCCGAGACCCACCGACGCCCACACGGGCCCTCCCACCACCCAGTAGCAGAAAGGCGGCAGACCCGGGGCTCGTCCCAGCGGCCGGGCCAGGACACCCGGCAGGCAGGGGCAAAAAGGCCCCTATGGAAGGACGAGCTCAATAGGAGCGCGGAACCGCCGGGAAACGCGGAGGAAATCGCTGGGGTGTCCTCACCCGAAGAGGGAGCTTCCACACCCGCCGAGGTACGTCCACACCCGCAGCGGGCCGTCCACACTCGCCGGGGGGCGTCCTCAACTGCATGGGACGTCCACACTGCTGAAGGGGGGAGTCCACACCCGCCGGAGCACATCCACACCGCAGAAGGGGGGCGTCTACACTGGCCGGGGGCGTCCTCACTCGCTAGGGCCGCCGCGCCTCGGGCGGACCCCCGGCCCTGCGAGTCGGACGCGCCCACTGCCCGCGGGAAACCCGCCGGCAGACGCTCCGCTCCTGCGTCACCAGGACCCAGCGGACACCGCCCCCCGCGACACACACACAGCCCTCGGGGGGAAATCGGGGCACCGAAATAGCCATGGGCGCAACGGACTCACCGGCAGCGGGCCAGCGGCACCTGCGGCAGCGGCGGGGGCTGCCGCGGCCATGTTCGGTGCAAATGCGCGTGCGCGCGCCGGGACCCGGATGTGCGCGTCCCAGGAGACTCCGCGGCCACTGCTGGACCCGTGCGGTGTAGAGAACCGAGTGCCTGCCTTTCGCTTCTGCTCGGCACCGCGCCGGATCCAGTCCCCTCGCCCTGGGCGGGGGTCGGCCGCAGGGTTCCGGGCTCCCACCGCCCGCCATGCGCCCAGTCTTCGCCTTCAGCCCAGGGACTTAAGAGCGGTGGTGTCAGGAAGAGCTGTCCCTTCGCCGCATTTACTTAGTCAGTTATTTATTGATATCGATGTGGATTCGCTAACATTTATTTCCGCTTTATCCCAGGACATCATTATTCTGCAGCCTTATCTTTATGTACTGCATAGTTTGCTGAAATAATTCTATATCATCACATTTTCTTTTAAGAAAAATATGTTAAAATTCAGATAAGGGCAACTCATTATCCATTGACAGTATAGTTATTTCCTTAGAAATCTAAACAGAAGCTACACATTTTTGGAATTAATGGGAGTTAGGTAAGGATTTTAGATGGACGATTAGGAATGCAAATCAATGTATGTGTTGTGGAAAAATCACTATATAAAAATTAGCAGCAAGCAGTTAGAAAATGTGCTTTTTTTTTTTAGAAATTCATGTTCTTTTTTATTTATTTATTTATGACTGTGTTGAGTCCTCGTTTCTGTGCGAGGGCTTTCTCCAGTTGCGGCGAGTGGGGACCACTCCTCATCGCGGTGCGCGGGCCTCTCACTGTCGCGGCCTCTCTTGTTGCGGAGCACAGGCTCCAGACGCGCAGGCTCAGTAATTGTGGCTCACGGGCCCAGTTGCTCCGCGGCATGTGGGATCTTCCCAGACCGGGGATCGAACCCGTGTCCCCTGCATTGGCAGGCAGACTCTCAACCACTGCGCCACCAGGGAAGCCCAGAAAATGTGCTTTTAAAACAAATAAATGTTCTCAGTTTTATGTATGTGTATAAAATAAAACAATTCCAAAAAGAAATAATTAGTATATGTACAAAAAATAATAAATACCCACACTTCCACTATCCAGCATGAATGTGGGGGGGCAACCCCCAGAGTAGCCCAGGCAGGATGTGTGTGAGGCCTAGGGTACCAGGCACAGTTCCTACACAGCCTAAGTCAAGGTGAAGGAGACAATTCTCAAAGAATCTCGCCCAATATATACACTTTTTTGTTTTCGTATTGGTGATTGTAGGTTTTTTTTAAATTGAAGTATAGTTGATTTACAATATTGTGTTAGTTTTAGGTGTACAACAAAGTAATTCAGTTTTTTTTCAGATTCTTTTTCCACTATAGGTTATTATAAGATATTGAGTATAGTTCCCTGTGCTTACAGTAATCCTTGTTGCTTATCTATTTTATGTATCATAGTTTGTATCTGTTAATCCCATACTCCTAATTTATCCCTACCTCTCTCTCTTTCCCCTTTGGTAACCATAAGTTTGTTTTCTCTGTGAGTCTGTTTCTGTTTTGTATATAGATTCATTTGTATTATTTTTTAGATTCTACATGTAAGTGATATTTGTCTTTCTCTGTATGACTTAACGTCACTCAGTATGATATTCTCTAGGTCTACCCATGTTGCTACAAATGGCAATATTTCATTATTTTTTGTGGCTGAGTAATATTCCATTACATATATATACACATATGTGTACGTAATGTGTACATATATAATATATACATATACAATATATACATACCACATGTATATATGTAATATATACATACCATATCTTTTTTTTTAAGATTTATTATTTATTTGGTTGCACTGGGTCTTTAGTTGCGGCAGGTGGGCTCTTCAGTTGTGGCATGCAAACTCTTAGTTACAGCATACATGTGGGAGCTAATTCCCTGACCAGGGATCGAACCTGGGCCCCCTGCATTGGAAGCGCAGAGTCTTAACCACTGCGCCACCAGGGAAGTCCCTATACCTTCTTAAACCAATCATCTGCTGATGGGCACTTGGGTTATTAGGGTTTTCCTCTTAGTCCCCTCCCAGGGGCACAGGTCCCAACGTGGTCGCTTTTCTTCCCTTCCTACCAGATTACTTGTGGATCTCTCTTACAGCCTTGGATGTACAGGAGTCCTTCTGCCAACTTCCAGTTAGTTTTCAGTGAGAATTGTTCCACATGTAGATGTATTTTTCATGTGTTCATGGAGGGAGGTGCGATCCATGTCCCTCTTACTCCACCATCTTGATCTATCACCAATAATCTCCCTTTTGATTAGGTTAAGGTCAACTGATTTAAAACCTAAATTACATCTTCAAAATCCCTTCATCTTTGCTGTACAACCGAAACGAATCAGGGTGTAATACCAGGAGGTGGAAATCATGGGCGCCGTCTTAGAATTTTGCTTACCACAATGTCCACTCTAGAAGTTGAAATGCATTGATTTCACTTGCAGGCCCTTGACAACCAGCAAGTCTGCACACTTCCTGTATGTCTGTTCATTAGCTACCCAATCTTTTTCGGGACTGGTCACTTCATATTGTTTATCCATGTCTATGCTGGAGTCTATCTCACAACTGTGCATGAACTTTTATGTAGCAGCTCCCCTGCCTCCTTTTCCTCTGATGTTCCTGTCTGGCTTCTCCAGGTGTCAGAGTCAGGGTCAGCATACACTGAGATGGAGTCAGAAGTACAAAAGGTTATTGGGGAATAACACTAGTAAAAGAATGAAAAAGTGAAAAGGGGAGAAAGCAGGATTGGCCAGGAGGCACTGTGAGACCACCACGCTGCCCAGCAATAAGCTCAGGGCAGACTGCCGGTGAGAGGAGTCTTGTGTGGGGTGCAAACATCCAGGCCTGTGGACCATGGCCTTGTGTGCTTGGTGGCCAGAGGCTGCTGGGAAAAGAGTGTGACCTGGGCTCCAAAGGAGCTCACAGCTGACAGCAGGTCCCTCTTTGAAGGCAAGTCAGGGTAGCCAACCAATAGTCTATCCTTGGTGCCTTGTCCTCTGTTGGTGCACATAGTGCCCTTAAAGAAAAAGATCCTTCACTCTGGTTACAAAGCCTTGCCTGGTCGAGTCCTGCCCCCCAGCTCCATCAGGTTCTAGCCCCTTGGTTTCTGTGGCCTCTGATCCTCTTTCAATTCCTAGACTTCATCAGGAACAGAAGCCAGAGTGCTCAAGATTCCTTAAGGGTCTGCCAAAATGGTATCATTCCTTTTAAAATTAGAGGAGAAAAATGAATGTAATCCAGTCTGGCTTATGTTCATCTTTATACCAATGTAGTCATAAAATGTATTTTTTTCTATTTTTTGATGGAGGAAGGAGCCCACGAAGGCCAAAATGCCTCAGGCTTGAGAAAGAAGGTCGGGATCTGCCCCTGCCTTGCCCCTCCTCCCACCAGGTTCTCCATTATCAGACTCCTCTGCTCTGCAGAGCACTCTCCTCTGTACTCCCTCTTCTGGTCAGTGCCTCATTTTATAAGATTTTCTATTGTTGATGATCCCCAAGTACATCATACCAGCCCAGGCCCCTCCCTGTACTCCAGACTAAAACAGTCTCCTGCCTCCTTGACTCTCCACTGGAAGGCCTGATGAGCAGCTTACATGCCCCAAAGCGAAGGCCAGTGCTGCCCTCAATCCCAGCTGCTCTCACAGCGTTGCCTGTCTTGGTCACCAGCATTTCCATTCTTTCCCCGATAAAGGCCAAATCTTTTTTTTTTTTTGGTAATAAATTTATTTATTTGTTTGTTTGTTTGTTTGTTTACTTTTGGCTGCGTTGGGTCTTCGTTGCCGCGCACGGGCTTTTTCTAGTTGTGGCGAGCGGGGGCTACTCTTCGTAGTGCTGCGCGGGCTTCTCATTGCGGTGGCTTCTCTTGTTACAGAGCACGGGCTCTACGTGCGCAGGCTTCAGTAGTTGTGGCACGTGGGCTCAGTAGTTGTGGCTTGCGGGCTCAAGAGCGCAGGCTCAGTAGTTGTGGCACACGGGCTTAGTTGCTCCGCGGCATGTGGGATTTTCCCGGACCAGGGCTCGAACCTGTGTCCCCTGCATTGGCAGGCGGATTCTTAACCGCTGAGCCACCAGGGAAGTCCCAGGCCAAATCTTCTTTGGTGTCTGGACTCTGCTAATTCATATCCTACCTGTGACTGGACAGCAGGTCCTGCCAGCATCATGCTCAAACCTACCCAGAATGCAGCCAACTCTCACTGCCTGCCTGACAGCCAGCATCTCTTACAGTGATCATGTCACCAGCCCCCCTGGTTCTATCCTTCTCCCCAACTAAATTTCCCCATAGCAGCCAGAGACTTCCCATGGCACCTCCCTCCTTTGCTCAAAATTTTTGAGGGCTCCCAGCTCCCTCAGTGGGGAAAGTCCACACCACAGCCTGCAAGGCAGCCAGATCAGCCCTGAGCTCACTGTCCACAGCTTTCTTTCTCTCTGCCTTACTCAGCTCCAGCCACACTCGTCCTCTCCCTGGTGCTCACATGCATGATATGCTCCCACGTCAGGGCCTTTGCACACGCTGTTCCCCCCTTGCCTGGAATACGTTTCCGTCAGATATCTGCCCAGCTCATTCCTTACCCTCTTTAAGTCTTTATTCATACCTGGCACATACTAGGTACTTAATGAATATTCATTGACTGAAAACCAGTCAGTTGAATTGCTGGTCCCAATTTTTCACTGCCCTCCTTGAAGAAGGATTACATATCCTTACATGTTGCTAGTGACTTGCAAAGCCTCCCTGTGCAAGTGGGAAGGAGGCATATATATGTGATATATATGTATATGTATATACACACACACACACACACATATGTCTATATTTGTATAATTATTTATATTTTTTCCAGGTTTGGAAACTGGATTCTAAAACAAAGAGTTAGCCAGAAATCAGGGCATTTCTCTTAGAATCATATGCTGTCCTGAAAATAGAAAGATTCACAAAGGCTGAACTACATCCCTCCACATTTGGCAGAGACCAGGAATGTGAGGCTCACTTAAAGCAGCAGCAGGAGAACCAGAAGAGAGGGGTGGAACACTTGGCCCTTGAGGAAACACTGATTCAGGACAGAGGCGGCAAGAATAATACATTTTGGGGAAAAGTTAATTAGAACTCAGTCCTTCCTTCTTCTACTATATAATGACATCAGAGAAGTCATACTCAAGAGAGGTCATACCAATGTGTTGAGTGTACAGAAGTCTGAACAGAGCTCAACCCTTATAACCATGAGCAAATTCACTCAGGAGACAAATCTTACAAATGTGTTGAGTGTGGGAGAGTCTTTACTGAGAAAGATTGTCTTTCAGTACATTTTAGAACTCATATAGGAGAAAAATTCTATAAATGTATATGCACAAATTATCCCTTACTCAGTATGAGAATTTATACTTATGAGACACTTCATATTTGCAGTGAATTCAGGAGCTTATTTTCAAGGTGTGATTGCTTTATGTTACATCCAAGGATCTATAAAGGAAAGAAACCCTACAATGTAATCATTCAGGGAAAAGTTTCGTGCTTTTCTCAGTTACTCAACATCACAGCACACACGCTGCAGAGAAACCTATGGATATATTCATTGTGGGAAAAGCTTTAAACATAGCTCAGCACTTATGATGCTACATAAGAGAACTCATACTGGGAAAACCCTACACATGTAAATGGTGTGGAAGAGCCTTCAGGAGGTGTTCTCACTTTATCCAACACAAGAGGACTCATACTGGAGAACATTTTGAATAGAGGCAATGTTGGCAGGCTTTCGACTATGGCTTTCACATTATTTGACACCAGGAAATTCATATAGATTAGAGAAACTCATTGAACATAATATGGAAAAGCTATTGATTGGAATTCCATGTGATTTGATATCAGAAATAAACCACAAAGGAGGCAGAATCCACAAGTTATTTTTGACCCATAAACAGGTACCTGAATGTAATAAGACTCTGCACTTGTAACTCCCTGCAGTCACAGATAACGAGATATGAGCAGTTATGCTCTGCATACGCCCTTGATTTCCCATAGAACGTCATTTAATGGGACTCGGGGTCTAGGCCTGATGGACAATGTCTCATAGAAATGACTGCCATAGATAATAAAATGTAAATGTTTCAATGACAACAGCATATTTTTTACATCATATAAAAATCAGAGAACCACCAAATTTGAAGTGTCATGCAGAGATCATTTATCTTATAGTATCATAGGGATCAATATATGTACAATTTTATAGTGGTCACAGAAGAGAGCTGAAAAATATGCCAACCATTTCTTTCTTGCATAGTCCTGTCACGTCAAACAAATTACAGACTTTTATAAAAACTCACAAATGTTTCACAAGTGGCATTCCACTACTAACTTTAAGAGAGGTATCATAAAGAGTTGCCTGCATCTTCATGTTTCTAGGGACATAGTCAGTGTTCAGGCAGAACTAAAAAGACATACCACACACAAAACTATGAGAACTCATCAATGAATTCTGTAAAGTTGCAGGATACAAAATTAATATACAGAAATCTGTTGCGTTTCTATACACTAACAATGAACTATCAGAAAGATAAATTAAGAAAATAATCCCATTTACAATTGAATCAAAAAGAATAAAATAACTAGGAATAAATCTAACAAAGGAGGTAAAAGACCGCACTGGGAAAACTATAAGACACTGATGAAAGAAACTGAAGATGACATAAACAGATGGAAAGATATACTGTGCTCATGAATTGGAAGAATTTATTTTGTTAAAATGACCATATTACTCAAGGTAATCTACAGATTCAATGTGATCCCTATCAAAATACCAATGGCATTTTTCACAGAACTAGAACAAATAATTCTAAAATATGTATGGAAACACAAAAGACCCCAAATAGCCAAAACAATCTTGAGAAAGAAAAATAAATCTGGAGGTAGCATGCTCCCTAATTTAAAATTATACTGCAAAGCTACAATAATCAAAACAGTATGGTACAGGCACAAAAACAGACATATAGATCAATGGAATCGAATAGAAAGACCAGAAATGAACCCACACTTATATGGGCAATTAATCTACAACAAGGGAGGCAAGTATATACAATGGGGAAAAAGATGGCCTCTTCAATGAATTGTGTTGGGAAAACTGGACAGCTACATACAAAAGAATCAAACTGGACTACTTTCTCACACTATGCACAAAAATATATTCATAATGGATTAAAGACTTAAACGTAAGACCTGAAACCATAAAACTTATAGAAAAAACCATAAGCAGTACACATTTTGACAATGGTCTTAGTAATTTTTTTTTTTTTTTTTTTGCTATGTCTCCTCAGGCAAGGGAAACAAAAGCAAAAATAAACAAATGGGACTATGTCAAACTAAAAAGCTTTTGCACAGCAAAGGAAACTATCGACAAAATGAAAAGGCTGCCAACTGAATGGGAGAAGATATTTATAAGTGATATATATGATAAGGGGTTAATATTCAAAATATTAAAAGATCTCATAGAGCTCAACATAAAAAAAAAACCCGATTTTTAAAAGGGCAGAGGATCTGAATAGACATTTTTTCAAAGGAGACATACAGATGGTCAACAGGCACATGAAAAGATGCTCAAAATCACTAATCACCAGGGAAACGCAAATCAAAACCACAATGAGATATCACCCCACACCTGTCAGAATGACTATTATCAAAAAGACAACAAATAACAAGTGTTGGCAAGGATGTGGAGAAAAGGGAACCCTTATCCACTGTTGATGGGAATGTAAATTGATGCAGGCACTGTGGAAAACAGTATGGAGGTGCCTCAAAAAATTAAATCAGGGAATTCCCTGGCAGTCCAGTGGTTAGGACTTTGCACTTTCACTGCTGTGACCCAGGTTCAATCCCTGGTCAGAGAACTAATATCCCACAAGCCATGCAGCACTACCAAAAAAAAAGAAAAAAATTAAATCGAACTACCATATTATCTAGCAATTCTACTCCTGCGTATTTATACAAAGAAAATAAAAACACTAATTTGAAAAGATATATGCACCCCTATGTTCACTGAAGCATTATTTACAATAGACAAGATATGGAAGAAAAACTAGTGCCCATCAGTAGATCAGTGGATAAAGAAGATGTGGTATATATACACAATGAAATATTACTCAGCCGTGAAAGAATGAAATCTTGCCATTTGCGACAACATGGATGGACCTAGAGGTATTATGCTAAGTGAACTAAGTCAGACAGAGAAAGACAAATACAGCATGATTTCACTTATATTTGGAATCTAAAAAACAACAACAACAAAAAAGAACAAACATAACAAAACAGAAAGAGTCACAGATTCAGAGAACAGGTGATTGCCAAAGGGGAGAAGGGTGGGAGAAGGAGAGAAATAGGTGAGAGGGATTAAGAGGTACAAACTTCCAGTTGCCAAATAAATGAGTCATAGGTATAAAATGTACAGTGTGGAGAATATAGTCAATAATTATGTAAATCTTTGTACGGTGACAGATGGTAACTAGACTTACCATGGTGAACGTTTTCAAACATATAGATATATCAAATCACTATGTTGTGTATCAGGAACTAACATAGTATTGTATCGTAGGTCAATTATACTTCAAAACAAACAACCAAATAAACTTATAGAAAAAAAGATCAGATTTGTGGTTACCAGAGGGGGAATCGGATGAAGGCAGTCAGATGGTACAACATGATAAATATACTTAATGCTGCTGTATGCTACATAAGATGTTAAGAGAATAAATCTTGTGAGTTCTCATCACAAGTAAAAACAATTTTTTCTATTTATTTAATTTTGTATCAATGTGAGACGATCGATGTTCACTAAACTTATTGTGATAATCATTTCACGATGCATGTAAGTTAAATCATTATGTTGTACGCCTTAAACTTATACAGTGCTGGATGTCAATTATATCTCAATAAAACTGGAAGGATAAAAAATAAAATGTTTATTTTTAAAAAGACATACCACAGCCTGGTGAAGTGTCCGTACTCCAAGGGTGATACTGGGACTGGGAGCAACCTCACCCATAGCTGCTCAAAAGGGTATATGGTTCTGGGGAAGAGATGAAGGGAAATGTCCCACACATGAACTCTGAAGACCTTCCTCTCCCTCTCCCTTTATGAGAATCCTCTGAAAATCTGGTTTTCCTCCTAAATCCAAGGGAGAGCTCCTGCTCTTCCCTTATACTCCATGGAATACCACCTTTCCTTTCCAGCACTACCATCAAATCCTCCACCAAGGTCCCCATCTCCTTGCTGCTCCCTGGATGTTGAGACTTTGTTCAGTTCCAGATCTCTGCTGGTAGCAAGTCCAGAAACTTCCAGCACCAGCTGCTCTCAGATGGGGCATATGTCCTTACAACTCAACTTGAAGAGAGGCTTCTGGGGCAGATGAGCTTCACCCAAGCCGGCTTTTGTGCCAGCCACTGTGGAGGGGTCACCTACAGATGCTAAAATGTGAGCCACTCTTTTCCAGCTTTTGTCACAGCCAGGACACGGACACTTGTGTCAACCTGAGCCAACAGGGCCTGAGGAAGTCTACAAGAAAGAGTGCTTCTGAAGAAAATGTATTCCTTTGTTGAGGTAGGCAGAGTAATGGCTCCCCAAAGCTGCCCACATCCTAATGCCCGGAACCTGTGACTATGTTATCTTACAGGGCAAAAGGGGCTTCGCAGATGCAATTAAGTTAAGGATCTTGAGATGAGATTATCCTGGGCCCAATGTAATCACAATTGTCCTTGTTTTAAGAAGAGGCAGGAGAAGTCAGAGTCAGAGAAGGCAATGTGATGAGGAAGCAGAGGTCAGAGCCAGAGAGAGACTTATATATGCTACACTACTGGCTCTGGTGATGGAGAGAGAGGCCATGATCCAAGGGCTGCAGGACGTCTCCAGAAGCTGGAAAAGGTGAGGAAATTGATTCTCCCCTAGAGCCTTTAGAAGGAAGGCAGCCCTGCCAATATGTTGATTTTCGCCCAGAAAGACCCATGTTGGACTTCTGACCTTCAGAGCTGAGATGATAAATTCGTGCTGTTTTAAGCCACAAAGTTTGTGGTAATTTGTTACAGTGGCAAAGGAAACAAACACACTCCCTGACGGCTATATCTTCAGCCAAATGTTGTATGGCTTCATGTGATGCGTGAAACTGTGACAACCTCCTTGAGGCCATGAGGACACGAGCCTTGGGAATAAGCAAGACAATACACTGAGGAGAGCTGAGCAGAAGATGCAGAGCACCTGAAACCATCCCTGGAAGCCCTTGCTCTGGATTTCACGCAACGAGATAGTGAATGGTGGCATATTCTGTTACTCGTGGCCCCCCCCAAAAAAAAATCTCACATGATAACCCTTTCTTGCTCCCAACCAGCTTCTGCTCTCAAGTCTCTTGTTTAATCATGCTGAGACACAAGTCAGGGACTCCTAGGAGCAGCCATCACAGGTAATAAGGTTCTGCAGGCTCAGGCTGACGCTTGCTTACCTGACTTAGAGTCACTCCTCGGGAGGTGGACACCCCACAAGGAGCAGAGACCCACTGTGGTCAGCAAGAAGGGCCAGCTGCAGCCTGAGAGGCACTGCCAAGGGGCTACAGAGGAGGCAAAGAAACATTCCAGAGTTCCAAGGATATGATGTGAAAACACACAGGACCAAGGGCATATGGTGGATTCATCAAATTACACATGCAGACATGGGTACACTCTCCCCCTCAGTCTTCATAGTCCTGTGTAGGAAAAAAAAAAAAAAAAAAGGTGCTTGAAGAAAACCATACCGCCATTTAAAAAAAAAATTGTGTCAACTTGCTGAACAAGATGAATCCCCTGCCACCACACACACACACACAATTCTATGATTATTACTGCATGCTATTGATGGCTTTGAAGTCTAAATTTATTGGAAAGAAAAATAATTTTTTGAACTAGTACTTTCTGAGGGCATTTCTCCTTAAGATGAGTTTGAATCCAACTTGATTGTTCTTGTGAAGATGGCAGTCAGTTCCTTCCCTCACATTTTAAAGAGGAAGGAAGTACAGAGCAAAGTCAAGGGCCAGGCTCCCAAAGAGCCCACTGTAATCCCGTAATCCCATTTGTTGTTGTATTGAGCCTAGTGATGATTTGGGATTTATAGTTGGCCTTCCCAACCTGGAACGTAATACTCATCTTCATTTATGCAATTTTACTTGTAATTCTTTCCAGAAACTTATCTTCCTGTAGGTTCCTTGCATTTCCCAACAAATTAATCCCAGACAGTTACGTCTTTATGCTTCTACTCTGAATCTCCTTTTCAATATACTTGTTAAGGTTATACAGATTTTGTGTACCTGTGTGTTGATTCATGTATCTTTATTTCTTATTGTCTGGTTTATTACAATCTTATGGATTTTTAAAAATTTCCAATTGGATTTTTAAAGTATTCTAATGTTATCTATTTTTTAAAGTATTTATTTATTTATTTATTTAGGCTGCACTGGGTCTTAGTTGTGGCATGTGGGAGCTTTGTTGCGGCATGTGGGCTCTTAGTTGCAGCATGCATGCGGGATCTAGTTCACTGACCAGGGATCGAACCTGGGCCCCCTGCACTGGGAGCGGGGTGTCTTACCCACTGGACCACCAGGGAAGTCTGTAATGTTATCTATTAATAGAAGCATTTTTATATTTTCTTTTCTAATAGTTACAGCTCTTACGTCTGGTTCCTATCTTTTTTGTGGTAACAAGGACATACAGAAATCTTAAACTTCAGATTGCTGAAAGCAGATATCCTTCTGTTCTGGATGTGTATATCAATCCATGGTTATTGAACAGAGGAGTGAATAAACAAGAGAATGAAGAAAGATGGGCGTCAATTTTCATCAGAGAGGAAAAGGTCAATTTCCTAAGGCAGAGAGAAATATTGAAATGGGTTGTATTCAGGACCAGCAGTAAGCAGGTTGCTGGCTTATCCCTTGTCTACATCCTAGTGGCCAAAGGATGAGACACTCCTTCACTTGATGATACCAAGAGGGAAAGTAGGAGCCTGGTCCTGGATGACACTGGTGGCAGCTTAACCAGTACCAGGAACCTCCTACTTGTAGACATTCATTTCAGTGAGGAAATGGTGTTTATTTATGGTAGTTGGATTTTCAGTTATTTACAGCTAAACACACCCTATAGGATACAGGGTACAAAGCTTTGAACTGGATTATTCCGAAGTCAGCTTACTGGTTTGTCCAGTATTCTGTGGACTTCCTACACTCCTTTTTGAAACAGATCACTTTCTGGAAGCTGTATGTGGTCTGTCTCTGCTCAGAGCTCAGGTTCTTCACCTTTCCCCCATGTGCTACATCCAGTCTGGATTATCGTGATTTTGAACTTATTCTTGATGTGTGGGAGAACAGGTGAAGGACAAATGTGTAGCAGTAATAAATAGACCCCAAAGCCTATTTTCAAGAAATAGTTATGATACTAATAATTTACAGGTAAAATGCTGATTAATTTATTCCTCCTTCTCCAACCTGAAGTTCTTAAGCTCTGAGGAGTTGAGAAGTGTCCTAGAGGCTCATGTTTTAAAGACAAAAATATACGTCTTTCTTCATTTTGTTTTTTAAATGACTTTTAAACACGTGTTCCCCTTCACATGGAACACTTTGAGATGCTATGTGTGATGAAATAATAACGGTGAATGGAGATCAAATTGTAGGTCCATGATTCAGTCGACTGAATGCCACCAGCTACCATAGTGATTTGGTCAATATATAGTTTTATATCTCTTATTCTTAGTCATATATTGTTTAAATTAAACCAATAGTGGACTACTGATTTTAAAAAGCATATGAAAGAATGTTAATATATTTCAACAATTCAGTACCTCAATAAACATGTTTGTCAGACTATACTGAGAGGAAAAGGGCAAATTAAACTTTGCAATTGAATGAAACAATTATTACTGCTAATCCAGCAATTTTCATAAATGATCCACAATGCCTTTTCTGCAATTCTAAATTCTAAAACGTTTTCTAATGAAAAGCTTCTTTCTCTAACTTAGGGGGACTCCTCATATATTTTGATACAGATATACCCAGACGCTGCCCCAGATCTGTTGGGATGTTACATATTGAGCAGTGTATGCACCTTACTATACTGCTAAAATCCAAATGCTTGTGAATTCCAAAATACTTCTGGACCTGAAGGCTTTGAACAAAGGATTAGGGTCCTGTATGCAAACAGGATGCATAACATTTTTGACATTTTACATGCATAATAGTTAACATTTGTTCAGAAATGTTTTTTTAATGTAATCAAATTACAGTAAATTAAATAGTATGCTTAATTTGCTAAATGAAAAAAGAACATGCAATTTATTAAAAGTTGTATTCAAGTGGGTTTCATGAATCAATCTCAAATAATATACTTATTTAAAAACACTTTTTAACCTAAAATCATGTTTTTATTCTATACCATACAAACAGAAAAAATTGAACTTCCAAGAAGGCTTTCTTTCTTAAGATGTTAAGGCCTCCATCAAACTTGATGGTGAATCACTGGAAGCATCTCTAGTCACATCCAAAACAAAACAATAATATGGCTAATTAATTGCCCAGTCCCACTACCTAGGGCTATAGAACATCAATTTTTTTAAAGTCAAAGTATGGAAAAGAGGCCTAAATTATTTAATGAATGGGATGTTGTTTTATCAACAGCCAAGTAAAATCCAGGGAAGTGCTGTTAGAAGTAAAGACATCTGCATAGTCTCTAAATACTAATATGCAAAAGTCAACAGATATACTGTCTTAATTGAAACAAATAAGATGAACAATGTGCAGCCTGCACGTGGATATTCTCCACAGTGGCCATAGAAATGAACAACTCCTGGAACAAGTTTAGCATGCAGTGGACAGGATGATCCAAACAGAGGCACAGGACTGCTGAAACCTGCTAGGAAACCCCAAGGAAGGGGAGAAAGAGTACACTGAGCCCTGGGTCAGAGTAGGATAAGAGAGCCCCAAGCACCAAGGAGGAGAGAGGACATCAGAGCCTGGGCCTTGGAACTTGAGGAAGATGAAAGGACACCAGATACTGGACTCTGAGGAAGACATGAAAATAATTTGTCCTGGGCTCCCAAGAAAGATGAGAGTGGGCTGGGTTCAAGGAAGAAGAGCACACACCAGGTCCTGGGCAGCGAAAGACTTCTCCCACTTCCTAGATATGGGCATCTCGCTCATAGAAGAGGACACGGGGCAGAGAATTCTGTCCAGCCCACTCCAACTCCCTGATTCTTTGCTTAACCAAACATCAGACAGGCTACCCTGAACCTTCTCCCCAGTAAGCCCCATACGTGTACTTCCTCGTAGAATCCCATTTTAGCAAGAATCCTAAGTCAGTTTATCAAGAATTCCTTACTCTTGATATCTGATCAAACTCCTCATCCCCACTCTCTATCCCAGGTGATACCCCATCACCTGGGCCTGCCTTCAGTAAAAAAGCCTATTATCTTGGTTCAGCCAGAATCCCCCCAGACTTGATGTCTCCTTTTCTTCATTTTCTATCCACCAGTATCCCACTCCCCCAATCCTAGGCCGTAAATCCCCACTTATTCTGGTTGTATTCATAACTGATCTCAGTTCTACACTGGAGTCTCCCTTCCCCGGTTGCAATAGTTTATTGAATAAAATCTACTTTCACCGCTTTAACTTCCGTCTAGCTCTGGTTAACCGTAGACAACAGCCACCCCCCCCCCCCCCCATCCCTGTGCCTTGGGTCCACTTAACCCTGCCCTTCGCACAACTTGAGTAGACAGTCCTGGCCCCACTCCCCTCCCTGGGCATGGAGGACATTTAGTCTCACCCTCTGCACACTTTGGGGCAGGCCCGTCCCTCTTTTCCTCCCAGGACCTCTGGCTGATTTCAGTCCCGCCTCCAGAACATTTCCCACCCTCCCAATCCGCCCCTTTTTCCTCTCCATTAGACGTGGACGCACCTTTAGCACCGCCCTCTTCCCGGAACTTGGCAGGACTTTAGCCCCGCCCCTCTGCACTTCCGGCCCGCCCCGCCTCCCCCTACGTTGGGTGTGAGCAGAAGCTCGCCCCGCCCCTCAGCACTTCCGGCCCTGCCCCTCCCAAGCTTCCCTTTCTCCACTTCCGGCCGGCCCCATGCGTTGCAGCCCTCGTGGCAGGGCGTGGATCCCTCCCGGCCTGCGTCGCCGCGCACCCAGGTGCTGGGGCCCAGCGGCCTGACTTGCCCCTCCCAAGGCCTCCTCCTGCCCAGCGGGACCGCCGAGGGCGCTCTCCGCCGCCTGGGCTTCGCCTGCCGCCCCGAGTTGGCCGGCCAAGATGGCCACCGCCCGCGAGGTGGGGACGCACCGCGCCGCGGGGATGCCTGGGAGTTGTAGTCCAGGCCGGCGTGCTGACGCACTTCGCCGCGGGCCGACGGGCGCCATTGTGCGCCGGGCGCGGGGTGAGTGCGGCGGGAAACTTGCGCCCGTCGGGGGCTCAGTTCTAGGGTCGCTCCGCGGGGAGCGCCCAGCTGCGGCCCCTACCACACCAATCGCAGAAGCCCAGAGCCAGCCTGGCCTGCCGTCCTTCCGCCGTGTGGCCTTTAGGGGCAGTGGGAGTCGGGGACTCGGGGGCCCAGAGGACGCGGGGTGGGCAGGCCCACCCCCTCCCGGCGCTTGCGGGCAGGTCGGGGGGGGGCGACTCCCTCTCGGTGAGGAAGGTGGGAAACCGTCCCTCTGCGTGTTCAAGAGCAGGTGGAGACATTCCTTTAGGGCATCTTCCGAGGTGGGGAATGGACTTGTCATCTCCCGTTGATTGGGCCGAGGGGGGCGGGGGGCCTTGGCGTAGCACTCACGCCCCTCCCACCTCCCAAATTCGACCTTCTCAGGACTCTGCCCACTCCCACGAGACACGTTGAGGAAGAGGAAGGTATGGCCACCGGGCTTCCGACGGCCTGGTTCCGTGTGAGTAGAGGCTTCTTTATGAGTTTCTGAGTCTACCCCTGGATTTGGGAGCGGGGGTGGCGGGATGATGGTGGGACACCACCTTCCCTGAGATGCCCCCGGGCCCCGTGGCATCTCGGGAAGGGGAGGAGGATGGGTAGAAGAGACCCTAGTGAGTGGAGAGATAGCAAGTTACTTTCCAAGGGAGTGGTTAGAATAGAGGTTCAAGTATGGGGGATACTAATTTACCGTTTAAACTGGGGGTGGGGTGGGGGTATATGCATTGTCAGGTCTAAGCAGGGCTCAGGCTTATATTTAAACAGTACTTTGGCATTAGAGCTTAGTCCCTGAGAGAAGAGAGCTGAGGATGAATCCTTGACAGGTGAAGGAAGTAGAAGCAGTATGGGCAGTGGGTGGGGGCTGAAGGCTGGGGTTTGATGATTCAGCTCACGCAGTCTCCTAGCAGGAGGTATACACACTGATAGAAATGTTGGAATCCCCAGGTCAATAAAAAATGGAGAGGTTTTCAGAGAATGAAAAACCTTCTCTAGCCTCATGGGTTGTCTTCCTTGCTGTGACCTGATAGGGTCAAGCTTGGGTTTGCTGTTTCAGACAAATGCAGGAACTCATGATGAGACACACCTGGAATGCTCAGGTCACCTTGTTGATTGTGCCCACATGTGCTCAGTCAGCCTCCCCCTCCTGTCAGCATGGGTGACAGCAGGCCCTGGCTGAACACACACCTGTGGGTTTTAGGAACCAGTGACCTTTGAAGATGTGACCCTGGGTTTTACCCCGGATGAGTGGGGAATGCTGGACCTCGAACAGAAGTCCCTGTACAGGGAGGTGTTGCTGGAGAACTACAGAAACCTTGTCTCAGTGGGTAAGGATGGCCTCTGTGTCAATAAAGATCTGCGCTTTGCAGCACGAATGTGGTGCCTCTGAAGTGTGTGTCTGCTTCGGCTCAGCCTGCAGGGATCCGAGTTCAAGTGTCAAGGCCCTGGAGCCTGAGGGAGAGGGCTTTACTTTGTACCCTTTGGAAAAGGGCAACTTCACATATACCTTCTGAAGCTTTACCTAGTCCATCCGTCAGAGGCGTTGAATACCAGGGAGGTGGGTCTATCAGGGATGTTTCCAGCTGCCGCAGTGGATGTTTACTATGTTTGTAACAAGAATTTCAGGACGTGGTGTCTGTCTGACAGCTCAGGAGTATCATCAGAGATCCTGATCCTTTCCATCTCCCTATGGTTAGTGTGAAGTTTTCCATTCTTAGGTTAGTATATGCATGGCCATGATGCCAAGCATCACGTCCATGTTCAAGGCAGAAAGAAGGAGAGACGGCAACCCTGGCTAGTTCTCTTTCTACAGCTGTCATACTTACAAAGAAAGAAAAATGCCTTAGGCCCCCAGCTGACAAACTTCCCTTTGAGTCTTGCTGGCCAAAACCAGGTCCCAGTGCCTCCTTTACTGGCAAAGCAGTCCAGAAAAGCCAGCAGCTGGCAAATGGGATGGGTGGGGTTATTAACACTGCCCTAGACCAGAAGTCATGCCCTAGTAGGGGAGAACACAGGGACAGAATTGCTACAGCAGGAAAGTATTTTCTCCCGAACACAGACCCCCCCCCCCAAGCACTGTCTCTTTTCCCTTGGGCAGAACATCAGCTTTCCAAGCCAGATGTGGTATCACAGTTAGAGGAGGAGGAAGAGCTCTGGTCGGTGGAGAGAGGAATTCCTCAAGACACCTTTTCAGGTGAGAACCAGGCACATGGGAGTCCTGGCACGGGAGTCCTGGTTAGTGAGGAACTAGTGTCTTAGAAAAGGAGGTGGATGGGGAAAACCCCAGTGGGGTGTTGTGATGAGTAGCTGCAGACATGCTGAATCAAGCCCTGCATTTTCCTCTGGCTTCAGAATCAGGGGTGTACTGCTTGGTTGACCGTGAACCTGTTGCCGGTGCCACATTGGCAACAGGGGCTCCCTCACCCTGCTTCACTCATTGTCTGCCCTTCCATCCTGTAATCTCCAGTAACTGGTGTGTGTCTCTGGCTAGATTTTTTAGATACGTTTACATTTATGGATATATGTTTGTTTGGGGGGGTGTTTCCATACTCAGTGCACATAGGTCTGCATCATTCATTTTAACAAATGCAATGTAGTCCACATTTGATTTTTTTACTCTTGATGGACATTCAAGTTGTTGCAAAAAACTTCCTCGCATACTTTTTTTTGCAGTCAAGTTGGATTTTTGTAGGTAAGGATTTCTAGAAATGGAACTTAGAATCAACCAAGATGTAACTGAAAAAAATCTGGTAGCAACAAACTGCTAAGATCTTTTAAAATACATATAGCTGCTCAAGAGCATGAGAGCTCCTTTTCCTTTTCATAATAAGATACCAGTGATTTATAGTCCTCTTTTAAGATTTGCAGATCTGATGGGAAAAGATATGTTCAGTTTAGTTCACATTTCCCTCATGAAGTTGCACGCATTTTCATAAGTTTACAGATCATTTGTATTTTTGCTTTTGTGAGTTTATGTATTTTCCTTTTTTTCTTCCTATTGGTTTGTCTTTTGTGTGTGTGTGGTCAGAAGGACTCTATATACTATATGTTATGGATGTTAATACTGCAAATACCAGTCCAACATTTATCTTTTACATTTAGTCTCCATAAAGAAGTTTTATGATTTCAGATATTTTTTCTTTCAAATCTGTCTTTACTCCTATTCTAGGTTTCATGTCATACATAGGCAGGTTGTACAAATACTTTTGTCAATTCTGGTATTTTTGTGGGGGGTTTTTAGCTGTTTCCTGTAACTGGGTTTCCTTGTGTATATGATGTGGGGCACAAGTTTTTTCAACACCGTTTTCTGACTTGGTTCTTCTGATTATTGGAAACGCCATCTTTATCATAGACTTGATTCCCATAGTCATCAGCATGTGCAGGCCTTCTTGGCCCCTTATGCTCCCTTGGTCTCTGTCAGTGTCTGAGTAAACACCATATTGCTGTACTTACTGTAACTTTACAACAAACTTGGATAAATGGTAGTTCCTCTCATTATTTAAAAAAAAGAAAACAACACACCTATTATCTGTTCTCAACCAAATGAACACTCACCATCAGCTTGTCAGGATTCATTGAGAAAATCTTGTTAGAATGTGTCTTAACATTTGATTGGATTCAGACATTCCTTGATGCAGAACTGGTCTCAGTTGAGTTTTGGCACAGGTGTCCAGAGGGATCTGCTCACCTCACTGTGCTAGTCAGGCCTTCCAAGTGCTGTTGGGAGTTCACTGTAGTTGCTGTTAATCTGCTCAGGTTAAGCGTCCCTTGCAGTCTTGCGTAGTTGTTGCAGATGAACCTGTCATGCTGCTAAATTCTCTTATTATTTGTAACAGTTTTGTTAGAGTCTCACTAATTTTCTCAGTACAAAGTCATCTTACTGGCAAGTATAAAGGAGGAGGCAGTTGTATTATTTTACTTCATTTGCACGATCATGTAATTGCATTCATCATATCTGGTACTTCCAAAACACTGGGCTGAGTGTGTGATGATTTCAGTATCTGGTCTTAGACTTAAAAGGGCAAGTCTCTGGGTTTTGACAAGCATGCTGCTGGATTCTGTGATTCAAATCAGTTTTTATCTGGATAAAGAAATAGTCACCTCACCCTTTCTAAAAAATGAAAATTAGTAATAGCCCCGATTTCCCCCCTCCAAAGCGACCATGGGGATTTTCTCATTTGAACAATTAACAGTGACATAATCATAGAAGTGCCCTTGTTGTAATGTGTTGCTGGTGTCTGTTAACTTATTTCTTTAGGATTTTTTCATCAATATTCATAAATTAGGTTGGGGAGGTGGGTGGTTTTCTTCTTTGTGTTTGTTATTTTTGGACACTTCTGTATCCGAATGTACTGGCTTTGTAAGGAGAACTTTGGGTGTTCTCCCCGCCTTTGTTCTCTGCTCTCATGAAAGTGGCTTCGGAGCAACCTGGCAGTCTTCAGCTGTGAAGCCTGCACCTGGCCCCATCTTTGGTGATGACGTTCTGTTTGCCACAACATAGACGAGAGCCTCCACTGACTCTTTGTCCCCCTTTCCTGGACTCCTTTGTTAGCCTGATGGCTCAACATTAATAATTTGTTTTTCTTTTCCATATTCATGTCATTCCTTTCATTCTCTACAATGAAAACCTCCCTTCTAACCATGAGCACAGGTCACTAAACCAAACCTTACCTGGAAGGTCCCCAGCAACACAAGCACTTTGTATCCACCCAACATGGTTTCTGTTCCCCCGGTTGATCCAGTCTCCTAAGGTCTCCTCCCATCTTTGTGGCTCTGGCTTAGGTCTGTGTCTCATCCTCTCTGGAACTTAAGTCCCATGTGGGCAAACCTCCCAGCCATGCAATTCTGGATGGTCTAGTAGTTTCCTAAATCTAGCTGCTGTCGGGGGGGCATTGGGCGCCTATGGTTCTGCACATCTCAGGGGAGCTGGCTTGACAGGTGACAGGAGATTCAGGGGTGGTGCCCCAGAACGAGAGACCTTGTGCAGGGAGGCTTACCAGGACACTTGCAGGCGAGGCCTGAGGTGACAGGTGCTTAACACGTTTCTGCTGTGTCACAAGGAGTCCTTTATGTGATTTTTTTTCCTCCACTGCCTCCCCTTTACTTCACAAATATTTGTGGAAGGCCTCTTGTGTCCTATGCAATATAAAAAACAAACAAACAAAAACTGTACACTTAGGTAGTAAGCCAAAGAACTAACATAATTCCTGCCATTGTAGACTCCTTAGTCTAATAGATGACAGCCTTCTACAAACAAGCTACACAGATACAACTGTGTAAACACAAATAGTGGTAAGTACTGAGAAGAAAAAGAACATGGTGTAAAGTAGGGAGCAACGGGGAATTACTCCAGAGGAGTTGGTCAGGTGACAATGCAGGGGTGAGATTTAAGCTGATTCCTGAAGAAAAGAAAGTCAGCAGACGTGTAAGAGTGGTGGGGAAGAGCTTCCAGATACAAACACCACTTGGGGTTACTGTGAGAGTGGAGCAGGCTTGGCACGTTCTGGGAATGGAAAGTCACCCCCTGGGCTGGGAGGAGGTAACCGAGGTGTACTGACGTGCAAGTTAAGTTTGGCAGAGCACACAGGGCTTCCACTGTGGAGGGGGTTTGATTTTCATTGAGTACGTGTGTGGTGTGCTTTTCACAGCTCACTCTGTGAAGATGGAAGGGCACAGACGGAAGCAGGCAGCAGGCTGTGGTAGCACGTAGGGAAGAGGTGGCAATACCTGGCCTGCGAGAGTAGCAGCAGGGTTGGGGAGAAGCTGGCTCCTCCCCATTCGTAGGTGGATTCAGTGGGGCTAGTTGAGTAATTGACCCAAGAGAGCAAAGGAAAGGAAACTGCCAAGAACTGCTCATAGGTGAAAGCTTCAAGGGATTTACCTGTGACTATTCTTTGTAACATATGTATTTACTATATACATTTTTTTTAACGTATCAGTATTTCATTTTAAAAATACAGTAACAGCGATATTACGACTCTGGAATTTTTGGCATTAGTCAGTGACGTGGTAAGTCTGATGAAGGCAGAGACTTTTGAAGGGTGGAAATAGAGGTTTTCTTTGGTTTTTATTTTTATGTTGAAATAATTTTAGGCAAACAGTTGACTAGTACAAAGAACTACCTAATAGCTTTCACCTAGATTCAAATGTTTTTGGAACTCTCCCATGTCTTGACTGGTTCGTTAATGAAGTATGAATGACAGGACTTAGAAACACCCAGGTAGAGGTTTGTGAAACCAGCAGAATGTATCTGCCTGGACCTCCTCCTGAGGCAGTGCATAAAAACATGGGAGTCATAGGTGTTTGGAATGGCCTGCTTTACTATTAAGAGAACCATCTCCTGCAGTGGTCTCTTTCTCCCAGCACTAACGTAGCTGTGCCTCTCCTCAGTGCAGAGAACTGGAACTGAATGAAAGCTAGGCTTCTCTGATGCAGCTCATTTTGCATGTCTCTTCAGCTCTCCATGACAGTAAAAATGGCAGCATAGGCATTGGTTGAAGTAGAAGGGAAACTGGATAAATGCTGAAGACAGGTATTCATCTTCAAGAAGGCACTAATTTGAAAAGAGGCTATGAAGATAAGGAATGTGGAGAAATATTTGATGGCACTCAAATCTTCTGCCTTCTCACTCAGTGTTCTTCAAGAAAGTATTACTATATGTGTGGTTTGGGTGGAAAGCTTGAGACATAATCTAGATTTAAACATTAGGAAAGCAATAAAGACACTATTTTGAAGGTCATGATTGTAGGAAAGCCTGCAGGATATTTAACTTTTTTTGACTGGTTAAGAATTTAAGCAGGAGAAGAGCCCTGCAAATATGAACGTGGCAACTCTCAAATTAGTACAAACATCAGTAGAAAAAAATAGCTTGTACAAGAAGATTTTTTTGTTGGGAGGAAGAGAAGGAAATTCTTCTCCAGATTTCATCCTTTGTGTAGCCTGAGAGGACTCACATGGGCTATATAAAACCAACGTGTGGGGGATGTAGGAAATCAATTGTTTTATACAAAGGATAATTCTTTCAAGAACAAGACTAGTGTGAGAAAGCCTATTCTCAGCTCAGCCTTTAAGAGAAAGCTCACACAGGAGACTCACATGCAGACTCACAGAAGACCCTGAATGGAGGAAGTCCTTTTCATCATGAGTTTTCCAACATGAGAACTCAAACATGGAAGAAATCTCAGGAATATAATCATAGCAGGAAAGGCTTCTGGCCTGATATAGTCTGATTTGAGAGAATTCATACTGGACAAAAAATTCCAGTTCTGTTCAATTTGGAAAAATTCTTATACCAAATAATTATACCTGAGAACTCTGAAATCATGGGAACATGATTGCTATGGAAAGGTTTCATGAATAGCTCTCTTTTTCAGCATCATGGAAGTCATAGTGGAGAGTGTCTGAGAAAATAATCAGTGTTAGGAAGGTTTCAGGAGTCACAGAACCCACCGGCAAGAAGCCCTTCAGTAGGAGTCCTCGTTGTGTTCAGCATCAGAGGACTCATATGAGAGTAGACTCTCAATGCAATATGCGCAGGCAAATCATTAATCTTAGCTCTCACCTTATTTGACAGAACAACAGAAAAACTTACACTGAAGAGAACCACACTTAATAATATAAATGAAATGTCTCATTCTGTTTTTATATCAGGTCATAAGGAAGGCAAACTCTGCAAAACTTTGATCATGTAAGGATAGCCATCCCTTGGTATCCATGGGGGATTGTTTCAGACTCCTATGGATACCAAAATCTGTAGATGCTCAAGTCCCTTATATAAAATGGTGTAGTACAGTGCTCGCTTTGGCAGCACATATCCTAAAATTGGAACGATACAGAGAAGATTAGCATGGCCCCTACGTAAGGATGACATACAATTCATGAAGCGTTCCATATTTAAAAAGAAAATAAAGTGGTGTAGTATAGTCAGACACGAAGGGTCAACTGTACAAATATATAGTAAAACATTCTGTTTTTCCAATTTGGGTTCTATTATCTATCTGAACTGAACATCTAGAACAAATGTTAAGTAGCATGGGTGAGAGCACGCATCATTTCAGTTTCCCTTGTAAGTCCCCAGTTGCTAGGACAATGACTGACTTTCTAGCTCAGGAAACTGTTGAGAGAATAAATGGCTGGAAAATTTTCAAGAGACAAGAGGGAATCTTCAAAGAGGAGACTGAAGACTAGGCCAGGCTCTGAGACAAGAGAGTAGGTAAGGGATGATAAAGGGAAATCTTAAGATACTGCTACAAAGAACTTAGAGGGTCACATCCTTGGGGACGGGGCAAAAGTCTAGAATCTTGAGTGACCATCAAACACGTTTTGGCAGGAATCCAGCCTATCAGGGTGTGGTCACATACTGTGCAGTCTTTATTCAAGAATACTTTATGTTCTCTGTTACCATCCATCTATGTGTTCTCTAGGACCATGTAATCTTAATCCTTTTATCTGAGGACCACTCTCTCTGGTGTCCAGATACAGTCCCTGGAGTAATTTCAAAGCCTGAAGTGCTTTAAGTGTTAATTGAATAAGAAGGAAAATAAATGAACTAAGCATTTGACTCAAACCTTTTTTGGCGAAAAAATACTTCCAAAAGTCCTGAGGGAAAATAAGATAAAAGCAGGAATAAATGAGTCAGAAATGAAGAAGAAAAAAAGCCCATTTTCTGGATAGACAGAATAAATAAAAGGCAAGCTAAAAACCTATACAGGGAAAAGAAACTCTATTCAGATATTCAGCAATACATGTAGTTCTCATTATAGTACTTTACCCAACTGTCATAAAGAATAAGCCAGCTCTATGTACTGATATGAAACAATCTCCAAGAAATATTTCTTAAAATATATATCTTTTAACATACGTATCTTCACATATATATAGATGTACATGGTTTTTTTTTTCCTTAAAAATATACACACACACACACACCAAGTATTAATGTGTCAATTGGTTATCACTGGGAGAATATAGAAACTGACAGGATGTAACTGTCTCCCAAGAAGGAAACTGGGTGGGAGGGTGACTTTCCATTTTTAGAGGTGCTGCCGGTAACTATGCTTATAAAATGGAAACGACTGTCTTCTTCCTGCTATGTCACCAGTTCCTGCCACAGCGTAGGTGCTCAGTAATTATTTGTTGAGTACAGGAATGAACCAACAATAAGATGAAAAGATTTCTGGAAAAGTGTAAAGTTGGCAAAATTGGTCCCAGGAGAAATGTTAAAACCAACTTTTTCTTAGAACAAAGTGGCCAGTTAGTTGTGTTTCTATATTGACCTGGGCAGTGAATATTTTCCAGCTTCCTGTTAAAAGACTGTTTCCATGGAACATGAGCTACTCAATGACAAAACAGGGTGCTATGTTAACAGGTTCTTTCTGCAATGTATACATAGCATCATTCTCACCAAAGCACAAAATGAGAAAAATATTGAAAAGGAGGAAATATTTGTAGCTTATAACAATTAACACCTTTCAAAAAAAAGCTAATCCTCTGAAATAGTTATGAGTTGAGCAGTTGCAACAGATCGCAAAGTACAGAAGCGAATAGCTCTGGCTTAAACCAGGAATAACCAATTTAACACAGATAGAGGAAAGATTTTGTGAGTGATACTTTTTTGAAAGGGAACCTAAGAATACATTGTTAATGACCAGGCTCTCTTTGGAGAAAGTTATGTTCGAATGCCATGGAAGACTTAAGTAAGTACTGTAAAAGCATTGACTTCTTTTGAGGGCTTACAAAGGCTAGAAGTGTGTGAAGTCCCTTTCTTAAGTCCTATAAGTCCTCCACAGAAGTGCTGCTGTGGGAGCATGAATGCAAGTCCCCGACCTGGCTCGTCTGGGAAGAAGCAGGTGGGGTGCAAACCAAGTGTCCTCTTACCCCATGGCCTGCTTAGGCTCCTGAGTAAAAGATGGGAACTTTGTAGCAGCAGCCATCCTCCCATGATAACTTCAGATGGGACACTCACAGTGCCAGTGAGATTTCCTGAAATTTGAAATATGGGTAAATCCTGACATAAGGCTAAAAGGCCCAAATGTCTTGGTGAACCATTCACCAAGGCACTTAGTAGCTGTGTTGTGTCAACAAATACTGCTTGAGCACCTGCCAAAATGCCAAGTACTGTTACAGGGGTGGGTCACCACGATGAACAGGGTGGAAAGGCCCCCTGTCTCACTGGGCTTACATTCATTCCAGAGTAGCCACTAGCACGTGTGGCTGATTAAATGTAAACCGACTAAAATGAACTTACCAGTCAGTTCCTTAGTCGCACTGGCCAGCTTTCAAATGTTCACTGGTCACCTGCAGCTAATGGCTACTATGTTGGACAGTGCAGATCTAGAACATTTCCTTCACCAAAGAAAGTTCCACTGGGCAGTGCTGTTCTAGAGAAGGTGGAGAGAGAAATTAGTGAGCCAGATACTTTAAGGTGGCAATCAGTGCTATCAAGAAAAATGAAACAATAGGATATCTGTCGGGGAGTGGGGAAGCACGGGTGGGCAATACTAGTTTAGAACTGGGCGGGAAGATAGCTCTGAGATGATGACATCTGAGCTGAGAGCTGGATGGGGAAGGAGAACCAGGTGGAGATGCTAGGAGAGACTTATCAGACAGGCAAGTGCAATGACTTCTGGATGAGACACATTTGGGCACGTTTGAGGAAAAGTAAGATAGTTGCTGTGTGAAGCCCTCTTTGGTGTAAAGGGCATAAAAGAAGAGGGTTTGGATCCCAGCTGCTCCCTTCCCCAGTGTGTGGCCTTGGGCAGGTTCCTGTCCTCTCCCAGCATGGATTTCTTTTGTGTAAAGGTTGGACGCTATTGCTTAGTGGGGCTGTGGTGGTGTAAAAGCCCAGGTCCTGGGGGGCCTTCATGAAATGGTAGCTACTGTTACCGACTGAAAGACTTGGACTGATGTAAAGATCGTCGTACGTGGCTTTGGCAGATCCTCCTCTGGGTCTGGCCTAGGGGTTTCCGATGCACGAGACCCAGTTAGCGGCCTTAGCAGTGCAGCGGGGGAGACACGTTTAGAAGGCGATATAGCAGGGTGCCCAGCAGAGCTGAAGAGAGTGGTGGGGAAAGGAGGAGACAGGGTGAGAGCTGGGGGCATCCTGGACAAGGAGGAAGAGGGACAGGGGAGTATGCAACAGGGGTGAGGGGAGCTGCCCCTGCCCCTGCCCCCCACAAGCTGGTAAAAGATCACTGTAATTAGTTACTATTATATTTGTGGACTGATAGCCCTAGTGTACCTGGTTCATCAGTCCGCATTCACTAGGAAGTGGGCACCATGAAGGAGACAGCTTACCTGGAGAGGAGGCAGCAGAGAGAACATGAGAGAAGAAAACAGCAGCTCCCATCAGCCTTTACTGTTGTTCATGCAGTACTGGTCCCTAATCACTTAGGACTTAGGGGAAACTGAGGCCCAGAAGAATTAAGCCCCTTGCCCTAAGGCTCAGTGAATTTGTTTAATAGCCCCCTAGCTAGATAGGGAGTTGCAGGGGAGGGGACTAAATTGCCCAAATTCCCCCCAGGGTCATTAAGCTGGTGGGTTGAAAGCCAGTACTTGGAGCTGCAGCTGATAGGGATAATTTTATGCAGCCCCAGGCAGGTAGGTGGGCAAGTGGGTGGCTCAGTCAGCCCTGCCTCAGTGAGGTGGGGATCCAGTTTCAGCCTTGTTAGCTGGTAAACACAGCTGTCAAGTGGGGCGAATACTTTTCTGGAACGGACAGCCGTGAGGATTACCTTAGAGGTTTTGGGGAGTGGTCCAAGAGATGAGACGGTTAGAGGACTGAGGTGCCTAGGATGACATTTACCCATGGGTTTAAGGGCTTGTGGCCATCTCACGTACTGCAGAGCACCCAGTAGGTGCTTTATGACAACTGCAGAACCAGTGTCCGCCTGAAGGGCTGCTACAGCAGGGAGAGGGCGGATACACTGGACTCCCAGCACCAAAAACATCGGCAGAGTTCCTGACATCCAAACCCAGACAGGCTCTACAGTTTAAAACAGTTAACATTTTAAGTGAGCATTCAATGCAAGACTCTAAGAAAAACACCCTGGTGCCCCCGAGGCTAAGAGGAGGAAGTAAATATTTGATCAAGATGAAAGGAGAAGGGGAGGGGATAGAGGGGATGAAGTAGAATAAAAAGAACCCAACGTGTTTTTTTTAAAGGAGAAAGCATTAAATAAAAATTCCTTTGATTAACCAAGGAGTACAAAACGGAAATTTCAGAAGTTAAAAAGCTATGAAGCAATACGGAGAACTAAGTTTGTTCTTAAGTGTCATGCATGATTATTGCTCAAAATGGTGCCTGTGGCCCAGCACGGAGCCGCTAGGGAGCCCCACGCCCACCCCTTGTGGGGGCTGCTTCTCAGGCCAGTGTTGCTGAGATTCTGGTAAACTATCCCCGGCTTCCCAAGTTATCCTCAGAGAGAAATTCCAACCAAGCCTTAAGAGCTGTTAAGAGCTGTAAGTGAAAGAAAAGTGAACTAAGATTTCAAATCAAGAATGACCGGGTGGGGGTCGGGTGGGGGGTGTGTGTGGAGATAACCCTCCAGAAATCCTAAGGGGGAAGAAGTTAGAAATGGGAGATCAAATGCCTGTCACGATTTTTATCAAGGAAAAAGTCACTCTAAACGTAGGAAAGAAGTGACTGGCAGCGGCCGATAAGTCATAGTATAGCCCAGGACCTGTTTTTCAACCCTGGAGCGCCCAAGGCCAGTCTGGGGTGGCGGGGCGGCCACACCCGGCACTGGGCGACTCCTGACCCCGAGCTGACTCACTCCTCGGATCGCGCGCCAGCAACGGGCGACGCCCGTGAGGTCCGTGGAGACCGCCGCCGACCCGAAGTGTGTAGTCAGGAAATTCCGAGAAGGGAAGACAAAGCCGTAAGGAGACAGGGGAAGAATGTGGAGGCGGGGGAGGAAAGTGGGTGGGGAACCGGGTGCTCGTTGCTCTCGGGGAAAGCGGCCGCGCTCCCCTCACCCCGCGTCACCCAACGGGGAAGACCTGCAGCTCGGGAAGGTGTGTGTGGAGGCTGCGCCGGCGTCGCCCCAGGACGCGTCCACCGTCGCCGGGGAGGCCGGGAGAGAGGACGCGAGTGGAGGCCAGAGGCGAGAGCCCCACCACTAGCCGAGCGGCCACCATCCTGCCAAGGGCCTCAGGCGAACCCAAACCCTCAACATGGCGGGGCCGGAAGTCTGCGGCGTGGAGGCTCCTGGGAATTGTAGTGAGGAGGGTGCCTGACGCGCTTCCGTGCAGGCCGGAAGTCGCGGCCCCGCGCTCCTGGAGCTCTGAGAGGAGCGAGTGAGGCTTCAGGGTGGGGGTGGGTGGGTGGGGCATGGGCTTTTTCCCGCTTCACCCTTTGGAGGAGGGGCCGGGCGCGCTCCGCGACTCTGCCAAAGCCAGCTCCCCAGCAGCCAATGCTGTCTGATAAGTGCGCCCGGTGGCCGATGTGGCAGGTGCTTGGGAGGCCGTAGACGGCGAGGAAAAGCACAGAGACGGCGTATGCAGGGAGCCGCTGCTCCTAATCGCTTCCTGAATTTTTTTTTTTTTTAACGCAATTGCAATTACTCCACAGTAGTGTGAGCAAAGTTGCTCCTGTGCTCCAGGCATAGAAAGCCAAATTCTGACAGCAGGAGTTTGCAGCAAAGTAAGGGTTTATTGCGTGGAGGCAAGTCTCAGATCCACTCCAACTTGGTCTTTGACTTAGGAGTGTTTTAAAGGAAGAACTGAGAGGCTAGGATTAATCATCGTTTTGTGACATTACTTAATTGTGGTTTTAGAAGTCATCAGGTCTCTGGTTTAAGATTCTCTGGCCAGGTGGTCCATGGTTCCAGGATCTGTTAGCTCATATTACCGTGAGGAGACAACTTGAATTTGTACTTTAATGATGTTATCAATCACAGCCGTCTTGGTCATCTGACACTGGTTGATTGATGTTCAGTTAGCGCAGGATTGAGGTCAGCAGGGACAAGAAAGGGGATAAAGTTTTGGATAACAGAGGTTAGTCATAAACTCGGCAGGGGAATCGGTTTTAGGTGGACTCATTCAATAGTAATTTCCTGCTCTGCTTTTTATTTCATGTGACAGGAACATTTTTATGTTGTCATAATCCCCCTAAAAACAGTGTATTAATTTTTTTAATGCTTACATGGGACTCTTTCACAATTTTCTTGACCTGTGTTTTAACACTACCTGTGTCTTCCAGTTTTATTCCATCATTTACCACATTGCTAGGAAGTGAGTGTTTTGGAAATAAAGACCACTCAGAGGAGGACATGCAGAGGCTTCTTACTCAGAGCCCACCCTAGCAAGGGGGTCAGCCACCGTCCCTTATGTTTGGTAGAGACTAAGGCAGGCTGGGAGTGGGAAGATTCATAGTGGAAAAAAGGAGAAGGTTCTGATTGGAGATTATTGGCTTGGGGTCAAAAAGAAAACTCTATAAAACAGAAACCTAACCAAAAATAAATCATAGTCTGTGTTATTTACTTTTTTTTAATTTTATTTTTTAAATCTCTAAGTCATTTAGAATTAGCATTTCTTCTTGGAGTTATAGAGAGCTTTCCTTAGCATTTCAGGACCATCCTGGAGTTCTGTTCAGCAAATGCTCTGTGGACTCTGTGACAAGACCCAGCGTCCCTGCCTTTCCCGGACATCCTTGTTCTTGGCCCGCATGGAGGTGGGATCAGGTTCTATTCCCCTCATGGCTGCAGGCATATACAGCATAACAATTCTTGTTATCTCTTGGTCTTTTTTTTCTTTCTATGTTGAGATATAATTTATATACCATAAATACCATAAAGTTCATCCTTTGAAAGTATACAATTCAGTGGTTTTTACTATTTTCACAAGGCTGTGCAACCATCAGTATGATCTAACTTCAAAACAGTTTCTACAGCCCAAAGAAGAAACCCTGTATCCATTAGCCATCACCCTAAAGCCCTTCAATTCCCCCATCTCCTGGAAACCACTCATCTGCTTTCTGTCTCTATATATTTGCCTATTTTGGGCATTTCATATAAATGGGATCATACAGTATGGGGCCTTTTGTGTCTGGCTTCTTTCACTTAGCATAATGTAGTCAAGGTTCATCCATGCTGTATAGCTAGACCATATTTTTTTTGTCCATTTATCGTTTGATGGACATTTGAGCTGTTTTCCCTTTTTGGCAATTATGAATAATGCTGCTGTGAACATTCTTGTACAAGTTTTTGTGTTGACACATGGTTTCAATTCTCTTCGATTGAAACTCCTGGATCATGATATAACTCTGTGTTTAACCTTTTGAGGAGCCGCCAGACTGTTTTGCAAAGTAGTGTAGCATTCTGTATTCCTACTAACAGTGTACGAGGGTTCCAATTTTTCCACATCCTCATCAACAGTTGTTAGCACCCATCTTTTTTTTTTTTTTTTAATTATTAGCACCTTTAATTATTTATTTATTTATTTATTTGGCTGTGTTGGGTCTTCGTTTCTGCGCGAGGGCTTCCTCTAGCTGTGGCAAGCGGGGGCCACTCTTCATCGCGGTGCGCGGGCCTCTCACTATCGCGGCCTGTCTTTTTTTTTTTTTTAAAGTTTTACTTGATTTTATTTATTTATTTATTTTATTTTTGGCTGTGTTGGGTCTTCGGTTCGTGCGAGGGCTTTCTCCAGTTGCGGCAAGCGGGGGCCACTCTTCATCGCGGTGCGGGGACCACTCTTCATCGCGGTGCGCGGGCCTTTCTCTATCGCGGCCCCTCCCGTCGCGGGGCACAGGCTCCAGACGCGCAGGCTCAGCAATTGTGGCTCACGGGCCCAGCTGCTCCGTGGCATGTGGGATCTTCCCAGACCAGGGCTCGAACCCGTGTCCCCTGCATTAGCAGGCAGATTCTCAACCACTGCGCCACCAGGGAAGCCCCCTCGCGGCCTGTCTTGTTGCAGAGCACAGGCTCCAGACGTGCAGGCTCAGTAGCTGTGGCTCACGGGCCTAGTTGCTCCGCGGCATGTGGGATCTTCCCAGACCAGGGCTCGAACCCGTGTCCCCTGCATTAGCAGGCAGATTCTCAACCACTGCGCCACCAGGGAAGCCCAGCACCCATCTTTGATAACAGCCATCCTAGAGAGTGTGAAATGGTATTTCACAGTGGTTCTGACTTGCATTTTCCTGGTGGCTAATGACGTTGCTCACCTTTTCATGCATTTTTTGGCCATCTGTCTTGCTCTGCTTTTGACTTACAGAGTGTCCTGAGGCTCAGTTGGACCCTCAGTTCCATCCTTTTCCTGCTGGGAATCCCTTGATGAAGATCGAGGTTGTTGAAATCCTCACACTGAACGAGGAGGTGGCTCTTCCCCGGAACGCCCAGATCCGCGCCCTCTATGCTGAAGATGAGGGCCTGAGCCCAGACATCCTCAGGGAGCCCACTCAACATCTGGATAAGCACCTAACTGACCCTGAGACCGCTCGCCAGAGGTTCCGGGGGTTCCGCTTTGAGGAGGCGGCAGGGCCCCGAGAAGCCCTGGCCCGGCTGCGCGAGCTGTGCCGCCAGTGGCTGCGGCCCGAGGTGCACTCCAGGGAGCAGGTGCTGGAGCTGCTGGTGCTGGAGCAGTTCCTGGGCGCGCTGCCCGGTAAGCTCCGGATGTGGGTGGAGTCGCAGCACCCAGTGGACTGCCAGGAGGCAGTAGCCCTGGTGGAGGACGTGACCTGGATCTCCGAGGAGGAAGGTGAGTGCAGTGGAAGAGTGGGGAGGCAGCAGTTCCTGGGAAGGCATCTTGGAGGGTGGGGGCGAAGGAACCCCAGGCCTCCTGGGAGGGGTAGGGGAAGGCTGGTGCCCACTCCATCTACGCCAAGGGCATCTGCTTCCCCCCGTCCCCCAACCCCAGTTCATGAATCAGAGCTTTAGATACTTGCTTGCTGACATACCTGTCACTACCCCTGCGCCAAGGCTCTGAGAATGGCCTCCTCTCTGGACCCTTTTGTGGAAATGGAAGGTCTCAGGCCCCACGTCAGAGCTGCTGAAACCCTTGGGTGCAGCCTGGCACTGCGTTCTTTAATGAGCCCTCCACACATTTCTGATGGAAGCCAGCAGATAATGTGCTTCATTTTCATCCCTCTGGGATCCCTGCCATATCAATATCAGTCACACAGGTTTTGTATTTCTGGTACACCTTCTCTTTTTTTTTTTTTTGTTTTTTAATATTTATTTATTTATTTTACTATTTGGTTACACTGGGGCTTAGTTGCGGCAGGTTGGCTCCTTAATTGCAGCTCACGGGCTCCTTAGTTGTGGCAGGCGGGCTCCTTAGTGACAGCATGCGAACTCTTAGCTGTGGCATGCATGTGGGATCTAGTTCCCTGACCAGGGATCGAATCCAGGCCCCCTGCATTGGGAGCGCGGAGTCTTAACCACTGCGCCACCAGGGAAGTCCCCTGGTGTGCCTTCTAACATCATACACTCAGTGGAGGCTGTGGATAAAGTGGTGACCGAGATAGACAGGACTCGTGGACTTATGAGCTCAACAAGCCTCCGATCTAGCGAGAAAGACAGGAGTCTGACAAATGAACGTGTGTTTGACAGTGGTGGGGTAGAGAGGGTAACGGTGGTGGTGGGCCAGGGAGACGGCACAGCTTCGGGATGTATTTGGGAGCCAGCCTCCGTGAGGCTTGATGTCCATTAGGCTGAGTTCCGTGGAGCACGGACACCACTTTCTGTGTCTGTGACGGGTACCTGGAAGATGTTTCTTGAGTGAATGAATGATTGACTGATTGATTTTGATGCTTGAGGAGGAGGGGGGAATCTGAGGCTGGATGGTGGGATTCAGAGAAGAGGGCTTCCTGGAGAAGCAGGTGCGGGGAAGGAGAGGGGCAGGCGGCAGTGGGAGTGGTCTCTTCCACAGGCACCGAGTCTGGGGTGCTGTTGTCTGCAGGGTGAGGGCCCCAAAGTTATCCACATTGGAACCCCTTGAACCTCAATGGCAAAAGGCACTTCGCATGTGTGATTAAGTTAAGGATCTTGAGGTGGACGGATTATCCTGGATTATTTGGATGAGCCCAATGTCATGAGGGTCCTTATGAGAGGCAGGCAGGAGGGTCAGAGTCAGAATAGGAGATGTGAAAACTGAGGCAGCGGTGATGCAAGGAAAGCGTCACGAGCCGTGTATTTTACATAGCCTCTAAAAGCTGAAAGGAGCAAGGAGTATGTTCTCCCCGAAGCCTCCGGAAGGAATGCAGCCCTGTGAACACTTTGATTTTAGCCCTGTGAGGCTTGTGTCAGGCTTCTGATCTCCATAATTGTAAGACAGCAAATTTGTGTTATTTTGAGCCACTGGCATGGCAGCTTGTTACGGCAGCACCAGGAAACTAATATAGGTCCCAAGGAGGCAGTTGTCGAGCTCATTGAGATGAAAGGCAGTGAGTCCGTTTCACACCTTGGGGGTGAATGAAACCAATTAGTGTTACAGGGGACGATGAGGCCTTCCAGGGAACCCTGTGAGTCCTGCGTTTGTGGTCAGCATGTCCATTGAACCTCTTGGGCATGACTGCCACAGGCCTTACACAGAGTGGCCCAAGGGAGAAGGACAATATATTGAAAAAGTCCAAGGGTGATCCAGCTTCAGGCATGGCTAGACCCAGCAGCTCCACTCGTCTTCAGGACTCGTCCTCTCTGCTATATCATACTTCTGTTGGCCTCTGATGGCTTCACTCAAAGGCACTGTTTCCATGTAGGGGCTCCCAGAATGGAATTTCTCTTTCCTAAATGTTCCAACAGATGCCCCTTTGGCTCTGATTGGCTGGCTGGGGGGCCCATGTTCATTCCTGATCCAATCATTTTGGCCAGGAGGAAGCAACAGCCTGGTGGGCCAGCCTGGGTCACATCGTGTGTCCTCCTTGATAGTGGGGTGGCATCATCATTATAGAAGCCCAAGGACCATGTGGGGACACATAAGGAAAGTCAGACATCAAAGAGCCATGGGCAAGAGGGGCCATAAAGCCAGGCAGAGCTGTTTTCTGAGGTGGAAGAAACTTGGTAAAATTTGCATCAAGATGGGTTTGGCGGAATGAGTCTGGTCCTGGGGGCCAGGGGAAGTTCCCCACTCCGTGGGGCAGCAGGAAGGAAGGAGGAAGGGGTGGAGGACGTGGAGGCCAGAAATGGGGTCTTTGTCTCTGAGGAGAAGGCGTGAGGCCAGCTGCTGAGGTGAGCGTGGAGGTGAGGCAGCTACTTCAGTGGAGGGACTGGGTCCGGAACAGTCCTTGGAGGGGGAGTGGGTGGGACCCGCAGTGGGGACAGTGGTGCCCTGTGGTCACACACGTGGGGATTTGGGCACAGGCTTTGAGAGAAGAATGGGGGGCACAATAAGCTGTGCGTCCCGGAGACAGACGTGGGCTGTCCTTGCCCCGCCTAACCCTGCGCTGCCGTCTCTTCCCAGCACCACCCACCCAGGGCCCCACCAGCTCTCTCCAGACCACAGCTCAGCAGCAGGAGGACATGGCCACCAGGCTGGCGAAGGCACTGCCTGAGGTGAGTGGGGAGTGTCACCCTCTCCTTCTCTGGTCCCAGCATCCCCCGCAGGCCTCCCACAGGCAGGCCTTTCAGAGTTGCTGAGCGTGAAGGGCAGGCCTGCCCTCTGGCGACTGTGGTGTCATTGGAGACCGAGACAGGGCACAGTGACCAGGAGTCAGGAAATCTGGAGGGAAGAGGGGGAGGGGCCAGGCGTTCGCAGCCCCGGGCCCAGGCGTCCAGATCAAGGCTGGATCCCAGTTAGAACAAAAGAGGCTTCATCCTTCAGAAACGCAGAGCTGGGTGTTTATAACTGAAACAAAGCCTGGGATTTGCTTCAAAATAATCAGAGCTGGGGTGTAGACGAAATAGGCCTGGCCCTGTCTTGCTGACTGTTGAGGCTTAGAGAGCAGCCAGTGGTGGTGTCTATGTGACCTTGGTCGGGGCTTACATCTGGCTTGAGCATAGGAGTGAATTTATCAGCTCTCTTGTAATGAGTGGTCTGGTGCAGGCTTCAGGCACAGCTGTATTCAGGGGCTCCAGCCTCTTCCTTCTCAAGCAGGCTCTGCCCCTTTTGGGCAAAATGCCTCCCAGATCCAGACAGAGGGCAGTGGGAGGCCCCTTCCTCCCGGAGTGCTGGTCAGCTCCTCGGAAAGAACTCATCACCGTGCGGCCCAGGCAGCCACCCCACCCCCAGGCAAGCCCTGTCCCCATGGGGAGGGGCTGCTCCAGAATGGGGTATGCCCAGGGAGGGGCGAGGCTGGCCCGAGAGGTGGTCTCCGGTGGGAAGTCATGGGGAAAGGGTAGAGGCAGTTTGTTTGTGGCACTTTGTAGTTCCTTGTGAAGTAGGGCTCTTACTCCAGCCTGGACCCCAGACTCTGGTCTTGTGAGAACAGACCCATTGGACTTTTTACAGGCCCCAGTCAGTGTTTCCAAGCAAACCCCCAAAGCTGGGGCATCCCCAGCACAGCGAGCTCTGTCGGAATGTCCCCGCCAGCCCCTCTTCTGTCACCACCAAGGACTCCCTGACCCTCCTGCTGAAATACAAGGTGTGTGACATTGCAGGAACCGGTGACCTTCCTGGACGTGGCTGTGGACTTCAGCAGGGAGGAGTGGGGGCTGCTGGACCCGACACAGAGGACCGAGTACCACGACGTGATGCTGGAGACCTTTGGACACCTGGTCTCTGTGGGTAAGGCCCCTCCACGCTTCCGGGACGGGGATACCATGGGGGCTCTGAGTCAGGGCTTACACCCTCTCTGGGCCCTGCACATGCACTCGAGTCCCCTGCACCGTCTGGGGCCTTTAGCTGACACTGTAGGTCTGGAGGGGTGGGGCTCGTATGAACAGAGGCAGCCTGAGGTCCAGTGAAGGACCGATTTGCTGTCCACCCTGCGGGTGAACGAGAACAGGGTCTCTGAGGGCTGGGAGACGCTCGCAGCCCTTTCCCAAGCTCGGTGTGCCGCTCGTGGCTGCTTCACTGCTTTCAGTCTCCCTCCGCAGGGTGCATGACTGTACTTGGGGGAAGACACAGCTTCTGGATATTTAATTATGTCGTACTGTCCACCCGTTTCAGCACTTTCTGTTTACAGTATCTGTACCTCTGTGTTTCTTTCAGGGTGGGAGACTACTCTGGAAAGCAAACAGTTAACTCCAAACCCCAACACGCCCGAGGAAGAGCCAGCCTGCCACCTGAAAGTGGAGGAATTCTCGAGGGATGGCGCCCAGCCCTCTGCCTCAGGAGACACCTTGCAGGCTGGGGCCCCAGAGGTCTTGGACACAGCGTTGAAACCAGTGGTGCACACTCAGGAAAAAACCCTCCCTCAGAAGCCAGCCGGTGAAAGCCCCAAACCCCAGGCAAGCACAGGTCCCGACACAAGCCACATCTCCCTTCAGAAGAGCATTCCTAGAAAACGCTTGCGCAAGCGGGACCCCAGGGTCAAAAAGATGACACACAACCCCTGTGTAAAACTTCATCAGAAGAGCTGCAGCGGGGGAAAGGCCCAGGAGAGCGGGAGCTGTGGAAGAACCTTACCCCGGAGCGCTCAGCAGATCACGTTTACGCGAATTCACAAAGGGAGCCAGGTGTGCCGATGCAGCGAATGCGGGAAAACCTTCCGGAACCCCAGGTACTTCTCCGTGCATAAAAAGATCCACACGGGAGAGAAGCCCTACGTGTGTCCGGACTGCGGGAAGGCGTTCGTGCAGAGCTCCTCCCTCACACAGCATCAGAGGGTTCACACTGGGGAGAGACCCTTTGAGTGCCACGAGTGTGGAAGGACTTTCAACGACCGCTCGGCCATCTCCCAACACCTGCGGACTCACACCGGGGCCAAGCCCTACCCATGTCAGGACTGCGGCAAAGCCTTCCGCCAGAGCTCCCATCTCATCAGGCATCAGAGGACTCACACCGGCGAGCGCCCCTACACCTGTAACAAGTGCGGAAAGGCCTTCACCCAGAGCTCGCACCTGATAGGGCATCAGAAAACGCACAGCGGGGTGAAATGCAAGAAGAAACAGCCTACCTCGTAGCCCTCAAGCCGGGTGAAGAGACATCGCCTCTGCCGCCTGATCCTGCAGTGCCACATGAGCGAGCCTGGTTGGGATTTGGGACTGAACGTGGAAGGCCTTGAGTGATGAAGTTCTCAAGACCAAAGGATGACCAGGGAGACCGCCCTGCACATAAGTCAGTAAGAAAAGCAGTGGGGAGTATCGCTAATGAATGCATCAGTTGGAAAAACATTTAATTTTTCGCTCAGTTGATTTGCCATTTTAATTTGTTTGTTCGTTGGTTATTAAAAGTGATATTAGTGAAACCTGAAAATGCTTATAATCTAAGTTTAAAAAGCCAGGTACCAAAAAGTCTGTGCACTGATATTATATTTGTGGTAAAGTATTTATGCATATGGACAAGGATTGAAAGAGAACATAGATAAATAAACTATATATTTCTGTGGTAGGATCTCTGTGTGTTTTTTCCCACCTATTTGATTAAACGTCTTTTCACTAATGACTTGATTAAAAGAAGCAATGTTAAAACAAAAGGGGTGGGCCCTGGGTAGACCTGGGAAGTTGTGCTGGGGTAGATAAGGGGAGTGGGGGCCGAGGCAGGTGAAGGAAATGCTCTGGGAGCATGATTGGCAGGTGTCAGGGCAGGTGGTTGCACGAACCTCCTTCAGGTGAATGGACATCTGTCAGGATTACATGAGGAGCCTGGATGATGAGCTGGAGGATGATCAACCAAGGGAATGGTGGACGACGCCACCAGGAGGGCCAGCAGTGCCCTAGTCTCATGGCAGGAGCCTCTGTACTCACCACTCTCACTAAAAGAAACCTGAAGGTAATAAATGCTGAGTTAGGAAAGATTTAAGGCTATGGATAACTTAATATCATAAGTTGACTGCTTCAGGAGGTCAGAGAAACTCACCTCTGAGGTGAATGGAAGAGTTTCCACTTTCCTTAACGTAGGATGAAATGATGCAGGATTTGAATATACATGCGACTTCCCTGGTGGTCCAGTGGTTAAAACTCCACACTCCCAATGCAGGGGGCCTGGGTTCGATCCCTGGTCAGGGAACGAGATCCCACATGCATGCCGCAACTAAGAGTTTGCATGCCGCAACTAAGATTTTGCATGCCACAACTAAAAGATCCTGCATGCCACAACGAAGATCCTGCGTGCTGCAACTAAGACCCGGCGCAGCCAAATAAACTGGTGGCTCCTAATCTTTCCCCAACCCCACGTAATTCACACTTGTACCACCCAGCATTTCAGTCATAAATTTGCCATCAGGGCTCAGGATGTGTCTGAATATCCTGGGTGGAGGGTTGTGAGTGGCAGAATGATGGCCCCCAAAGATGTTCACTGCTAATCCCTGGAACCTGTGAATATGGTACCTCACGTGGCCAGAGAGACTTCGCAGATGTGGTTACATTAGGATTTTGAAACAGGGAGATTATCCTGGATCATCCCAGCGGACCCAGTATCATCACAAGGGTTGTTACAGGAGGGAGACAGGAGGATCTGAGTAAGAGAAGATATGGTGACAGAAGCAGAGATTTGAGTGACGCAGGACCATAAAGGAATGTGAGGGGCCTCTAGAAGCTGGAAAAGGCAGGGAAATGGATTCATTCCCTAGCGCCTTCAGAAGAAATGCAGCACTGGCAACACCTTCATTTTAGCCCAGTGATAGACTTCTGATCTCCAGAGGGTAAAATAATAAATCTGTATTGTTCAAGCCACTGGATTTGTGGTAATTTGCTTCTGCAGTAATAGCAGGGGGTGTACATGATTTGAAAGTTTCCTCCAATGGATACTGTACCCAAAGGGATGGTGTATCCCTCCAGGAAGCACTGGATCTGGGAAAGGGAGAGAGGGCAGGCACTCTGCCTAGGGTTGGCAAACCGCAAGGAACTAGGGGCTTGGAATTGTGTGGAATGGTTCTCTGTTCTCACAGAAACATGGAGATTGTGTAGGAAATTCCAACAGTCTGGAAGAGTAGGCTGCTCAGACTTTTTGGTGAGCCTGGGACTTAGACTTTTGTCTGGTGGAAAAGGGTGCACATGTATCCTCTGGGGCAGAGGCAGCTGAACTTGTAGAAATGGATGAGGACAGTAACTGGGAGAATTACAATGAGTCAGCTGAAAGCTGGAGAAAGTGGAGAAGGGTCCCATTCACAAGGTAAGATGTGGCTTTCCGCTGCCTCAGATTCCTAGATCACAGAACATAGAAACAGCCACCATTACGGTTCCTTTGGAGCTGGAATTTAATGAAAGCCAACCAGCGGATTCTTAACCACTGCGCCACCAGGGAAGCCCACTGTGGTAAATCTATTAAGTGGAGTTCTCATCTGGTTGCACATTAAAGAACTCATACCTAAGAAAAACTGTATAATGAAATCAATGTGGGAAGTCTTTCACCTGGTGCTCCCAACTTGTTGACATTACATAATTTGTACTAGAGAGAGACTCCATGAATGTTGTGAATGTGGGAGAGCTTTCAGCAGGAGGTCTTAACTAATTAGGCATCAGAAAACTCACACTGAAGAAAAACTGTTCTGTTGTATTCGATATGGGAAGTTTTTCAGTCACATCCTTGATTTTAATGTGTATCAAAGAAAGAATAATGGCGGGACTTCCCTGGTGGCGCAGTGGTTAAGAATCCGCCTTCCAGTGGAAGGGACATGGGTTCGAGCCCTGGTCCGGAAAGATCCCACATGCTGCGGAGCAACTACGCCCGCGCACCACAACTACCGAGCCTGCTCTCTAGAGCCCGCAAGCCACAACTACTGAGCTTGAGTGCCAGAACTACTGAAGCCCGCGCACCTAGAGCCCATGCTCTGCAACAAGAGAAGCCACCTCAATGAGAAGCCCGTGCACTGCAACGAAGAGTAGCCCCTGCTCACTGCAACTAGAGAGAGCCTGCGTGAAGCAACAAAGACACAACGCAGCCAAAAATAAAGTAAATAAAATTTTAAAAAAAGAATAATGGAGAGAAGCCTTATGAATGTAGTTAATATAGGACGTGTTTCCTTCAGAGCTCTGGCTTTATTTCACATCAAAGAACTCACATTGAAAAGAAAAAGCCTTATGAGTGTAATCAGTGCGGGAAATGCTTCAGTTGGAGTTCTCACTTTGTTACTCTTCAGAGAACTCACACTGGAGAGAAATCTCATGAACGCCGAAAGTGTGAAAAGTCTTTCCACCAGAATTGTCACCATATTGGACATCAAAGAATCCATATTGGAGAGAATCCGTATAAATGTAATCTATGTGGGAAACCAGACGGAGCTTTTATCTTATTGTGAATCAGAAAATTCATAAGGGTGAAAAACCACATGAGGGACTTCCCTGGTGGTGCAGTGGTTAAGAATCCGCCTTCCAATGCAGGGGACACAGGTTTAGTTCCTGGTTGGGGAACTAAGATCCCACATGCCTTGGGGCAGCTAAACCTGCACACTGCAACTACTGAGCCTGCGCTCTCTAGAGCTTGAGCGCCACAACTAGAGAGAAGCCCACTCCTGGCAACAAAGATCTGGTGTGCTGCAACTAAGACCCAACGCAGCCAAATAAATAAATGTTTAAAAAATTTTTAAAATAGGGGCTTCCCTGGTGTCACAGTGGTTAAGAATCTGCCTGCCAATGCAGGAGACACAGGTTCGAGCCTTGGTCCGGAAATATCCCACAGGCCGCAGAGCAACTAAGCCCGTGCGCCACAACTACTAAGCCTGTGCTCTAGAGCCCACAGCCACAACTACTGAAGCCTGCGTTCCTAGAGCCTGTGCTCCACAACAAGAGAAGCCACTGCAATGAGAAGCCTGCACACCTCAACGAAGAGTAGCTCCCACTCGCCACAACTAGAGAGAAAGCCCGTGCACAGCAACAAAGACCCAACACAGCCAAAAATAAATAATAAATAAAATAAATTTTTTTAAAAAACAAAAAACTTGAATGTACTGTGAAAAAGCCTTCAGCAGACCATCTGACTTATGGAACACCAAAGAATTCATAGTGAAGGAAACCTTATGAATGTAATCAGTGCTGAAAGGCTTTCAGATGGTGCTCTCCCCTTGTTGGACATCAGAGAACTCATTCTTGAAGAAAACTGTTAACAGTTTTTAGTGTAATGACATATGGTCAATCTCTGCCTTATGACACAGTCCTACAAAAGCTGATCTACTAGGCAGTGTTCTTAATAGCACTGAGGCCTAAATCTGCGAAGGAACAAGAACACGAAAATGAATAATATAAGCACTGAGGTGGGGAAATTGTTTCCTCAGATGATGACATTATTTGTACAGAGATTGAAACAGTTGATGGAAATGTAATATCGATGTTCTTTTTTACTTAGATATTTTACCATTTGGGGACATTTGTGTAGTTTCTAATCTGTTTTATGCAGATTCTGTAAGACATAATTATGATGTGAAGTGAAAAATGCATGATGTGCATGATTGTGTTGTCATATTAAAATATGTTTGTACATGGGTGAGAATAAAAGTGGAATGGATAAATAGTTGATTTGATGTGTCCCATTTAAAAATATTTAAATGTTCCTGTGATAATTACTTAACAACAAATTTTAAAAGTCCAGAACAAAAATAGGATCCTGTGGACTATTTACCTCCTTTGAGGATATCAGGAAGAAGGAGGACAAGGAACTAAGAAGTTAAGTGCTACCTGGCTTCTGGGAAGTATTTCTAGAAAAGTGTGTGACGGCCACACCTCCTATCATTCTTGGGTTCCCCAGAGTCACCATTGAGGACCCAGTAGTTTCTCAGGAGGTGACTTGAAATCCATTGGAGAATCTCATCACAGAAGTGAAAGTGCCTGGGCAGCACAGAAGGTCTGTATGCTCAAATCATTGTACTCACTAGTGCCATTTACCCAGAACATCCTTACATCCTTCTGTGTTCAGCCTGGGGAGAGTGACCAGTGATGCAGGAAACCTAGAAATGGGAGTGCTACCACCCAGAGTTCTTGGCCTCCTTAATCAATAGAAACTGATAAGAGGCCAGCTAAGAAATTCAGGTAAGTCTTGATTAGGACTCATGCTGCAGTACAAGGAAGCAAAAACAAGTAACAGGTGCCCTTTCTTGCTCCATGACGGGGAGCCAGCTGGTTCCTTACATGGAGTGAGGGTAGGGGTGAGTCCAGCGGTTGGCCCAGAGGGGTGGCTTAGGTGGTCTGCCCGCCCGCTTGGCGGTGGTGTGTGCAGGGTGCATGTGCGGTACCCTGCTCTTGCTCCCAACACCCTGCTTTTGCTGAGTTTTTGGTCTTTTTGTATCTTGTCCATAATTTGCCCCCACTGCACATGCATGCAGCTATTTTCAGTCCCTTATAGTTTCTTTGCATTTTGTTGCTCGAGGAGACATTTGTCCAGGTGCCAGCCCTGCAGCAGAGGATCCTAGGTCCCAGGTTTCAGGTCCCAGCCTGTCTCAGGAGGGAAGAGTTTCAACCCATTGCCCATCTCCTGAGTCTATCTCACTTGAGTGTCTGACATGAAACCAGAGTGAGATTCATTCCATAAGCTGGCTGTAGTTTTCCTGGGGGTCAGTGTCTGCTGCTTTCCCTTAATGAAAGAAATTTTATATTTTAAGGCAGGATGAGAAAAAGTTAAACATAAAATTCTCTGTTTGTTTGCGCCTCCTCTCTTCCTCCCTAATGTGCAGTGTGCATTTGCATTACGCATTAACCAGAGCGCCTCAAAGATGGGAATGCCTGCTCAACCATTCTTCTGACACTAGCAATGAAACTTCTTAAGAGAATGGCTTTCATTCCCGGCTTTGTAGGGGGTCTAAAAGATCCTTCCCTACACTAAGCCCATAGGATCTTGTTTTTCACTGAAATCAAGCCCTCAGCAACAAGAAGCCCTCAGCCAGGTTCACTCTGCACCACCCTGAGGTGCATCTTAGGTATTAAATTAGTGTGAGGCTCTGACTTTCAAATTCTGTTTAAATAAGACATGTAGGGGCTTCCCTGGTGGTCCTGTGGTTAAGACTCTGCACTCCCAATGCAGGGGGGCCAGATTTGATCCCTGGTCTGGGAACTAGATCCCACATGCTGCAACTAAGACCCGGGGCAGCCAAACAAATAAATAAATAGAACATCTAGCAGAAGCCTGTAATTCCACCCCAGGCATGGGGCTTGTGGCAACCACCATCTTCTGGGGCTTTAACAAAGGGAACTCTCGGGATCTTGCAGGTGCCAAATGAAAATGGCTCTGACCACAAGATATGCGTCTCAAAGATCAGGCAGAAAAAGGCTTGGCTTTTACAGGGATGCTAGAAGGAACAGGCATTGGGCAGTTGATCAAACAATTTTTTTTAAATTTTGTTTTGTTTGTCAGCTGATTTTCTGGAGGAGTTGTTAAGGAGGGGAGGGGCTGATCAACATTCTGACGCTGGCCCAGGCTGACGTCAAAGTTCACAGTCCTGTGGGAAGGACAGAAGATTAACTAAAACTTGGTCAACAAAAGTTCCAACTGACCAATGGGACAAACAGCTCAGTTAATCACGTGTGAGACAAAGAATGGAAAAGTGTCTGGTCTTATCCTAGATGAACAAGGGGGTTATCTGCAAGTCTTACCTAAGTCAAGTGTGGAAGGGTGGTTCTTTGCAGTAAGAAGTTTCCAGGAGCACAAGGTAGAGAGGCTTCTTCTACTGCTGCTGTTTCCCTGGAATACAGGGCTGGGTAGCAGGGTCAGCGTTCTCAGAAGTATATCATCGGGGCCACACTGGTGATAAGACAATCAATCAGAATTAGAGACTTTACTTAGAGGTTAACGTTTACTCACACAGGGGATAGCAACAGCTCCTATAGTCCAGGTGGCTGACAAGTCTCCTTACCTCTGCAAGGTGATCCCCTGATACAGCAGCGTAGCTGCTGCAGCTCTAGTGGCAGAGAATATCCCTGCTGTCTTCTCGCTGAGAACAGCCAAAGGCAGGAATTCCTTTCCTTTCACAACACCAAGAGAAAGAAAAGCTGGTTTGAAAAGCTAAACACCCACAAAATGGGAAGGAAAGGGATGTGTGAGCAGTGCGTGGGAGTGGCGCCCCCTGGAGTTTTGTGAGGGGCTGCCCAATGGGGCAATGTTTTGTTCCTGGAACTAGGAGCACACCCAAGCCTGCGGGGGCCCAGCTGATGGAAGGTGAGCTGGTCAGCAGTGTTCCGTCTGGTCCTGGGTGGGGTCCTGGGCCTCTTCCGCCTGCAATATTCCCTCATCCATGTGAGGCAGAGTGGTTCCTGACAGTAGCACCAACACTCAGCTTTTACACCCCAACTTTGAGGGCTCCCCCAGTAATAATGAGGAAATTGATCTTCCAGAGAAGAGGAGACATGACTTAGACCAAACCAGGAGTTGAGGGAATCTGGGATTTCCAAGTAAGTCTGGTCTGAAACTGGCAGATATTTGAAAACAGACAAACAAACAAACAAACAAAAAACACAAGCTCTGCAGCAAGATGGCCTCAGTTCAAATCTGGGCTTTGCGTCTTACTAGCTGTGCCCTTCGAGTTAGTTACTTAACCTCTCTGTGCCTCAGCTTTCCTATCTGTTCCAAGGGGAAGTTCATATAGAGTCTATCTTATAGGGTTGCTAAAAGGAGAACTGAGTCAATACACACGTGCGCTTTACCATGCCGGTAATAAGCCCTTAATCTATTACTATTGTTATTACTATTATTACTAGCTCCTCTTTCAACACTTGACAATTTGTAAGCACTAAATAATAATAGAGAAAAACCAGAAACACCCTGAAAAAAAAAGGCAATGAGGGAGGACAAGCAGTCCTCGATAGTAAACTGTATTGTGAAGCATCTATAATTTTAAAGTTGTAGTATTGGCACATGAGTAGATAGACATATTCAACAGAAAAGAAAATCCAGAAAATAGACTCAATTACATATGGAAAGTTAGTGTATGATAAAAGGAGCACCTCAAACAGTGAGGAAAAAGTAGACAATTTTGCTAAACTACTTAGTCTACCTGTGGCAAAAGATAAAATGAAATTCATTCCTCACACCTTACACTCGGATGAATTCTGAGTGGCTCAAAGATTTAAATGTAAAATATGAAGCTATACAAGTACTAGGAGAAACATGGGTGAATGTCTGCAAAACCTGAGAATATTTCCTACCCATGAATCAAAATCCCGAAGCAATAAAGGAAAATACTGATAAATTTGATGGTGTAAAAATAACCATTTGCATGAAAAAAAAACCAACACCACCATTAGCAACATAAAAAGATTACAAACTGTGAAAAATTTCAATTTGCACGGTTAATATTGCTAATAAGGAACTTCCAAAGCTAGAGTAAAAGACCAACAACAACAACAAAAAAGGCTAAAATATGAACAGTTCACAGAACAAGAAATGTAATAGTTCTTAAACATATTAAAAGATGCTCATAACTAGAGAAATTCTCACTCATTAGAGAAACACAAATTAGAACTGTATTGAAATACCATTTTTTACCTATCAGATTGGCAAAGATTCAAAAGTTTGGTGCCGTACCCAGCTGATGAGACGGTGGGGAACAGGTCCTACCATACATTGTTAGTGGGGCGCAAAAGGTATAACCCCAAAGGACAGGAATTGGGCAAAATTAAAAACACATTTACCTTTGACCCAGTAACCCCACTTCGAGAGATCTATTCCGAATATGCACTGCCAAAAATGCAAAATGACGTAGGCACAGGAGTATCCATTGCAGCACTGTTTGTAATAGTAAAACACTCAGTACAGCCTACATGTCATCAGTTGGGGGCTGGTGGAAGGAACTGTGGTCCTGCGACACAATGGTGCCCTAGCAGCTGGCAGAGAGTGATCGCCCACCAAATCATTAGGTATAAGCAACGAAGTACATCAGAGCGCTATGTGTGGTATGGAATATTTTACCCTAGGAAGAGTGTGGGATACACATGCAGAATGTATTTGCTTAGATACTTTTTTAAATGGAAGGATAATCCAAAATTAATATAAATGATTACCAGTGGGAGAGGGCAGGGATAGAGGGAGGAGCAGCCAAAGAGGCTAGGCTTCTCTAAGTGTAAGTTTGTTTTTGTAGTTTTCATTTTGGAACCATGAGAGTGCTTTGCATAATTAGAAATTAGTTAAGTTTTAAGTGATCTCTAAAAATTGAAAGTGTTCAGTGAAAAGCTTATCACATGAATAATTATTTCCATTAACTTTAAAACACAGCAATTTCACTGTAGAGATAGATCCTAAGGACAAAAAGAACTGCAAATAACTCTTGAACTGTCAGTAATAAGATTGGAGGTAATTTGAAACACAAAGCAACTAAGTAATTCTGCTGATGTAATTGGGAGCCAAGATTTTCAGCTTAAAAAAAAAAGATCAAAGCATAAAATAAATAATTAAAGCCCTGTCACACTAAATTTGATATAGAAATATCAGGATAAATCTAAAATGTTTCTCTTTAAATATATATATATATATATCCCAATTTTTAAATGTCCACTGAAGAGGTTTTTAACAATAACTACCATGGTAGCAATGAGTACTACTAGTACCCAGCCAGTACACATTTCCCATTAAAAAGAACCAGGGTTCCTCAGCAAAATGACCAATGCCAAGGCTGGGACTGGAAATTTACAGAATGAGCCTGTAACATCTTCTCAGACAGGAAAGTAAATAAGCTATCAAAGGCTACTGAGGTCATGTCAAAAGGACACAGTAGCCAGACTGAAGGAGCTGATCTTGGCCAAAGTTTGGTTAATTGAAGCGTCAAATTGTTCACTGAAATAGGTTAAAACACAGAGAACATGTTTAAAATCCATGTATATAAAACACACTCACTGGCCACCTTTGAAGGATGCTAACACATCTCAGTTTTTTCAAAGCAAAGGGCAAGAATGAAGCATTTATCCTCTCTCTCCTGTACATCTTAGGGAAACCAAAAAAGTTGGTAAAGGAAAATTTTTCCTTATGGAAGAATTCCAGCAAGTAGACACAGAAAGAATGATATAATTAGAAAACCACTATTTTGTAACTCCTAATGAAATAATGGGTGTAAGGCAACGATCATCAATGACTGCTAGAACCCATCCTGTGAAAAATGTTGGAGAACTTTGTAATAGACGGATCAGGCTGTCAACACCTGAATGATCAAAACAAACATCAAAGAAGCGCGCCAGATATCATGTGCCTTCTGATATGATGCAAAAGGAAACGTGCACCACCTATGAAAGACTGTCAAATATACATACAAATTTGAATCTAATTAAACCTCTAGATCCAATTACCAGTTTACAGGAAAAACAAGGGAAAGAGAAATGACACCATAAGGATACCATTACCAAAATCCAAAATGTAGTAAAAATTTACAGGAAAAATTTACCTGGTTTCAGCAAATAAATGGGGCTTCCCTGGTAGCGCAGTGGTTGAGAATCTGCCTGCCAATGCAGGGGACACGGGTTCGAGCCCTAGTCTGGGAAGATTCCACATGCCGCGGAGCAACTAAGCCCGTGAGCCACAACTACTGAGCCTGCGCGTCTGGAGCCTGTGCTCCGCAACAAGAGAGGCCGCGACAGTGAGAGGCCCGCGCACCGCGATGAAGAGTGGCCCCCGCTCACCACAACTGGAGAAAGCCCTCGCACAGAACCAAACACAAGACCCAACACAGCCAAGAATAAATAAATAAATAAATTTATTTATTTAAAAAAAAACAAAAAAACCCACAAATAAATGGAAATAAAAGGAAAAAGCATTTGTGGAGGAAATCCATAAACTATAAGATTTAAGCACACATTAACCAAAATGCAAGGTGTGAACATTTTTCAGATCTCAATTTGAATAAACAAAAAATTTTTTAAAAAGACACAATTTGGGGTAATTTAAACACTGGATATTTGACATTAAGGGATTATTGCTAATATTTTTAGGTGTGTTAATGATTTTGTAGTTATATATTTAAACTCATTTTTTCCCATGATATCTTTTTTTTTCAATCGCTCAGACATCCTAGGAAGTTGTGCCATCATTAGCTCTTTTTTCTTTTTTATAACCTTTTATTTATTTAAAGAAAATTTTTGGAGTATAGTTGATTTACAATGTTGTGTTAGTTTCAGGTGTACTATCTTTTTATTTATTTATTTATTTATTTATTTATTTTTGGCTGTGTTGGGTCTTCATTTCTGTGCAAGGGCTTTCTCTAGTTGTGGCAAGCGGTGGCCACTCTTCATCGCGGTGCGCGGGCCTCTCACTATTGCAGCCTCTCTTGTTGCGGAGCACAGGCTCCAGACGCGCAGGCTCAGTAGTTGTGGCTCACGGGCCTAGTTGCTCTGCGGCATGTGGGATCTTCCCAGACCAGGGCTCAAACCCGTGTCCCCTGCATTAGCAGGCAGATTCTCAACCACTGCGCCACCAGGGAAGCCCTGTACTATCTTTTTTCTGATAGATATTGGTAATCTTATGTACTGATTATTAACAGTTTTATTGAGACATCATTCACATAAAATTCACCCACTTAAACTGTACAATTCACCCACTTAAACTGTATAATTCAATGGTTTTTAGTATACTCAAGAGTTTTACAATTTTAGAACATTTTCATCACCCCCAAAAGACACAGATATCTATTTAGCAGTCACTCACATTGCCTCTAAAACTCCTCCAGCTCTAGGTAACCACTAATTTACTTTCTCTATGGATTTGTCTATTCTGGAAAAAATCATTATCTTTTAGAGATATGTTCTTAGGCATTTATGCGTGAGATGATGTGTCTGGGATTTGCTTCAAAATCATCCAGCAGTGGCTGAGAGCAGGTAGGGATAGATTAAATTTAAAAAGCAGAATGCTGACAGTAAATGCAGCTGAATGATGCGTAGAGGAAGCATGGGGTTTCATCATACTATTCTCTTTACTCTTGTATGTTTGTAATTTTCTGTAATAAAAACAAACAAGGTCGTCTATTTTACCATAATGAAAAGTCCCAAGGTGGGCATAGGCAATATTGATTCAGTGACTCCGGGAGGATCCCATTACTTATTCTGGTTCTTTCCATCTTTCTGCTCTGCCATTCTCAGCATGTTGACTTTGCCTCTTGGGCTGGTTTCCTCATGGTGCTGGCATGGCAGTACTTTTCTATACATTACATGCAGACAACACTGTCCAGAGGCAATATAAGGGGACACACTAGTGTCTTATGTCCATTTTTAAGAGAGAGGGAAACTGCCCCAGAAGCCCCCAGCAGACTTGTCATTTCTCCTTGGCCAGAATGCCCTTGACTAATTCAATCGCAGGGCAAGAGGCATGAAACCACTCCATCAAGACTCTCCTTTGGGAAGTTAGGTTCCAGACATTCTGGAAGAATACACAAATTGCAGGGTCATGTGAGCAAGTATGAAGTGTGCAAATAAGAAGCGATGGCCTTGGGTAAAGCAACCAAGAAGGTCAACTCCAGGAGAGTCAAGGCAAGGAAGACTGGTCACAGGAGCAACCCAGACACAAGAGCACAATCCAGGAGCTTAACGATGCCTGAGGTTCAAGTACAGCCAGAGTGGTTCCCACCAGAAGGCAGGCCTGGGAAGGTTTCCTGTGGTCTCTCCCTCCCTGAAGAGCCAGGGCAGGTTAGCAGGTCTGTGGATCTTAGCCCCACAAACAATGGCCAGACCACATATAACAGAACTCTCTGACCCACAATCTCTGTAGCAACAGGCCCCAAACAGGACTTGGTCACTAACTGCCAGCTTCCCTATTTTTGCCCCTGTCCCACTTATGACCCACGGGAGAAAGCCAGATAAGCTCCCCTGAGCAATCACATAGGATGACCCACACTACTAGTTAGCCGGCCTCCAACTTCCTTACGCCACACTCAGGACACACCTGAGGCCATTTCTGTTTGTTGCTGTCAAGCTTTCCCTCTCCTGTGCCGGCCTTTGAGCCTTTGCCAAACGCAAAGACTGTGGTGGACTCCGCTGCTCTAGCGGGCTCTGAAAAAACGTCTTCTGTGCTCCTCGTCAGGTGGTCTCACTTCACTTCCACGGCAGGTCTGGCCGTTGCAAAGGCCCACGAGGAAAGCACGAAGCCGTGCACGGTTCAGACACGAACGTCGCGCCCTCGACCTGTGTCGCGGACGCCCATGAGGAGAATCAGAGTCGTCCATTAACTCGGGGCCGAGGGGCAGAGCTAAAGGGGAGCAACATTCTCAGCCACAAACCGAGCTGTTGTAAGAGATAAAAAGTTGGGTCGCCGACGCCCAGACACCAAAGGTCTCGACGCTGCCGCTGCCGCCGCCGCCCGGAGCAACGGCCGCAGCAGCAGCTGAAAAAACTACCACCGAAGCGAGAAAAACGGCCGCTAGCCCGCGGCCTCCTGGGACTTGTAGTTCGTTGCGCCGAGCGCGCACACTTCCGCCACCCACCGGAAGTGTCGCCATTACCCGCGCGCGCAGGTGAGCCTGGCCCGAGAACCCGCGTGGGGGGTCCGCTGTACCCCCGAGGCCACCCCAGCCCCAGAACATGGACACGTTTTCTTCCACTGGTACGCGGACTTTGAATTCAACTTGAAGAGAAAGCGTATGTTGTCCAGATGAACAAAGAATTAGGGGTAGTCCTGGCAGAGCAAATGGCATCGGGCAAACTCCGGACCAGGGTGTTGGGGGCCTGTGTTGGTTGTGTTTGGTGATGCCCCAAGTTAAGGGCTCGGTGTGAGAAGGGGCTGTATTGGTGAGCAGGACTAGTGGTGTGGGGAGCAGGGACATAAATTCCCTTGTGCGTGAGGGCTGGGGTTTGGATTACAGAGCCTCAGTAAGTAGACGCATCAGGCGGTGGATAACTCAGTGCAAGGGATAGTGCCAAGGGAGTAGAAAGAGTGAGGAGGACTCTGACTTTCCATGTCTAGTGAGGAGCCAGGATGGAGGCTGCAGTGCAAGAGATGAGGAATCCGTGGTCACTCTCAGCTGTGTTGAGTCCAGGAGTCTTGTCAATGATAGAGTTAATCCATAGTTGATCTAAGAAAGGAATGGAACTTTTAAAAAAAAATTATTTGTTTTATTTATTTATTTATTTTTGGTTGCACTGGGTCTTCGTTGCTGTGCGTGGGCTTTCTCTAGTTGCAGCGAGCGGGGGCCACTCTTCGTTGCCGTGTGTGGGCTTCTCACTGGGATGGCTTTTCTTGTTGCAGAGCACAGGCTCTAGGTGTATGGGCTTCAGTAGTTGTGGCACGCAGGCTCAGTAGTTCTGATTCGCGGGCTCTAGAGTGCAGATTCGGTAGTTGTGGAGCACGCACGGGCTTAGTTGCTCCACGGCATGTGGGATCTTCCTGGACCAGGGCTCGAACCGGTGTCCCCTGCATTGGCAGGCGGATTCTTAACCACTGTGCCACCAGGGAAGCCGAGAAATGGAACATTTTATTCAAGCAAACCTGAGGATTATAACTCAGGAAATAGTCTTTCAGAAAGCTCTGAGGACTGTTCCACCCTAGAGGTCAAAGCACAGTTATATACCTTTTTGAGACAGAGTCATATATCACATGATGAATTGACATTTTATGTAATCCAGAGCTGCAGTACAAAGCCAGTAGTGGGTCACTGTGACCCCTTACAAAGAAGGAAGTTTGTCTCCTAAGGAGGTAGGGTTAATGCAGATACAGGATACACACTAAATGGGAGGGAAGAGACCCAAACAAGCAGAGAAAAAGTTTATGTTTAAATTTTTCTTGTCTTGCCCTAAAATATGAATTTTATTTCATCAAGTCTTTAGAGGCATGGCTGGATGTGGAGGAGGGAATGGCAGTGGCAGGGAACCTGGGAGGGAGATCTAGGCTGGACATAAAGGCTGGGGCAGCCCTTGAAACCCCACCCCCTCACAGGCAGGGAAAGAGGAAACTAGAAAAGGAAGGAGAAAGAGAGGCCTCTAGAAAGAGGGACCCCTGCCAGACCAGCCCCCTCCTGGGTCCAGCATGAGGAAAAGAAGGGGAGTTTTATGCCCAACTATAACCAATATAATTAAATCTGCTGTGACCCTACTGTGTGTCAGCACAATGTTAAGCAGTTGTAAATGCAGCTCACATAATCATCACAGCAGCACCACAAGGCAGGGCCTGCTCTTCTCCCGGATGTCTACAGATGAGTCCTGGTGGAACTAGGACTTTGAAAGCAGGCAGTCTGGCTGCGGAGGGGAGGTGTTCCCAGCCCTCACCCTGGGGTGTCTCCAGACTAGGAAGAAGAGGATCAGAGGGTGGAAATGGACACGGGTGGTAGGAGATTGCCTGTGGATGGACGGGAATGTCAGAACAAGCTAGCATCATATAGAGTCTTCAGCGGCCTTCTTAGGTGTGGTGAACATCTGTGTGTGTGCATGGCGTGGGTGTGCTTTTGGTACAGGCAGGGCGAGAGGGAGTCAAACATAGGGAAGGGTTTGGGGCAAGATTCAGGAGGATTTTTGCCTGGCTGTCTCAGTGGGACTGTCACGTGACTACAGCCAAGATACTAGATGGGCAGAGTATGGGAAGCAACGACAGTGTTAAGTAAAGCAGGGGATAATAGGTGTGGCCCACGGGCAGTGGGGCAGCACCCAGCAGCTCCAGAAGGATGATACCCGCCTCTCAGCATGCCCTTAGCTGTTCTCCTGGTGATTTTCATTTCCTCCTTGTCCCCATCCCCCACCTCCATTTTTAGAAACCAACTGATGTTTCATTGGGATTTTTTAAAATTGTACGATTAATTGTTTTGACACTGCCTCCACTTCTCCCTATTTAGTATCTTGAAATAAGAGGAAAAACTGATCCCTCCTTTATTTGAGTGTTGAGGGACTACTGTGTATCTTTGGGCTCATGGTTCAGACACCCCAGCATGTGCCTCAAGGCATTTACCTTGAGCCTGGGGTAGCCCAGGCCCGGACCCAGGCAGACTGGCCCTCTCCGCAACTGGAAAGCTGGCTCGGCCACCTCAGCTGACCTCAGAGCCTTGAACAGGGAGAACACGTGTTCAGAGCCCCGCCTCCCTGCCCCTCACTCCCCAAGGGATGGTCCTCAGCTGGCATTGGCCACCCTCTCCTTTGGGGATGGGAATGGACTCGGGAGCGTGGAGATACTGGGGTGGGGCTGAATCCCGAATTGTTCCCCCAACCCCAGCCCTGCCTTCTGAGGACCTCTGCCCTCTTCAGGACAGCTTCTCCAGGTATGAGGAGGAAATGGAGGCATATTCTCAGCAGATCCTGTCTCAGGTGAGTTGGGGGCCTTCACTTTCATTACCTTAGTCTCCTTGGCTGTAAAATGTGTCCAAGGATAACACCCAACTCCTCAGGCCAGCACACACGAGAGTTCTGTAATGCTGCCCTATGCCTTGGGGTGAAGTCTACAGGCTCCCTGCGTGAACAAACCAGGAGCTCCACAAACCTGGTTCCCTGGGCCAGGTCTCTGCCTCAGACTTTTTATTTGTGGTTTTTGCTCAGTGGGCCCTTGAGGGCAGGCAGAGCTGAGCCTCCGTAGACATGCAGGCACTCTGGGCCCACTGATCCTCGCTGAGACCACTCAGGAGGGCAGCTGAGAGTGTCCCTGTAAAGAGCCAGAGTCGCCCTTAGATGGCTCACGGTGCAGCACACGGTGGGTGGGGGTGGGTCCCTGACCTCCTTCAGGGTTCCAGCACCATACACTTGCCTGTGCTTCCTGGATGCCAGGGGTCAGTTGCACTCATGTCCTGTGAGACTCCCCGGTGCAGGAGGCTGTCTTCATAGTCGCATCAGGGCAGCTCATGCCGAGAAGTTCAGGGACACGTCCAGGTGTCCAGCTAGCAAGTCGTGAAGCAGAGAGGCCAACTTGGCCTGGCCCCCAAGGCCAGGGCATGTGGCCCCTTACCTCCTGGCCTCCCTTGAGCATAGGCTTGACCAGCCTTTTCTGTAAAGGACCAGGTGGGGACTATTTTAGGTTCTTCAGGCCACGTACAGCTTCTACCTCATATTCTTTTTTTTTTTTTTATGTGGTCCTTTAAAAAAAAATCCTTTCTCAGCTCTATTAGTCTACTTGGGCTGCTGTAACACAGTACCACCCGCTGGGTGGCTTGGACAACAGCCATTTGTTTTCTCACAGTTCTGGAGGCTGGAAGTCCAAGATCAGGGTGCTAGCAGGGTTGGTTTCTGGTGAGGACTCTTTCCGGCTTTCAGATGGTGCCTTCTCTATGTCTCCACATAGTAGAGAGAGAGAGAGGCCTCTGGTTTCTCCTCCTCCTCTTGTAAGGACACCAGTCCCATCACATTAGAGCCCTGCCCTATGATCTCCATTAGCATTAATTACTTCCATAAAGGCCCTGTCTCCAGATAAGTCACATTATGGGGTAGGACTTCAGCATGCGGATTCATGGGGGAACAATTCAGCTCATGGCATTAGCCTTCTAAAAACACACCAGAGCCCTGATTTGTCCCATGGGCCACTGTGTGCTGACCCCTGATTTAGAGCATCCTCTTTGACTGGCTTCCAATCTGTGATTCTGTAGAGAGGCTGGGGACGGGCATCTCCAAGAGGGGTCCCCGTTGTTTTCCAAAACAGAAAATCGGGATCACTGGTGTGACCAGCGGTAGATGAGATACCCAGGCAGAAATGAAAACGCCACGGGCCTTAGTCTGAGTCTGATCTGAGCAAGGGGTTCTCCCTCCCCTGTACTGTCCTGTCCCCCCAACCTCCTCGTCGAGAAAGCAGGGTCCCATGGTAACACCAGTGATGTTTCAGCCACCTGTGAGCTTCAAGGACGTGGCTGTGACCTTCACATGGGAGGAGTGGGGACAGCTGGACCTGGCTCAGAGGATGCTGTACCGTGAGGTGACTCTGGAGACCTGCAGTCACCTGGTCTCCCTGGGTAAGGCAGGCACTGCCCATCGCAGGACCCAGAGTGCGGCTCATCTAAAGGGTGTGCCCAGGCTGGGCCGAAACGTGCTGGAAGTGGGTCCCTTTGAGATTTGGGTCCTGGTATTGCCGCTCATTCCACCTCCAGAGCAGGTCTGTGGCTTGTGGTTCAGGGAGTGGGAAATCTCGGGAGGGTGCGGGGGCCCTCCTAGTCCATTCACGTCTGACCCCAGGGGTGAGGGCTGCGCCTGTCACCAAGCAGAAGACCAAGCCCTCTGTTTTTCCTCCATTGACCAGGGCTTCTGCTTTCAAAACCGGATGTGATCGCCCGACTGGAGCAAGGGGAGGACCCATGGAGGGTGGAGCAGGGACCTCCCCGAGGTGAGAACAGGCCAGCGGCCCAGTGGTTAAGGTCCAAGGAGCAGGGAGGCCGTTTTCGGGGTTTGCTCAGGTGTTCTCTGCTGCCTCGTCGTGTCCAACAAGGCAGCTGTGTTCTCATCCACATCAGCGTGTCTCTGTGCCCAGCCCACCCATGGAGAACACTTGTTGCTGTCGTCAGGACCTGTCTCACACATGGGTTCATTTCTGTCCCCGTCTTCCTCTGGTCTTCACCCCTCTGCTGCCGCATCTTATTCCCATGTCCTCATGCCCCCTCTTTTCCTCCATCCTCTCATCCTGACTTCTACCCAGGGTGGAAGCTCCTCAGCCCTCCCCTTCAGGCTGGTCTTTGCTCTGCCATTTGGGTGATAAGCCCTCCTCCATGTTGGACGTTCCCATGTCTTTAAGATGATCCCAAGGTGTGGTAAAAACTTGTGCATCCAAGCCTTCCAGAAGGATTCCTGCTAAATCTTCCTGGACCTGCTTTCCCATCTCCCCTCATCCCATAGGCCCACCTCCTACCCTGTGTGTCAGCCTAATTGGAATTATTTTTTCTTTTTCTTTTTTTCTTTTAGAGCTGTATCAAAATACAGTTTACATACCATACAGCTCACCCATTTAAAGTATGCAAAGGCTCTTAGTATATTCTCAGCATGTGTATCCATCACCACAGTCTATTTTGGAACATGTTCATCATACTGACTAATTGGGCTGCTTCTGATCTTTTGTTGTTTTGTTTTAATTCATAGACTTTATTTTCTTATTTTATTTATTTATTTATTTAGCTGCGCCGGGTCTTAGTTGCGGCATGTGGGATCTTTAGTCATGGCATGCGAACTCTTAGTTGCGGCATATGGGATCTAGTTCCCTGACCAGGGATCAAACCCCGGCCCCCTGCACTGGGAGCACGGAGTCTTAGTCACTGGACCACCAGGAAAGTCCCCATTGATAGATTTTATTTTTTAGAGCAGTTTCATGCTTACAGAATGTACAGAGTTCCCGTATACCACCCCACCCCACACAGTTTCCCCTATTATTAATGTCTTGCATTCTTTGGCACATTTGTTACAGTAGATGAACTTATATTGATACATTATTATCAACAGAGATCAACAGTTTACATTAGGTTCGCTGTGGTGTTGTATGTTCTGTGGGTTTGGACAAATATATAATGTTATATATGCACCACTATAGTATCGTACAGAGTAGTTCCACTGCCCTTAAAATCCTCTGTGCTCCACCTATTCACCCTCCCTCCACCCTAACGCCTGGTAACCACTGATTATTTTACTGTCTCTGTAGTTTTACCTTTTCCAGAATATCCTATAGTTGGAATCATGCAGTACGTGTTCTTTGCTGAGTGACTGCTTTCATTTAGCAGTAAGCAACATGTTTGTCCTTTATAACACCTTGCCCTAGCCTGGAGGTGTTTAATTTATCTCATGTGTTCCTGCGCCTTTTTACCTTGTTACTCTCTTGCCTGCAGCTTCTGTTATTTCTTACTTCTGAACTCTTACCTACTTTTACTTACCTGTGGTTCTCAAATGACATCATTCTGAATTTAGTTTACCAGCAGTGTCTTTCTTCTCTTCTGTCAAAGATGTTACTTTCTTGCTGACCCGCAAATCTGTCTTCATCATTTCAAGATCTTGGTGCAGATGCTACTGTAGAATTTTAACCTCCTTTGCCCAGTTTCCAACAGCCAGGCACATCTTGGACATATCTTAGCCACTCAAAGATTTCTTTCCTTTCCTCCACTATCCCCAAATACCCTTTCACTCCCCTTCGTGGGGCTGTTGTTTCATTTGAAAAGTTCTCATCATCAGAGATTCCAAGTCAACACCCCAAAGGAACACAGCAGAGTCTTGGGAAGGAGAACAGTGCTGGTCGTGGGAGGGGTTGGGCATAGATAAGGACCTTCCCCAAGAGGGAAAGAAGGTCTTTGTTGGGCAGAAGGGAAACGTCCTCCTGGAAGTCAAAGGATAGCTGGAGAGTGTAGATCATACTTTGCCAAATGGAGGATACTTATCTCCTTGGCAGCCATAGGGAGAGAAGCATGGGACCCTGGGCAAAGGCCTTGATATTACTGGATGTGGGTGGCTACCCGACTGAAAAGGACAGTATGTGGGCAAAGTGACAAGTAAAAAGGGAATCCTGGAGGACGCAGGCGAGGATCCTGAGCTGGGAGCCTGTGGCACTCTTTGTTAAAGGCCCAGTATCTTCAACAGGCGGAGGAATCCCCTTTAGAACAATAATAAGGGTGATGACATCAACAGTACCGTGTATAGCAGTGCACCATGTGCCAGACACGGTGGGAGGCTCACATGCTGATTCGTTTACGCCTCGAAGTAACCCTTGTTAGCTAAGCATTCGTATTCCTGGCTTACTGCCAAGGAAATCGAGCCTCAGAAGTCGCCAGCTGGTGGAGTCCACTTGTGGCCCAGTCTGGCCAAGCACCCTGCTTCAGGGACCACAGCACTTTTCTGGGGAGTCTGTGACATCAATTCTGGAGTGGTTAAAGAGCCTTTTTTTTCTCTGTGGGCAGCCTGAAGCGATGGTAGAAATGGTGCGTTAAGAATATTAAATTAGTGTTGGTATTTGGGATCTCGTTTCAAGATCCAGCACCAGGAAATGGATAGACTAAGATTGTGGATCATAAGGTTGAGGCACATGTTAAGATCCTGTTTCCTGTGACTGCTATTACAGATTACCAGCTTGGTGGCTTAAAACAACACAAATTGATTCTCCCACAGTTCTGGAGGCTACAAGTCCAAAATCAGTATCATTGGGTTAAAATCAAGGTGCAGCAGGGCCATGCTCCCTCCAGAGGCTCCAATAGGGAATCCATTCCTTGTCTCTTCCAGGTTCTGGTGGCTGTGGGATTCCTTGGTCTGTGCCCACATCACTTCAGTCTTTAAGGCCAACACCTTCAGATCTCTTTGCTCTGTGTTCAGAATGCTTTCTCTGTGTGTATCAAATCTCCTTCTGCCTCCTTCATATAAGGACATTTGTGATAACATTTGGGGCCCATCCAGATAACCTCCCCATCTCAAATCCTTAACACATCTGTAAAGATCCTTTTTCCAAATAAGATATCATATTGACAGGTCCAAGCAAAGAGAATGTAGGTATCTGTTGTGGTGATTGAGGGCTTTATACCTTCAGACCCAAATTTTTTGTGTGAATTTCTCCTTTAAGCTTCACCCTTCCCTGCTTATTTTATTCCTCTGCTCCCTCTTTGGGGACCAGTCTTCCTGAGTCATCTCTTCATTATCTTTGCTTGCTTTTTTGTATTTTACCACTGATTTCCTCTTTGCTGAGCCATCCCTTCCTTTCACACCCTGCATGAAATTACAGTCCATGGATTAGAAACAAACCCAGAGATACCTCTCATACTTGGTGGTCTCCTTCATCCCACTCTCCCCTTCTAATGCTTCTCCAGTAATTCAGGCAATTTGGATTTCTTTCAGACTGGAAGACTACACTTGAAAAGAAAGAGTCAGCTTCTGAAGAGGGTATTGCTGTGGAAGAGCCATCTCACCACATGGAAATGAAACACTGTGTACAGGAGGAGGGCCCCTGGTTGGTGTCATTAGGAGAAGTGCAGCATTGGAGGGACCAGCTAGGGAAGCACCAGGAGGACTCTCTGAGTCAAACAGTACTTACCTCAGAGAGACTTTTTGCTCAAGGGGGTAGTTATCTGAGTCTAAGCCTTCTACCTCCAACATTACCCACAAGAACACATTTCCATAAGCTCAACTCACAGGTTAAAAGGTTGAAACAGAACTCGGTTTTCATTAATCATCAGAAAAACTGGGCTGATCTGAAGTCCTGTGAAGATCATCAAAGTGCTAGAGCCTTCTGTCAGAGCATTTACTTGAATAAAATTGCAAATGTTGAAACAGGAAATAAAAAACCTTATGATTATACTGTCAGTAGTGACTCTTTCAACTGTGGTACCTCCCTTCGTTTTCTTAATAGAATTTTTTCAGCAGAGAATGGCAATGACAGTAAGGATGGAAACAGCATTAATCATAGCATGTCTCTGAATGAACACAAGCCAATGAATTTTGGAGAAAGTCAGTACGAGTGCGATGAATGCCTTGTGCAAACCGAAATAAGTGATCCTGGAGAGGCACCATTCAGATGTGAGGAGGACTGTGGTGCCTTCCACGTGGCCTCATCTTTTCCTGACTGTGACATCATTCAGACTGGAAAGAAGTCATATGCATGTAATCAGTGTGCAAAATCTTTCAGCTGTTGCTCTAAGCTTGTTGTACACAAGAGAACACACACGGGAGAAAAGCCATATGAATGTACTCGGTGTGGGAAGTCTTTCAGCCAGAGCTATGACCTGGTTGTACACCAGAGAACTCACACTGGAGAAAAGCCCTATGAATGCAACCAGTGTGGGAAATCCTTCACCCAGAGTTCCAAACTTATTAGGCATCAACGAACTCACACTGGAGAAAAACCATATAAATGTCATGAATGTGGAAAATCTTTCAGGTGGAACTCTAACCTTACTGTTCATCAAAGAATTCATACTGGAGAGAAACCTTATGAGTGTGCACATTGTGGAAAGTCCTTCAGTCAAAGCTCTGACTTTGTTGCACATAAAAGGACTCACACTGGAGAGAAACCCCATGAATGTAACCAGTGTGGAAAATCTTTCATTCGAAGCACTCAGCTTATTAGGCATCTGCGAATTCACACTGGAGAGAAGCCATATAAATGCAATCAGTGTGACAAAGCCTTCACTGGGAGCTCTCACCTTATTGAACATCAGAGAACTCATACTGGAGAGAAACCGTTTGAATGTAATCAGTGTGGGAAAGGCTTCACTGGGAGCTCTCACCTTCTTTCACATCAGAGAATTCATTCTGGAGAGAAACCGTATGAGTGTAATGACTGTGGGAAAGCTTTTCGGCAGCGATCTCAGCTTTTTGTGCATCAGCGAACACATACTGGAGAGAAACCTTATGAATGCAGTCATTGTGGAAAAGCTTTCAGCCAGAGGTCTCCCCTCATTGTGCATCAGAGAATACACATTGGAGAGAAGCCCTATCAGTGTAACATGTGTGCTAAAGCCTTCAGTCAGAGGTCGCGCCTTATTGAACATCAGAGAACACATACTGGAGAAAAGCCCTATGAATGCGTTGACTGTGGGAAAGCCTTCAATGATCGATCAACGCTTACAAAACATGAGAGAACACACACTGGGGAAAAACCCTATGAATGTAATCATTGTGAAAAGGCCTTCAGCCAGCGGTGTCAACTTACTAGGCATCAGAGAATCCATACTGGAGAGAAACCCTATGAATGTAATGAGTGTGGAAAAGCTTTCAGTTATAGTACATCCCTTATTCAACATGAGAAAACCCATGGGAGAGAAACCCTATGAATAATCAAGATGGAAAAGCTCACTGCCAGACTTTCTTTACTAGACATCAGATGACTAAGGTATGATTCTCAGAGTGTAATCTAATGACCACATACATCAGAATTGCTTGGAGTGTGTGTGTTGAAACTGCATATTACCAAGCTTACCCTCATTGTACTACATCAGAGTATCTAGCAGTAAAACCCAGGAGCCTGCAGTTTCCAAAAGGAGCACACGTGATTTGTATGTATACTAAAATTTATATACTTCTGCATTTAGGTCATGAATATGACCACTGATGAAAAACGTTCAGTCAGAGCTCTCAGCAGAAGTTAGAAAACTCAGAATGGAGCTGTACACACCAGATAATCTTTTTAGTGCATACAGCCACCCAAACTCAATCAGACGTTGTCTCCACATTCATGGAAATGATGGGGAACTGAAAGATACTCTTTACACAGAGCCCCAAACACTCAACCTAAGAAGAAACCATTGCATGAGGAAGTTGGTGTTTGGAAATGAAATTTGAAGCCAGCCATGTTCAGTGTAAACCAGTAATTAAAAACACAAATTGGGGAATTTTTTGGTGGTCCAGTGGTTAGGACTTGGTCCTTTCACTGCCGGGGCCTGGGTTCTATCAACGGTCAGGGAAATAAGATCCCGCTGTGTGGCATGGCAAAAATAAACAAACAAAAAACAAATTGAAGGAGAACTAGTGATGGGAAGTCTTCTAAAATGATTTTTATTGGAATTAAAAGTAGACTCTGAATTTTTCGGGGACTCTATCATGCTCTAGCTTAAGGTTGTTGCTCAGTTAGGTTGACTAATCAAAAGATGTCAAGTGAAGTGAAAACAGGGCTCAAAACAGTATATACACAGAATGTTACAACATATAAAATCATGTGCACAGATGGTTGGTTAAGAAGGTCAACTCGGCAGCATGTTCAAAAAAGGCTGAAGTGTAAATCAATGGTGAAGCAAGTAGGAGAGGCCATTATTGCAGGTTTGAGCAAGGTGAAAGCAGGTGAGAGCATCGCCTGGAGATGCAGAGTGGGAAAGGCTGAAGCTAGGAACTTGCAAAGAGGGAGCTGCTGGAGTGGAGGTCACAGCCCCCCTGTCAGAGCTGTAGACTGACAAGTGGGGCAGGAAAGCAGGGTTCATTGAAGGTCTGTCCGTGAAACTCCCTAATTTGCTCTCCCTTCTCTTGCATTAAGTATCTGGCCATGGGTAAGCAAAAAATACAGTAGAGAATGAATTATGTGCTATAAAAAAAAGTCTGAGGGACTAGGGAATCTGGTGTATTATGCTCCAGAACAAGTGCTGCCTTATTTTGGCATTTCAAGGATCTTCATCCTAACAGCTGGTTCTTACCCTTTTAATCCTAAAGCAAAGTGTGCCATTAAACCAGCTCCACCCATCTGTGGAGCTTACTCTCTGCTTTCTGATAGCTTCTTCAATATCATGAGAGGTAGGGAGTGAAAGATTAAGAAAGCCTCCAACATGAATGAAAAAATATCTGGGGCTTCCCTGGTGGTGCTGTGGTTAAGAATCCACCTGCCAATGCAGGGGACATGGGTTTGAGCCCTGGTCCGGGAAGGTCCTACATGCCGCAGAGCAGCTAAGCCCGTGTGCCACAACTACTGAGCCTGCACTCTAGAGCCCACGAGCCACAACTACTGAAGCCCACGCACCTAGAGCCCATGACCCGCAACAAGAGAAGCCACCGCAATGAGGAGCCCCTGCTCACCACAACTAGAGAAAGCCCACGCACAGCAATGAAGACCCAACGCAGCCAAAAATAAATAAATTAATAAAATTATTTTTTAAAAAAATCTAAGATAAAACAGAAAAAAAACACCACCAAAGAGAACAGATATTCAAGAGAAATAAATATTTTAAATATTTTATTCTAGGAGTGAGTCAAGAAATAATTGCAAATGAAAAATAAATCCAAGATGCTCTTTTAAAAAGAATAGACTTCCTGGGCTTCTCTGGTGGCACAGTGGTTGAGAATCTGCCTGCCAATGCAGGGGACACGGGTTCGAGCCCTGGTCTGTGAAGATCCCACATGCCGCGGAGCAACTGGGCCCGTGAGCCACAACTACTGAGCCTGCGCGTCTGGAGCCTGTGCTCCACAACAAGAGAGGCCACGATAGTGAGAGGCCCGCGCACCGCAATGAAGAGTGGCCCCCATGCGCCACAACTAGAGAAAGCCCTCGCACAGAAACGAAGACCCAACACAGCTAAAAATAAATAAATAAATAAATAAATTTAAAAAGAATAGACTTCCTGAAATTAAAAGTAAGACTGTTGGGCCGAAAAGAAAAGAAAAGAAAGAAATTAAAAGGGAAACTTCCAGAGCTGAAAGATCTTCATATCCTGGATAGATCCATGCAGCATGAGAAATTGTGAACACAATTAAAAAGACATCACAGACTGGGACTTCCCAGGTGGTGCAGTGGTTAAGAATCCGCCTGCCAATGCAGGCGACACAGGTTTGAGCCCTGGTCCGGGAAGATCCCACATGCCACGGAGCAACTAAGCCCGTGCACCACAACTACTGAGCCTGCGCTCTAGAGCCCGCGAGCCACAACTACTGAAGCCCGCGTGCCTAGAGCCTGTGCACCGCAACAAGAGAAGCCACCATGAGAAGCCCACGCACCACAACAAAAGAGTAGCCCCTGCTTGCCACAACTAGAGAAAGCTCACGCAGCAACAAAGACCCAAGATAGCCACACACACACACACAAAAAACAACACAGAAACTTCTGGAAAGAATTTTGAAAGTAGAAAAGGAATATTTTTTTAAGAAAAAGGAATGTTTCTTCTAATTAAAAAAAAGTTAATCAGAGATTTCAAAGTAAGCAAATTGTTTGAGAAAATGTACAGATTGTACAAGACAATTGCAGTCCAAATGTGAAGCAAACTTTTTAAAAATATATTTATTTACTTTTGGCTGCATTGGGTCTTCAATGCTGCATGTGGGCTTTCTCTAGTTGCGGCGAGTGGGGACTACTCTTCGTTGCGGTGCACGGGCTTCTCATTGCCATGGCTTCTCTTGTTGGGGAGCATGGGCTCTAGGCTCGCGGGCTTCAGTAGTTCTGGCACTCGGGCTCAGTAGTTGTGGCTCTCGGGCTCTAGAGCACAGGCTCAGTAGTTGTGGCGCACGAGCTTAGTTGTTCTGCAGTATGTGGGATCTTCCCAGACCAGGGCTTGAACCCATGTCCCCTGCATTGGCAGGTGGATTTTTAACCACTGCACCACCAGGAAAGCCCCTGAACCAAACTTTAGAAAGGAGTATTCATTTGACCCTTGTGTTAATAATTCTTCCTGGAAGAGGCAGAGGACTCAGGAAATTGGAAAAAAAAGAGGGGGAAATATAATCGTTGTTTTGATTGGCCCTTCACTGAACAGTGTTTGCATAGCTCTGATATAAACAGTAGATACTGTTTATTTTTATTTTTATTTTTCAATTTTAGGAAGAAACCCAGATCTATGACAGAATAGATTTCATAATGGCAACAGAGTGGAGTGCCATTGTCCCCAGTCCTGTCACCAATAGTAATGGCACAGCCTGTGACTGTTACAAAGTAGAAAGGGGAAGAGAAGTAGAAAGGAGGGAGTGTATCCCTGTATCATCATCTTAGGAAGTGGGCTTTTAAATACAATACTTTAGGTTACTTAGGAGACCAAAACTAGAGCTCAAAACAGTAATATGACAAAAAGTTGGAAGCAAATAGAGGAGCAGTGACGTGAGTCAAATCTAAATTCCTTATCAGAGCAGGAAGCCAGTAAAGTCTATAGACTGAAAGATCAGAATGGCAGAGGTGGCCTCAGGAAGAACCAGAATAGAAATGGCTAAAAGTGGTTGATGGGATTTGTGGCTGTTGGGTAAGGTGGGGCAGGAGACAACTGCTTTCCATTTTAAACCTTCTGTAGTGTTTTATTCCCTGGTGGTACACTTCTTACTTGGGTAACAAATTATTTCAAATGTGTACCTATAGGTGAGCAAAACTACAGTGCATGAAGACACCTGCAGTTAATTTGAGGGTTATGTACATGTTTCCTTTTGACTCAGTGTCACTGTAAATTGAAGATTAAAGAAACAAGAGCTTAAAGAAAAGATGTCAGGCTCTTCTGTTTTTGCCAATCAGAGTTGATTCCAGTAGAGCAGGAAGGCTCCTTGGCTTCTTAGAATTCCTTGGAGTCCTTTTAAGGCTCTAAGACTTGATTTTCCAGAAGCCTTATCACCAGGAAGTCAGTGGGTCCCAGAGAGGTGCTGGTATCCTGGGACACCTGGGTGGACAAGACAGGTGTGTGAATTTGTATAACCACCAAATACTGAATGTACTCCCCCAAGGTCACTCTGGCAGTTACCTGGTATTTACTTTCCATAAGACCCTATAAGTAACGGCCCGCATGATTCATATGAGACTCGGAGTTTGAGACAGGGAATGCCTTCCTACAGTGGCCTGGACAGAACAGAGGGGACTTTGCTGCCTGGTTAGGCAGTTGGTCCTGCTGCTGAGACCAACCTTGTGTAGCTTTCAGAAGATGCTGGGGCCTGGGAGGAAGGACTTGCACAATGGATCTAGCAAAGTGAGTGTTGTTTGACAATTCTTGTTGACCAAACACCTGAGAGACATTTCCATTCAGCAAGTCTTAAAAGTAGCCTCGTTCGGTGAATGCACTATTTAGGGACTCAGTACGGAAGATGCGTGTGATGCCGCAGTGCCCTCAAGTCCCTTCTTCCCAAGATGGGGACGCCACACAGGAGCATAGGGGTTATGGGTTCCTGGAGACCACACCCTGTGGGAATCACACAAGAAGGATGCATGTAGGGGGCGGGGGGAAATGGAAGACAGAAGTTGCTGTTTACACAGTGAGTGCTTCAGGCCCTGCTCTGAGAGGGATTCTACCCTTTCATAAATCGGAAACCGGAGGCTCTTAAGGACCCAAGAAGTGGGCTCATTTGAAATAGGAACCTGAGACCTTTCCGCCCAAATGATTCTCATACCCAGTGGTTCCAAATCAAAACGTGCATAAGACCCACCTGAAAGGAAGTGTTAGAATTACAGCTTACTGGACCCATCTTAACATGTTGTAAAGAGTGATCTCAAAATTGTATATCCATATATCTATTTCTTCTTTGTTGGTTTCACTTACATTTGTGGCTAAATTTTTAGAAGACCCTAAACAGATACCACACCTGTGTTACATATGACCCAGGGGCTCCTTTTAACAGAAATCCATTCTCCCTGCCCACCCTCCCCCCACTTTTTAAAACACAGATACCAAAATAATCATAATGTATTTTTTATACAACCAGTAGTGAATCTATTGGTGGTCCACAAGACCACTCCCACATCTAGAGATTTTTCTAGAATTCATAGGGCTCAGCATCTAACTGTACTCACAGCTGAGATTTACGGCAGTGATGTATTAAGGATACACAGTTGTTGGGACTTCCCTGGTGGTCCAGTGGGTAAGACTCTGTGCTCCCAATGCAGGGGGACCAGGTTCGATCCCTGGTCGGGGAACTAGATCCCACATGCATGCTGCAACTAAGACTCCATGTGCCACAAGTAAGAAGTCTGCATGCCACAACTGGAAAAAAAAAATATCCCATATGCTGCAACTAAAGATCCCACATACTGCAGTGAAGATCCCATGTGCCTCAACTAAGACCCAGTGCAGCCTAAATAAATAAATAAATATTTTTTAAAAAGATACACAGTTGTAGGACTTCCCCAGTGGTCCAGTGGTTAAGACTCCACGCTTTGACTGCAGGGGGCACGGGTTCAATCCCTGGTAGGGGAACTGAGATCCCACATGCCATGTGGCACAGCCAAAAAATTTAGAATAAAAATAAAGGATACGGGTCTTCCCTGGTGGTGCAGTGGTTAAGAATCCGCCTGCCAATTCAGGGGACACGGGTTCAAGCCCTGGTTTGGGAAGATCCCACATGCCATGGAGCAACTAAGCCCGTGCGCCACAACTACTGAGCCTGCGTGCCACAACTACTGAAGCCGACGCACTTAGAGCCCGTGCTCCTCAACAAGAGAAGCCATGGCAATGAGAAGCCCGCGCACCACAACAAAGAGTAGCCCCCACTCGCCACTACTGGAGAAAGCCAGCGCGCAGCAACGAAGACCCAACACAGCCAAAAATAAAATAAATAAATTTATATATTAAAAAAACTTTACTTTAAAAAAATAAATAGGACTTCCCTGGTGGCGTAGTTGTTAAGAATCCGCCTGCCAATGCAGGGGACACGGGTTCAAGCCCTGGTCTGGGAAGATCCCACATGCCGCGGAGTAACTAAGCGTGTGCGCAACAACTACTGAGCCTGCGCTCTAGAGCCCGCGTGCCACAACTGCTGAGCCCGCGTGCCACAATTGCTGAAGCCCGCGCGCCTAGAGCCTGTGCTCCACAACAAGAGAAGCCACGACAATGAGAAGTACGCTCACTGCAACGAAGAGTAGCCCCCGCTCGCCGCAACTAGAGAAAGCCTGCACGCAGCAACGAAGACCCAACGCAGCCAAAAATAAATAAAATAAACAAATTTTAAAAGTAAATAAATAAATAAATAAATACAAGAGCTGTTCCCAAGGAGAAGATAATAGACTCAACACCCCACACCACCTTCTCCACCCTCTGGGGGGCTGCTGCTAAGGGGAAGGCAATAGATCCTCCTGGGACCTCCTGGGTCCCTCCTGGGACCTTCTCTGCCCACGGAGAAAGGAATACCACCAGGAAATTTTGTTGGGCTCCCAGTAGAAGCCAGATTCGGTCTCCTGGAGGCTGCCTGATCCGTGGTTCCCACAGCCACGGCGAGTGGTGAGTGAACACATGCTCCTCCTGGTACCACAGACCTGGTGGGGTTGGGTCCTGGGTGGGGTTGCAGGGGAGATGCCCAGCAGATTGCAGAGCGGTGGTTGGACTGAAGCGGAGAGATGCAGGAGCAGTAAAGGGCTGACAGGGATGGGAGTGAGTGCGGAAACCGCGCGCCCCTTGGAAGCCGGCTGCCCCATCCCCGCAGTGACCACGGTCGTTCACCCCTTTGCCATGTTTGTGGTTTACTGTCTGTCTCTCCCCACTATACCAACAGCCCCGTGGGGGCGGACGAGTATCTCTGTTCTCTGCCTTGTTGTGCCTGGTTCCTAGCACAGAGTACATGATCAAATAAATATTTGTTCTGGTTCGACTGCATCCTGGTGAACATCTGCTTTTCCTTTCTTCTTTTCTAGTAAACTTTTTAATGGACTCTAACAGAACCACAGATATGACCCTTCGCAAAGGGAATACCCCAAATCGAGAAACAGAACGTGATCAGCTCTCAGAGCCCGCCTGTGCCCCCTCTGGGCCACTAGCCCCCTAAACCTATTCTATTAACAAAATCTTTAAACGTTCATGTAATTGTAAAGCATAGAAATATTTTAAGCACAACGGCAGTATACGATCCACAGACAAACAAGGAAAGCCCCAGGCCTCCTGCGCCTTTCCAGCTGGGAAGAGCAGGCCCAGATTTCAACCCGGGCCGTGGCATTCCAGGTTGCAGACTGGCTTTCCGATGCCAGGCCACAGGGCGCAGACTGGCATTTGGAAGCAGGGCCGCAGGGCGCGGACTGGCATTTGGTCTGGGAGAACGATTCCCCCACCACCGGGGTCCGCAACACCATGGCGACTGGCCCTGGACCCCCGCCCGCCTAGGCCCACAGCGCGGCGGCCTGAGGGGCCCCATTGGCCGAAGGGCAAGCGAGAGGAAGCCCCCATTGGTCGAAGGCTCGATGAACGAAGGCTTTCATTGGCCGGGGCTGCAGCGCGCTGCACAGCCTTCTGGGAGCTGTAGTTGCAGCGTCGCCGGCGCGGCCGCCATTGTCCGGCGGGCGGCGAGTCCCGCGGTCCCGGTAGCGGGAGCGGCTCTCTGGTTCAGGTTCACATCGGGCGCCTGTCCTCGACCTGTCGGCCCAGGATGGACCCCGAGGAGGAAGCGGCGGCACTGGAGATGGCTACGGGGCCGCCGGCGGAACGGCTCCAGGTACGGCGGAACAATAATAGTAACAATAACAACGACGGCAGCGGGCCCCAGGCCGGGCATCTCCCTCAGATATTGACCCTTTACCCTTCGCAGCGCACGGTGCGCAGGGTCGGGCGTTATCCCCTGGTCATACGGGGAGACTGAAGCCCAGGTCGGGCGCCCCGACTAGCCCAGCTGGTGAGGGGTGGCGTTGGGAATCGAACCCAGGCCTTCCAGTCCCCGAGTGCGCATGCTCCGCAAGTCCTCCCGCCTTTCCGTCCCGGCCTAGAATTTGGGGTCATTCCCGAGGACCGGGCTGGCCCCGCCCCGAAGGCCGACCACCGTGAGGATGGATAATAGTAACTGGAGTAGAGATGCTTCAACATGCGGAGTCAACCGACACCTACCCAGAGCCCCGCTCCCTGAACACCCTGGCCCGCGGCCGGGTTCAGCCTCTGGGGTGAGGACAGGTGACCACACACCGCGTTAATGGGGCGGGAGCGACCACCGGGTCTGACCCCTGCGGGGCTGTGGGGGACTGCAGTACAGGCTAGTCTGCTTGCAGGGCCGTCTGGGAAGGCGCCTGATTCAAAGCTCCAGCCTTTCTAGACAAAGTGGCCTCTGTTCTCCATGTAGTGCTGACTCCACGTAGCAGGAACCAAAAGAAATTCATAATTCCTGAAGCTCCGGGTCTTTGAAATTACAGACTTTCTGTCTTTTTGTTGTTGTCTGCGGGGGTTTGCATTTATTTCGCATTTGGTATGCAGAGTGAGACTCTTGACAATCCTAGGTGTGCATGTGTTCAGAGACGTGTTGTTGCAGATTGGCAGGAAATGCAACCACGCTTTAGTTTGCTTTTGCTGTGGATGGCAGGTAGTGAGCAGTGTCAAAGAATACCAGAGCTGGACAGTAATTAAAGCAGTAAAAAACAGATTTTATTTGGGAACTGTTGCAATAGGGGGAAAGAGACTTCTGTATAGAACTGGGCTCTATTCCGAATACAACAGGGAAAAGTGGGTATTTATAGTGGGGGGGGGTGCGGGGGTAATTCTTGCTAAACTAACCTAAAACAGGATTATTGCTGAAGCACCCAAATGAGGGGATGTTATCTGGAGGATTGTGGGGGATGAGGACTTTGAAAAGATATCAAGGGTGATCAGATATGGAGGGTGGGATTCTGGCTAAATCAGTGGATTTTTGGTAAAACTGAGTGATGCAGAAACGGACACAGAAGCCCAGAAGTCAAAGCTTAGTTGGGAAGAGGGTTGTGAGGAGCCAGACTAAAGTTTGGTCAAGGAGAGAGTCTTTGTCAGCAGTGAGAGGCTTAAGAGAAAGTGTGTTCATTATCGGTTGCTGTGTAACAAATAACGAAAAAGGTAGTGGCCTAAAACAACAATAAATATTATCTCAGTTTCTGATGATAGGAATCCTGGAATGACTTAGCTGGTGGTTTTGGCTTGGGCTCATGGCAGTCAAGGTGTAAGCCTGGACTGCTGTCACCTGAGACTTGACTGGGTCTGGAGGATCCACCTCCAGGGTGGTCCGTCACATGACAGGCCGGAGCCCTCTGTTCTTCTCACGTGGGCCTCTCTGCGGAGCTGCCTGGGCGGCCTCGCAACATGACACCTAGCTTCCCACAAAGTGAGCGATCCCGGAGGGAGCTGTGTGGCAGCCACGGTGTCTTATGACCTGGGGTCAGAATTCACACTCTACTATATCCTATTGGTTACATAAGTCAAACTTGCTCGTATAGGAGGGGGCTACAAAGGGCTGGGGATCCTTGGGGGCCATCTTGGAGGCCAGCCACCACAGGAGGCGAGGACCAGAAGTGGAGGGCTTTGAGGTCCAGTGTATTAGCGTCCTCTGGCTGCCATAACATTACTACAAATGTGGTGGCTTAAAATATACACATTTGTTCTTAGAGTTTTGGAGGTTAGAAGTCTGAAATCACCTTCACTGGGCTGTGATCCACATGTGGGCAGATCTGCCCTTCCTGTCAAGGCTCTAGGGTAGAATCTGTTTCCTTGCCCTTTCCAGCTGTTAGAGCTGTAGACCTTGCATTTTTTGGCTCGTAGCCCTTTGTCCATCTTCAAAGCCAGCAGCATAGCATTTGCTTTAGTGGTCACGTTGTCTTCTGCCTTCTGTAGTTAAATCTCCCTCTGCCTTCCCTTCAGAAGAACATTTGTGATTGAATTTAGGGACCTCCTGGATAATCCAGGATAATCTCCCTATTTTTAAAATCCTTAATCACGTCCACAAAGTCCCTTTTTCCATTTATGGTAATGTTCACATGTTCCAAGAACTAGGACCCACATACCTTTGGGGGCCGTTTTTCAGCCAACCATAGCCAGGCTAAAAGGGGTCGTCCTGTATCCAAAGATGGAAAGGAGCCATTCAAGTGTTTTAAGCAGGAATGGCGTGGGTTTGAGAAAAAACATTCAGGCATCTGGGGGGTGGGGGTAGGAGAGACACTGAGAGCTAACTAAGGCACTGGGTGAGGGGGGAGGAAGGGGTCTGACAAAGCCCATTCCTCCAGGACCCAACAGTGCAGAGGAGGAGGAGGTTTGCGGGGGTCTGAAGACCTGGTGGCTGGGCTGTCACTGGTACCCCATGCAGATTAGGTGGTGTGGGTGGGGGCAGGAGGCACAGGGAGCATGTTGTCAGGATTGGAGGACCTTCTGAGTGGGAGGTGAGGATATGAGGACAGGAGCGGAGACCTCCGTTCCCAACCAAACGGTTCTGCATATTTGCTGCACAATTTTTGTCAGAGCCATATGCCACCTGTACTATATTTCTTTAATATCTTTAATATTTTTAAATCTGACTGTGTTTTCCTTAAAAGAAAATACAATTTTAAAATTGAAGTATTTGGTATGTGATTTTGACTTGCATTTCCCTGGTGGTGAATGATGTTGAGCATCTTTTCATGTGTTTATTAGCTATTTGTATATTCTTTTATATCTTCTTGAAGAAATACCTATATAGATCCTATGCCCATTTCAATTGGATTGTCTTTATTATTGAGTTTTAAGAGTTCTTTATATCTTGTGGGTACAAGTCACTTATCAGATATATGATTTGCAGTTATCTCCCATCATATGGGTGTCTTTTCACTTTCTTCATAATGTCCTTTGGAACACAAAAGATTTTAATTTTGATGAAGTCCATTTTACTTATTTTTTTATTTTATTGCTGGTACTTTTGCTGTTATATCTAAGAATCCTTTGCCAAATACAAGGTTATAAAGATTTAGCACTATGTTTTCCTCTAAGAATTTTTTTTTTTTTTTTTTTTTTTATTTTGGCTGCACCGGGTGTTAGCTGCAGCACGTGGGATCTTTGTTGCAGCATGCGGGATCTTTAGTTGCGGCATATGGACTTCTTAGTTGCGGCATGCATGCAGGATCTAGTTCCTGGACCAGGGATTGAACCTGGGCCCCCTGCATTGGAAACACAGAGTCTTACCCACTGGACCACCAGGGAAGTCCCTTCTTCTAAGAATTTAATAGTTTTAGCTCTTACATTTATGTCTTTGATCCATTTTGAGTTCAATTTTATATATGGTGTGAGGTAGGGGACCAACTTTATTCTTTTGCATGTGGCTATCCAGTTGTCCTGTAAGAAGTGTTTTACAGCCACTTAATCCCTATCACAGCTCCCAAGGAGTGATTCTTTGTAGACAAGGAAACAAGGAGGCAAAGGTGGGTACCTGCTCTCTGCCTCTCGAGGAAATGGCAGAGCCAAGCCTTTGATCCAGCTTTTAATCATGGCCACAGCCAGCCCACAGAAGGGTTTCATTTGTGGGAAACATTTTAAACATATTGCATAAACTTACCAAAATTTAAAGTTTTCACTTCATAAAATGTGACCGAATTTTCAGCTTCTCACCAGAGATTGGGAATTCTGACCACGTGGGGCCTGTGTTTCCCCACAGTCAACTGATTCTGAGTCCCAGCCACCCCTTCAGACAGGTCACACATATTACTCATCACTTCCCGTGTCACCTCTTATAGGTTAAAGCCTCGTAAGCTCTTACGTGGGCCCACTTTAGTCACTTGTGAGCCTGCCCAGTCTCTCAAGGCCAGCGAGTTTCTGACCTCAGCTGCACATCCCTCTTTTCAGGGAGGATGATAAGCCTTCCTTTGAATCTGAGGATTTCTTAGTGTGTCAGTTAGTTGTTGCTGCACAACAGACTATCCCAAAATTAGTGGATTAGAACAGTAGCCATTTCTTTAGGCCACAAATCTGCAAGTCAGCAGTTTACACTGGTCTCTGTCGGCACCGGCACCTGTCTGAGATCAGTTGTAGGTCAGCTGTGGTTGGCTTTGATCTTGCCTGGATACTTATGTCCTCGCCACACAGCCCACCCCCGCATGAGGCAGCCCAGTAGGTGCCCAGAGAAACCTGACTTGCATCGCTCAGAATGTGCCCTCTCTGGACACTGGCCTGCTTGTCTTCACCTTCCCCTCTCCTCCTCCTCTTCCCGAGCACGTTGATGAGGACAGTCCGGCTGATTGAGAGTGTGTGTGATGTTTCAGGAGCCGGTGACTTTCCGGGACGTAGCTGTGGACTTCACCCAGGAGGAGTGGGGGCAGCTGGGCCCTGCCCAGAGGACCCTGTACCGTGACGTGATGCTGGAGACCTTCGGGCACCTGCTCTCTGTGGGTGAGGCCCACTTCCCAAGCTGACAATCAGATTCCTGTGGTGACTTATTCTTCATGGGTTATGGGTCGTAGGGCCTCTGGTGTGAGGACTTGACCTGGGCTAGGGATCAGAGACCTTGAATTCTCATTTCCTGTGGGACATGCGGGTGGGAGGGTGTCTGCCCTTTTCTGTCCCACTGCAAAACCTTACGAGGCGCCCCCATGTCCTGACGGTCAGGAGTCTAGGGCTGGAGCCTGGGCTGGTTCTTTTTCTCCGGAGCAGGCTCCCACCTCCTTTGTCTTTCTCTGTTTCCAGGGCCTGAGCTTCCCAAACCTGAAGTCATCTCCCAGCTGGAACGAGGGGCTGAGCTATGGGTGGCAGAGAGAGGAACTGCCCAGGGCTGCTGTCCAGGTGAGAACCCGCCAAGTGGGAACCCCTAACAGGAGCAGTTGTGCTGCTTGGAAGGGGTGGTGTGTCGGGGTCCCCGAGAAAGGATACAGAGGAAAGTCAGCAAAGGGAAGAGGCCAGTGGGGCCGAGTCCAGAGGGAGCTTCAGAATCCCTCCCTGGACGTGCAGTGAGTTGTGGCAACAGGGGAGAAGTGTTGGCTGCGGGGGAGGCTCAGTATAGGCTCTGTGCCAGGGGGTGTATTGGGGGCTGGTCACGTGGGCACCCCCCACCTGGCACAGACCGAGACTCCAGGCTCCCAGGAGGAAGCAGGTGTTCGCCCTGAACCGTATTGTTGTCGCAGAGCTTGGGCACAGTGAGCCTCTCTGACCAGTTAGGTCTGTGGCAACCCTCCCCAACTCCAAGTTCCCAGACCCAGCCAAAGACCAGCCTTGAAAGCTGGCCCTCTTAGGATGGCAGCCTGGGGCCGGCCCTGTCACTCTTTCCTGCACGGGCAGTCTGGGCCTGTCCTCCCGTCCCCTGCCTGGAGGGCTCCCGGTGCTCTGAGGCCTCCTCACCCGTGCTCCCCTTTCTCTGAGCTCAGAGACCTCCCGCCTCTCCTCGAGGGGTCAGAACGCACCACTTCTTCCCTCTCAGCAACCTTCCCAGCGTGCCCTTACCACAGGATCGTTTCTGATGTGTGAACTTGCCCTTCATCCTGTCCGTTTCATTCTTGCACGTCCACAGTCTGTAAACCTCTTCCCTACACCCTTCTGTTCTCTCGGGAACAGGATTGTGTTCAGCCATAAATTCCTGACAACTGGGCTAGAGCACCTCAGAGCAAGAGAGTAGCATTTTTCTCACGAAGCAGGAACCCAGGGGTGGCCATTGCTGGTGCTGGCTTTGCATTCTAGGAGTGCCAGGGCTGATGGTTCTGATTCTCCTGGCGTTTCCTCGGGGCTCAGCGTGGCTGCAGCAGCTTTGGCCGTCACATCTGTGCTCCAGACAGGGGCAGGAGGAGCTGGGAAGAATGGCGCCAATCACATTTGTCCCCTTTTATCAGAATTCCAGATGTTGTCCATTGAGGTCTCCTTGGTCAGGAGGGGGTCACCCCAGCTGCTAGGGAAGCTGGAAGGAGGGAGTCTAGATTGTCATCACTGGCTTATCCATCCCTTCCCTGGGGCTGGTGTGTTGGTACCCTGACTGCTTTCTGAAGGAAGTGGGCTCTGGCCATGGGATACCTAACCAGCTGTACCTGCAGCCCAGCCTCCCACCTGGAAGCCTCTGACGCCATCTGTAGGGAAGCACCGGTACCTCCACAATAGGGTGTGGCCCATCACCCGGGGGCAGGACTGACAAGTACCCTGTCTCCTCTGAGGCCACGGAGCCTGTCTGACGTCTTCCAGCCCCGAATGCTGGCCTTCACCCCCAGGCCCTGAACTCACTCCCATCAGGCCAGCCCCCTTCCAGCTGCCAGGTCCCAAGCATGCCATGAAGTTCACCCATGTAAGGTGTACGAGTCCGTGGTTTTGAGCGTATTCACAGGTTGTGCCTCCATCGGCAGCATCTAGTTCCAGAACATTTCTGCTGCCCAGAAGTCGCCCATTAGCAGTACCATGGTTGGTTTTTACCCACAGAACACTCCTGACACCAAACGTGTGGGGTTTCCACATCAACAGCCAATTCTCCACCCCTCCAGACACTAGCCGCGTGTCCCAGCGATTCAGTCCAATTCTGACGCCGTCTCCGTGGAGCTGGTGCAGACCCCACGGCTTAAGGACTCAGTCCCATAAGGCTGCCCCGACTTCAGACACTGGCCACAAAGTCAGGGCCTCCCATACTTCTGACCGACTGGCTGTAAATCAGGAGTTCCCCACGGCCCCCTCAGGTTCAGTAATGTGCTGTAACAACTCACAGACCTCAGGGAAACACTGCTTACATTTATTGTTTTTTGTAAATGATAATATAAAGGATACAAATGAACAGACAGATGTCAGGGGAGAGGGGCTGAAGCTCCCCATCCTGAAGCTGTCCAGGGGCCCACCAAGAGTCACCTTGTTAGCATAAAGTCATATAGTTGAGGGGGACTTATTACAATTAAGAAAAGACACTCCTGACCCCTCTCACTAAGGAAATCCCAAGGCTTTTAGGAGCTGTGTGCCGGGGACCAGAGATGAAGACCAAATATGTATTTCTCATTAAATGACAATATCAAAGGCAGTCACTCTATCGCCTCATCCCTCCCAGCCCCTGGCAACACTAATCCACTTTCTGTCCGTAGATTTGCATATTCTGGATATTCCATTTAAATGGAATCTTACAATATGTGGCCTTTGGTGTCCAGCTTTTTCTTTTTTTCTGTTTGTGTTTGTTTTGTTTTATTTTTTATTTTTTTATTGAAGTATAGTGGGCATACGATATTATATAAGCTACAGGTGTACAATATACTGATGCACAATTTTTAAAGGCTGTACCCCACTTACAGTTATTACAAAATATTGGCTAAATTCCCTGTGTTGTATCAATACAATATATCCTTGTAGCTTATTTTAATACCTAATAGTTTGTATGTGTCTAGCTTCTTTCAGTGAACATCTTGTTTTCAGGGTTCAGTCATGTTGTAGCGTATGTCAGTACTTCATTCCTTTCCATGGCTGAATCATATCCCATTGTATGGATGGACCACACTTATGGGCATTTGGGTTGTTGCCACTTCTTGGCTCTTGTGAAAAGTGCTGCTGGAAACATTCCTGTAGAGTTTTCTCGTGGGCTGGCTGGTGTTTTTGTTAAGTACCCTCTGGGTACTGTGCATGGAGTCCGGTTTGGGGGCTGGAGGTGAGCGAGACAGGCGCCTGCTGCCTGGCCAGGCTCGGCTCCTGCGGCACCTGTCCCCCGGCCAGTGCTCCCTCACTGCCTCGCATCTGAAGCGTGTATTTTGGAGAACCTGCTCCCTGTCAGCTCTAGGAACTGGCTGTGGACATTCTGATGTGGTGAGATGGACCCTAAGTGAATGAACACATAGAGTGTGCTGTGGACAGGATTCCAGCAGGTGAGGAGGTTGGAGAGGGCTGGGGTGAGCAGGGAGCCTGGCCCCCAAGGATGTCCACGTCCTGATGCCCAGCGCCCGTCCGTTGGATTATTGGGCCAGCCCATGGCAGTCACAGCAGTCCTCTAGTGAGAGAGGTGGGGAGAGGACAGGTGACGTCAGAGAGGGGTTGGCAGGCACTCCGCTGCTGGCTCTGGAGGCGAGGGCAAGGGCCAAGGAACGTGGGCGCCTCTAGACGCCGGAAATAGCCAGGAAACCCATTCCTGCAGTCTCCAGAGGGGGCGCAGCCCTGCCGACTCTGGCTCTAGACTCTGCCTTCCAGAGCGTAGGCGTGTGCTGTTGTAGGGGTGAGTGCGTGGTAAGTTGTTCCACCGCCACTTCACGCCTTGCCTGCGTGAGGGGCGATTCTGGAGGATCCACAGGCCAGGTTCCTCTCCTCCAGGGTGTTCTCAGACAAGAGGGCACCTGCGCTTGGGGATCTGGCCTGTCACACCTGGGTTTTCTGTACTGAGCTACTCGTTCCGCACCCAAGCCTGCTTCTTCTGCGCTTTGTTCAGTGTCTGCCTCCCCAGCTTCGGAGGGTCACTGCCTTGTCCCCAGCATCTAGGGCCAGACGGTAGATATTTTAGGCTTTGCGGGCAACTTGCAGTTGCCGTGTTTGTTTTCTGTCACCGCTGAAACAGATTGCCACAAACACGGCTTAAGACAACATACATTTATTATCTCCCAGTTCTGTCAGACCTGACTGGTTTATCTGCTCTGGGGCCCACGAGGCCAAAGGCAAGGCGTCGGCGGGCTGGGGGTGGGGGGGCTGACTTACTGGGAGGCACAGGAAGAATCCGCATCTAGACACAGGCAGGATCCAGTTCCCTGCGGTCACAGGACTGAAGTTCCTGTTTCCTTGCAGACTCAGCCGAGAGCTTCCCTCAGCTTTGAGAGGCACCCGCATTCCCTGGCTCATACCCCCTGCCCAGCCAGCCTCTCCCTTCTACCTCCTTCTGCTTTTTTTTTTTTCCTCCTTCTGCTTTTAAAGCTTGAGGGGATTGCTTTGGGCCCAGCCAGCTAATCCAGCATCATCCCCCTATTTTGAGGTTTAAGGTCAGCTGATGAGTAAACTTCATGTCACCTACAAAATCCCTTGATAGCAGTACCTGGATGACTGCCTGAACAGCCACCGACAGCTTCAGAATCCCGCCCATCTCTGTCACATATTTTTTTCCTACAGCCCTTTAAAAACATAAAAAGCATTGGTCGCTTGGGGGCTGTAGTTGGCTGTCTCCTGATCTAGGCCAATATCTGGCCCATGGCAGGTGCTCAAGAAGTTTTTGTTGAAAGGATGAATGAGTGAAGCTGTGTTTGCAGACAGGGCACTGGGGTCAATGTGAGAGCAGAATTGAGAGGTGGGGCAAGAGGTTAGGTCACAGGCCCAGGGTGTGTCCACCAGCCCCTCACAGCTCTTGGGTTTTCTTTCAGGCTGGGAGCCTGGACCTGAGGGCCGAGCACCGCCCCAGGAGCAGGGCCTTCCTGAGGAGAAGGGGCGGGAAGGCTTCCTGGGGGAGGCTCCACGTCCCGCTACACCGGGGGAAGACTGGGAACGTGAGGACCGGGTACAGGGGCCCGAGAAGGACCAGGGTAATTTGAGGCAATTGGAATTCAGCCTCAAGGAAGCACTGGTTCAAGATGGAAGCCATGAAAGTCTCAGACTTGGGGAAAACTGTGTCCTGCGTCCAAACCCAAATCCCCTCACAGAGACTTCCAGGACAGAGTGTTTGTGTGCTCCCGACTCAGGGCTTACAAGCTCGCAGCAGAACCCGAGTCCAGCCGGTGAGCGGATGGGCTCCTTGGGAGGACAGCCGCGTGACAACAGTGACCGCAGCAACTCTTCTGGTCAGGCGGTTCTGGAACCAGAACCCGAGCCTGCGCGCAGCCAGGTGCCGGACAAACCCTACAAGTGCGCGGACTGCGGCAAGTCCTTCAACCACAACGCGCACCTCACGGTGCACCGGAGGATCCACACGGGTGAGCGGCCGTACGCGTGCAAGGAGTGCGGCAAGGCCTTCAGCCAGAACTCCTCGCTGGTGCAGCACGAGCGCATCCACACGGGCCACAAGCCCTACAAGTGCGCGGACTGCGGCAAGTCGTTCTGCCACAGCACGCACCTCACGGTGCACCGGAGGATCCACACCGGGGAGAAGCCCTACGCGTGCCAGGACTGCGGGCGGGCCTTCAACCAGAACTCGTCCCTGGGCCGCCACCGGCGCACGCACACCGGGGAGAAGCCGTTCACCTGCAGCGTGTGCGGCAAGGCCTTCTCACGCACCACGTGCCTGTTCCTGCATCTGAGGACGCACACGGCCGAGAGACCCTACGAGTGCAGCCGCTGCGGCAAGGGCTTCCGGCACAGCTCGTCCCTGGCGCAGCACCAGCGCAAGCACGCCGGCGAGGGCCCCTACGACTGCCGCCAGAGGCTGGCCTTCGAGCCCACGCCGGCGTGGCCGGAGCCCCTGACCCCTGGGGAGGGGGCTCCCCGCAGCGACAGGCCCTTCAGGTGCGGCCAGTGCGGCAAGTGTTTCACGCAGAGCTCGCACCTCATCCGACACCAGATAACGCACACCAGGGAGGAACCCCGAGGCCGGGGCCGGCGGCGCCCGCAGCCCTGCGGCCGGAGCCCGCACCTCGGGCGGCACCAGCTCGGGCCCACGGGCGAGAGCCCCGGGGCCGGGACGAAGGCAGGGCAGCCCGCAGGCAGGGCACTGGCCCTGTTTGACATCCACGAAATCATGCAAGAGAAAAACCCAGTGCATGTTATTGGGGTGGAAGAGCCTTCTGTGGGCACGTCCGTGTTGTTTGACATCAGAGAATCCACCTAGGGGAGAAACTCTGCGGATGACTTTTGAACCACAGGTACAAAAATGTGGTAAGTCCTACAAGGTGTATTTATGGAAGGGGGACTGGGGTAGAAATGCCCTCTGATTTCCTAAGGAAATGACGCTTCCCAAACACCTGAGATCAGTGGTTCTCCAATCTATCAAGCCCAGTACCCTGAAATGAATTCACAGGTAATGTAACCCACTCACGTGTAATGTTGAAAAATCCATACGTGCCCCCATTTTGTAAAGGATAATTAAAGCGAAAGTAATTTACAGTAGGGTAACGTGTGCTAAGTTGGTGGTATCTCTCCCTGTGACCTTGTGGCCGTTGTGCCCGGAGACCTGGGGCATTGCCTGTTGCCGTCCAGTACACGGGGTGTAGTGTTGACCATGGAAACATTACGAGAGGCATTCCTGTGTGGGTGTGATTTCCCAAAGTGGTGACTAACTCTTGGAAAAGGTTTGAACAAAACAAAATGCCAGTGCATTTCTGGAAGGTTTATGTATAACATTTGAACTTTCAGGAGTTAATTGGTTTGTACATGGAGTCGACCCAGGGTCTCAATTCATACATTACAGACAGGTGGTTTCACACATACATACACGGTCCCTGGGGGCCAGTTCTGCACTTCAGAGTCATTAGAGCATACGTGGCAGCCACACTCATGCCCAAATCAAGTGTCAGAGGAGCCCCCGTGAAATTCCACAGCGTTCGCTGGGGGTGTCACAGCTCCCGCTGGAAACCATCGCCTTAGAACAGCAGTGTGGCCTATGATGGAGGTTCTCACTCAGAGTGCTTTTGTTCCCCAGGAGACACTTGATGATGTCTGGACGAATTTTGGTTGTCATGACTGGCGGAAGGGAGGGGTGCCCCTGGCATCCAGTAGGGGAGGCCAGGGGTGCTGCTGAACATCCTATAAAGCCCCAGACAGCCCCTCAGCAAAGAATCACATGGCCCTGAGGTGGAGAAACCATGCCCAGCACAAGAGCCGATTTCCCCCAGACTCTGTAAATTGATTGATCAGGGCTGTATTAACAATCCTATACATTTGATTTTAGCAAGTGATATCATGAGCATGTGCACAACATGTTTTTTAGTAATTTTTTTTCACTGTTTTGTAGCATTCGTAGTTGGTATGAAGGAAAAGAATCCACTTATTTTTCTGAGTAATCTAAATTTTAACATTTTATTTTGGACATTCCATGTAAAACGTGGATAATACATTTTCACTGGCACCCCTGCCTGCCACGGGATTATTTTTACATCAGCCCCAGAAATCTTGTCATTTCATCCATTTTTCTGGATATCTCTAAAAAGCATGGACTTTTAAATATGTATATAAAATCATGTTAGCCCATGCTGACAGAAACCATTTTCATAATCATTCTGAGGCATCATTTGCCTTTTTCACCAAGTTGATGTTTGCACTGATAGTGCAAAAGCAACAGTGGGTAAAATTGCCAGAGCCTGAGTGGGAATCAAGGAAGTGGTCCCAAGGTCGTTGTTCATATTTTTCCTTCCCCGGCATTTCAGTAAAGGAAAAAAAAAATGTTGGTTTCATTTAAGAATGTCTGTGATGAAGCAGGAAAAATGATTAATTTCATTAAATCTCGAGTAAAACTATATTACCATTTTCACATCTAAACAGAAATAACAGTAATTCCTCAATATATTATTAAATATCTAGTGTTCAGATGGTCCTGGTTGCCTCATAAATTTTGTTTTGTTTTCTATTTGGTTTGTTCTAATTATGATCTAAACAAAAATCACACAGTGCATTTGCTTAATATTTTTCTTAGGTCTCTTTTAATCTATAGGTGTCCCTTCTTTCTTTTTCTTTTTTAGTCTTTTATATGTTGGGGGAAACAAACAACAGGATAACCTAAATTTTGTCCCCATCCCAAGCCTGCCCATCAGACCCTCCTTGGCCTGGTGGAGTGACTTCTGATTTGGCGTCAAGTCACCAGGCTGTGCTGAGGGGCTGTGTGAATGGTGTGACTCACTGTTCTGTTCTCAAAGTTCGTCTGCCCCATCTCAAGCACGGCTCCCCATCTTGCTGGGGTCTCTGCTGGAAGACCTTCGGAAGACCTTTCAGCTGTCAATGCCCAGGAGAGAGAGACGTCTGAGAAAGTGGTTTATTTGTATGTGATGCAGAACATTCTAACATGACCATTTTCGTGTCCACAATTGGAAACTTCATCTGGATCATCTTTTTACTTTCCTCCAACTTTACTCCTCAGGAAAGCAAAGCCTTGTGACCTTTGTCTATGCTGTTCTTGACGTAAAGAAGAACATTGTGTTCGAGATGTGATCCTTGGTATCTCATAGCAGAAAGGATGTAAAAACCAAGGATTTAAACCTGCCTGCTTTCTAACCTACACTGAAAGGGCGAAATGCCCATCCCACCGGGACACTATGTCGTGTGCTCCAGTTATACAGCACGGTTGCCTTTTTTTGTTTGTTTGCTGTTCCCACTGCAGCTGAGTTCTAGTGAAGTTAAGCACAAACCATAAACAGCAGAAATTGGAAGGAAGGAAAATTGGTCGTGGCACGTCTCAGCTTGTGGAAATTGTTCCTAACAACATCCACAGAAGGAATGTTGGATTGGCAGAGCGTCAAGCGGAATGGAAGAAGTATCATCGTGGAAGGATACAGCGGCAGTTCTGAGACCTCCGTCAGAATGACAGCACCAGGACTCTCAGTGCCGAGACGTGATGGCTGAGTGTCAGGACCCCGTCAGAACTTGCTCGTGTCCGTTTCTGTTCTTTGGGTGCTGTGGGTGTCCCAGCAGCGGGGTCTGCACCCCGGCAGAGCTGGCCTCCCGGGCGCTCAGAGCCAGCCTCCCTGCTCGTCTCCAGAGGCTCCGCAAGAGCCCTCGAAGCCGCGCGTTTGCTTCTCTGCGCTCACCTGTCCTCTGGGCTTGTCCTCACGGACTTCCCTCGTCAGCTCTCCCTGTCGCAACACCTCTGTCCTCGTGGCTTAGCCTGCACCACCTGCCGCTTCATCCTTAGCAAATAACCTTCTATTTCCGCGGCTCAGAAAAGCTGTGTTTTCAGACAGGCAGCGCCTCACAGTTCTGTGAGGCGGCGCCATTTTTCGTACAAGGAAAATGAGGCGCAGGACCAAAGCAGCCACGGCCAGCTCGCACAGCTGGGAGCCAGCGCTTGAAGTCGGCATCCCAACAGATCACGCTGCGTCCTCAGGGCCTCAGCTGCGTCAAAGGCCGCGTCTTCTCTCCCACCCCGTCCCTCCTCATCGCAGGGAGACTGCTGCAGCCTCAGCGCTTGCGTCCACAGTCAGGCCTGCGGGACGGGGCAAGGGCAGGCCCGTGCTCATCTCTCCACTGAGGTTGCAAAGAAAAGCCTTTCCCCGAAGCTTCCAGCCGGTGCTCCTTATGTCTCACTGGCCAAGCCTGGGCCACAGGGCGCCGCCTAACGACGAGGGCGCTTGGAAAGCTAGTGTTCAGCTTCTCTAACCTCTGTGGCTGAGACTGCACCAGAGGAAGGTCTCGGGAAGCGGGTAGTGGATAGGCAGCTGGCAGCGCCCTCAGCCCTCCTCCTCCAGCCTCTTCTTGGAGGAGTAGCTCGTGCTCCCCAATTCCTGATCAGATGCCGCCACCGCCTCGCGGCTCCGCCTCTTCATCCCCTGGATTGTTCAGCCTGCCGGCCAGGCCCCCTTCCCTATAATGCTCGGTCCCCTGGCATTCTGGAACACGCCACTCTTCCAGATCCCTTCTACCTCTCGAGGGGCTTCTTGCCCTCCCCTCCCCTCCCCTCTTAAATGTTGGGGTCCCTGGGGTGTGGTCCCCGAGGCCCCTTGCGTGCGCCGCTCACTCCCAGATGTCCTCGTCCACACCCATGGCTCTGTGCTGCTCACGCCCACGTCTTGGTCTCTGAGCTTCAGGCTAGAACAGCACCTGCTTGCTGCTGGGTAGTTCCCCTAGGTGTCCTGCGAAGTCCCGGAACACAGCCTACCTGGAGGGAAAGGCCACTTTCCAGGCCAAACCTGTTCCTCCTCCCCTGGGCCCTTGCACGGGGATGGTTGCCACCCGCCACCCCACCCCTCAAGCCAGAAGATAGATATCCTGTTGGTTTTACCATCTAAACATCTCAGCTGTCTTCATTGCGTTCCATTCCCACTGCCACCACTGGTGCAGGATGGCCACGAGAGGGGGAGTGACATGACACCAAGTGGCCTGGCCACCAGAGCCCTCCCCACTTCTGACTTTCCCTCCTCACGACCCCATCAGCGGTGTGGGGTGCAGACTCGGAATGCTCCCCCCACCAGTGTGCTCTGAGGAGGGGAGACCCCGCGGTAACTTCACAGCTCTGGACAGCTTGGAATCCAGGCCTGCATTTGCCCCGTTCCCTCCACCTTGGCCCGAAAAATGGCAGCTGCCGAAGGGTCATGTTTCCACAGTTCTCAGAGTGGACACTGGGTGGGCTGAGGCTACATTGGCCTCACCAGGTAAGCCTGGAACAAGCTTGTCACCGTTGCCATTTGCCGCCCTCTCCCGTGCACTGCAGATCTTTGGGAATTTTCCATTTCTCTTTTCGGGTCCCGTTTTCTAGGCATCATATTCCTACTGATTTCCTTACAGATGCTTTGAAACCAAGTCAGATAAGAAACTCCTCAGGGGAAATTACTATAAACTAGGGAAAATATATGGTTTTATCAGTTTGTCAAAGTAATGCAAATTCTTTGTAGCAAAACCTGTAAAATGCACAAAAGTAAAATACACGTAAGTATGGAGGTTTATTTAAAATTTAATTCCTCATACTTCCACCATCCAGAGACGGTCATTACCTTAAGATTTTGTTAATTTTCCTTGTAATTTTTTCTTGAAATATACATGTGTGTATACATAGAGTGAACACTAAATCTTATACACACAACAAAAATATTTATGTGTAGTTATCTTGTGTTTAGAAAATTAGAATCCCTTCTGTTTCTCTTGTAACATGTGCTTCTTACTCTATCTTGAACATTTTCCTCTGAAAATGGATTTCATGTAGCTTTTTAAATTACCTTTCAGGAGGATCGTAACAATGTGACCTCCACCCAACATCTTACCAGCCTTGACTTTTAGCCAAAAGGGGGAGGAGGGATTCATACACATTTCTGAAGGAGCATGAATTGATACAGCCTCTGTGAAGGGCACTTTGTTGGTTGCTGTCTAAATTACAAACAAACACTTTGTCTCAGCAAGCCAGTTGCTGATGATGAATCCCACAGATATATTTGTGCCCGTGCAAACTGTTTGTATGTAGTTTTAACCGTGGCATTGATCTCAAAAGTGAAAATTTGGAAACAACCTCAGTGTCCGCCACATGGAACTGGCTAAGTGATGTATGGTGAACTGGCTGCCTTTTACACAGCCCTTCAAGTGGGGGCTGTCTTTATGAACTGTGGAAAAGAGCACCAAGATTGTTAAGTGAAAAGGTGTAAAACAGTTTGTATGGTGTGTTTCCATTTGTGTAAAGAAGAAGCCATTGCTTACGCACAGACACACACACACACTATATCTGAAGGGTACAGAGTGAACATACTACCATACTACTTGCTCTTGGGGAGGAGAAGTGAGGGGAAAAGGATGAGGAATAATTTTCACTCTATACCTTTTGATATTTTTGGAATTTTGAAACATGTAAAAGTATTACCAGTTCAAAAAATAAATTTAAACAAAACCTTAATTCTTTCAAATTAAACTAAGTTTGTTCATTTGTTTCATTGTTCACTGTCTGTCTCCCCCCAGTTAAATGTCCCCATGACTGTGTGTCTTGGCCACACCTGTTCTGTGTATATGCACACGTTGTGTGTTGAGCTAACAGGACCAACTGAGTGTAAAACAGCCTAGACTCCATAAAGTTTCCTGCAAGCTAGTTGTAGCACATACATTTCCCATCAATAAACCAATCTATAGTAGGAATAGAAGAAAGTTTTATTTGAGCCAAACTGAGGACTATAGCCTGGAAGACAGCATCTCAGATAACTGAGGAACTGCTCCTCTGAAGCATGGTTTTCAGTGCAGTTTTGTATCTTCTCAGAACAAACAGCGTCAGACAAGTCAAGGATACCTTCCTTCAAGGTTTCAAAAAACAAAAACAAAACCAATCAGATCAACAGCGAGTCAGGGGGCTTCCCTGGTGGCGCAGTGGTTAAGAATCCGCCTGCCAATGCAGGGGACACGGGTTCGAGCCCTGGTCCGGGAAGATCGCACATGCTGTGGAGCAACTAAACCCATGAGCCATAACTACTGAGCCTGTGCTCTAGGGCCCGCGTGCCACAACTACTGAAGCCCGCGCGCCTACAGCCTATGCTCCACAACAAGAGAAGCCACCGCAATGAGAAGGCTGCGCACCACAACGAAGAGTAGCTCCTGCTCGCCGCAACTAGAGAAAGCCCGGGTGCAGCAACGAAGACCCAACGCAGCCAGAAATAAATAAATAAAACGGATAAATTTAAACAAACAAACAAAAAACAGTGAGTCAGCATGGCCTTGGCACCTGGGAAGGGAGCCTTATTGAAGGAGGACCGGCATTGCTGTCCCAGGAAGGAAGGCATTTAATCTTTATTTTTAACATGGACATTCTTTACTTCTGGTCAGTGCACCCTTTTCTTTGATGATTAAAGCAGATGTACAATATGTGTGTGATAGGCTGCAAACAGGCTTAAGTTTTAGTTAGCAAAAAAGTAAAGTTAAACCGTGTGCAAGCCAGAATGACTTCCCCGTACCTCAATACATGAAAATTTCTTCCATTAATACTTATACACGTATATGTGTGAGGAGGAAGAGGAAAAAAAGTACATACGTTGCATATCTAAAAGGACACAGGAAACTGTGCCTGTCACTGTATGTCCAGTCCTCCAACCTCCCCCCCCACCCCCGGGGAAGACGGACTGACACGTCCCCACGCTCTTTCTTTGGCGGTGCACTTGGACTTCATTTCCCAGAAGGCCCTTCACCCTATGCCGGCTGTTTCCAGGCACGGAGCGCGCGGGGGCCGCTGGGAGATGAAGTCCCCAACCACCGGCGCTGGGCGGAAGCGGCCTCAGTGAGCCTGCACAGGACGGCATGCGCGAGAGTGGGGGCGCCCTCCCACTCTGTGGTGAGTCCGCGGTCCCAGCGGGTTGGCGGTGCGAGTGTGAGGAACGGGGAGGCCCGTGTGTGCAGGCGGTGGGGCCCAAGGGGCGTGGACCGGGGCGGCCGGGCTGTGGGGGAGGGGAGAGAAGAGGCGGTGATGTGCGTGCCAGGGGGTGGGGGTGGGGGAGCGACCTGCGCTGGCAGTTGAGACCTCAGGTATGCAGCCGAGCGCGACCCCGCATGTGTGACACCGCCTGTGTATGCAGGTGTGACCTCAGGTGTGTGCCTATATGCCCTGAACCCGTAGCCACCACTCCCCCGTTCACCTCCTCCCCAGCCCCTGGCAACCATTAATCTACCTTCTGTCTCTGTTCTGGACATTTCATATAAATGGGGTCCTACAATATGTGCTTTTGTGTGTGCGCTTTTCTCACTGAAAGTAATGTTTTCCAAGTCCATTCATGTTGTGCTGTGTATCAGTACTTACTTCATTTTTGTAGTTGAATAATATTCCATCGTATGGAAAAATAGACCAGTTTGTTTACTCAAGCATCGCTGCTGTGAACATTCACACACAGGTTTGTGTGTGGACATATGTTCTCAATTCGGGGGACTGAGGCAGTTGGTCCGTCCCAGGGGAGCCCATGTGTCTGGCTGTGGCCACACCCACTCCCTGCTGCCTTTGCCCAGCCAGCAGTACTTCATTTACCAGAATCCCAGCCCTGGGCCCCAAGGTTCAAGCCAGAAGCTTGGAGCCCCACTGCTGTGTGAGAAGTAGACTCTGGGGACAGGAATCCATCCCTGCCAGTGTCACCTACAACCTGGCTCCTCAGCCTGAGACCAAGACCACTGTCCTGTATCTGCTGAGGCCAAGCAGCCCAGAGACGGAGCAGAGTGGCAGGTGATGGAGCCCGAGGCACCAGGTGAGGCAGACGGCAGGGTGGTGGTCACAGGGCTGGACATTTTTCAGAAACCAGATCTCCCTCGAAATATGTCCTGCTCCTTGCCTTCCTCAGCCTGGTCCAGACCACCCCCCCTTCACAGGTCTCTGCCACCCTTTGCCCCTTCCATCTCTCTCCACATAAGACTGGAGGGGTCTTTAACCCTGAATGGTGAGGCCACCCCTCCGCTTAAACCCTCTGTCACTGCCCAAGTCATCAGAGCAGGGTCAGCAAACTCTCCCTGTAAAGCACCAGATAGCAAGTATTTTGAGCTTTGCAGTCCAAGAGGCAAAATCACGGATGTCATATAGGTTGTTATCTAACAAGAGAGAAAACACACATCCACACTGTTTTCTTTTTTCGTGACAAAATCCACGACTTTGTTGATGGACACTGAAATCTGACTTTCATGTAACATTTGTCTTCTTTTCACCTTTCCCCCCCAGCCGCTTAAAAATGTAAAAACTATTCTTAGCTCACAGACCGTACAAAAACAGGCAACGGGGCCGTGTTTGCTGACCCCTGATTTGAAACAAATTCACACTTCTTTCCATGCCTTCCAGGCCCTGCATGACCTGACTTCTACCTGTTTTCCAGGCCTCCCCTATGGCTCTCCCTTTGCCCATCATTCTCCTCCTTCACCCCACCGGCCACTCAATAGGGTATAAGCTTAGCCATTCAGAGGCCTTCCCTGGCCACCCAAACCCACATTACGCTTTTATCTCTTACCACGTTTGAACACTTTACACTTGTTCCCATTCATCACAGACTGTAAATTTCATGATGTGGTGCCCAGTCCGTGGAGTACTTGTTAAATGAATGAATGAACAAACAGCCTCCCACAAGAGGTACTATTACCCCATTTTACAGATAGAAAACTGAGGCCCCAGGGGAATTGAGCAGCCCAAGGTCACCCATCAGGGAGTGGTGAAGGTGGGTTTGATCCTAGATCTGACAGACTCCACTTACCCACCTCTCTCGCTGTCCCCAGCCTAGCAATGACACCAGGAGGAAGGAAGGGCGCACTGGGCCCCAGGGATCTGCTCACCACTCTCACCCCTGTGGGGAGGGGCAGAAGGCCTCAGTCAGCCGTTCCCTCCTGGGAGTCTCTGTCAGGACCTGAATTCAAGACAGCTGGGACTAAGATTTTCAGCCCTCTTGAGTACTCGCCCACCTGGTAGCTCCACTTCGTCCCCAACCGTCCCGGTAACAAGGGATCCTGAAATGTGCCTTCTGCCGCTGCCACCCGTGAGCCTGAGAGAGCTTGGAGCTGAGACTTCAGACTGTTACACAGCACATCATTCACTTTGTACGAAGTTCAAGAATAGGCACAACTCATGCGCTGTCAGAAATCCCAGCAGTAACCACCTCCTGGCTGGGGAGGGCATTGCCTGGAGGGGAGCCAGGAGGGGTCTGTCCATGGTGCTGAAACGCCCCAGGGCTGAACTTTCCAACTGGTATCTTTGAGCCACATTGTACGTATTGAAATCTGCATTAAATAAATAAACTTAAAAATCACAAATCTAGTTTCTCAGTCACACCACCTGCGTTCCTATTGCTCAGGAGCCACATGGGGCTGACG